>NC_072803.1:0-303030 GCF_028583425.1 Eublepharis macularius
CTAACCCTAACCCTAACCCTAACCCTAACCCTAACCCTAACCCTAACCCTAACCCTAACCCTAACCCTAACCCTAACCCTAACCCTAACCCTAACCCTAACCCTAACCCTAACCCTAACCCTAACCCTAACCCTAACCCTAACCCTAACCCTAACCCTAACCCTAACCCTAACCCTAACCCTAACCCTAACCCTAATCCTAACCCTAACCCTAACCCTAACCCTAACCCTAACCCTAACCCTAACCCTAACCCTAACCCTAACCCTAACCCTAACCCTAACCCTAACCCTAACCCTAACCCTAACCCTAACCCTAACCCTAACCCTAACCCTAACCCTAACCCTAACCCTAACCCTAACCCTAACCCTAACCCTAACCCTAACCCTAACCCTAACCCTAACCCTAACCCTAACCCTAACCCTAACCCTAACCCTAACCCTAACCCTAACCCTAACCCTAACCCTAACCCTAACCCTAACCCTAACCCTAACCCTAACCCTAACCCTAACCCTAACCCTAACCCTAACCCTAACCCTAACCCTAACCCTAACCCTAACCCTAACCCTAACCCTAACCCTAACCCTAACCCTAACCCTAACCCTAACCCTAACCCTAACCCTAACCCTAACCCTAACCCTAACCCTAACCCTAACCCTAACCCTAACCCTAACCCTAACCCTAACCCTAACCCTAACCCTAACCCTAACCCTAACCCTAACCCTAACCCTAACCCTAACCCTAACCCTAACCCTAACCCTAACCCTAACCCTAACCCTAACCCTAACCCTAACCCTAACCCTAACCCTAACCCTAACCCTAACCCTAACCCTAACCCTAACCCTAACCCTAACCCTAACCCTAACCCTAACCCTAACCCTAACCCTAACCCTAACCCTAACCCTAACCCTAACCCTAACCCTAACCCTAACCCTAACCCTAACCCTAACCCTAACCCTAACCCTAACCCTAACCCTAACCCTAACCCTAACCCTAACCCTAACCCTAACCCTAACCCTAACCCTAACCCTAACCCTAACCCTAACCCTAACCCTAACCCTAACCCTAACCCTAACCCTAACCCTAACCCTAACCCTAACCCTAACCCTAACCCTAACCCTAACCCTAACCCTAACCCTAACCCTAACCCTAACCCTAACCCTAACCCTAACCCTAACCCTAACCCTAACCCTAACCCTAACCCTAACCCTAACCCTAACCCTAACCCTAACCCTAACCCTAACCCTAACCCTAACCCTAACCCTAACCCTAACCCTAACCCTAACCCTAACCCTAACCCTAACCCTAACCCTAACCCTAACCCTAACCCTAACCCTAACCCTAACCCTAACCCTAACCCTAACCCTAACCCTAACCCTAACCCTAACCCTAACCCTAACCCTAACCCTAACCCTAACCCTAACCCTAACCCTAACCCTAACCCTAACCCTAACCCTAACCCTAACCCTAACCCTAACCCTAACCCTAACCCTAACCCTAACCCTAACCCTAACCCTAACCCTAACCCTAACCCTAACCCTAACCCTAACCCTAACCCTAACCCTAACCCTAACCCTAACCCTAACCCTAACCCTAACCCTAACCCTAACCCTAACCCTAACCCTAACCCTAACCCTAACCCTAACCCTAACCCTAACCCTAACCCTAACCCTAACCCTAACCCTAACCCTAACCCTAACCCTAACCCTAACCCTAACCCTAACCCTAACCCTAACCCTAACCCTAACCCTAACCCTAACCCTAACCCTAACCCTAACCCTAACCCTAACCCTAACCCTAACCCTAACCCTAACCCTAACCCTAACCCTAACCCTAACCCTAACCCTAACCCTAACCCTAACCCTAACCCTAACCCTAACCCTAACCCTAACCCTAACCCTAACCCTAACCCTAACCCTAACCCTAACCCTAACCCTAACCCTAACCCTAACCCTAACCCTAACCCTAACCCTAACCCTAACCCTAACCCTAACCCTAACCCTAACCCTAACCCTAACCCTAACCCTAACCCTAACCCTAACCCTAACCCTAACCCTAACCCTAACCCTAACCCTAACCCTAACCCTAACCCTAACCCTAACCCTAACCCTAACCCTAACCCTAACCCTAACCCTAACCCTAACCCTAACCCTAACCCTAACCCTAACCCTAACCCTAACCCTAACCCTAACCCTAACCCTAACCCTAACCCTAACCCTAACCCTAACCCTAACCCTAACCCTAACCCTAACCCTAACCCTAACCCTAACCCTAACCCTAACCCTAACCCTAACCCTAACCCTAACCCTAACCCTAACCCTAACCCTAACCCTAACCCTAACCCTAACCCTAACCCTAACCCTAACCCTAACCCTAACCCTAACCCTAACCCTAACCCTAACCCTAACCCTAACCCTAACCCTAACCCTAACCCTAACCCTAACCCTAACCCTAACCCTAACCCTAACCCTAACCCTAACCCTAACCCTAACCCTAACCCTAACCCTAACCCTAACCCTAACCCTAACCCTAACCCTAACCCTAACCCTAACCCTAACCCTAACCCTAACCCTAACCCTAACCCTAACCCTAACCCTAACCCTAACCCTAACCCTAACCCTAACCCTAACCCTAACCCTAACCCTAACCCTAACCCTAACCCTAACCCTAACCCTAACCCTAACCCTAACCCTAACCCTAACCCTAACCCTAACCCTAACCCTAACCCTAACCCTAACCCTAACCCTAACCCTAACCCTAACCCTAACCCTAACCCTAACCCTAACCCTAACCCTAACCCTAACCCTAACCCTAACCCTAACCCTAACCCTAACCCTAACCCTAACCCTAACCCTAACCCTAACCCTAACCCTAACCCTAACCCTAACCCTAACCCTAACCCTAACCCTAACCCTAACCCTAACCCTAACCCTAACCCTAACCCTAACCCTAACCCTAACCCTAACCCTAACCCTAACCCTAACCCTAACCCTAACCCTAACCCTAACCCTAACCCTAACCCTAACCCTAACCCTAACCCTAACCCTAACCCTAACCCTAACCCTAACCCTAACCCTAACCCTAACCCTAACCCTAACCCTAACCCTAACCCTAACCCTAACCCTAACCCTAACCCTAACCCTAACCCTAACCCTAACCCTAACCCTAACCCTAACCCTAACCCTAACCCTAACCCTAACCCTAACCCTAACCCTAACCCTAACCCTAACCCTAACCCTAACCCTAACCCTAACCCTAACCCTAACCCTAACCCTAACCCTAACCCTAACCCTAACCCTAACCCTAACCCTAACCCTAACCCTAACCCTAACCCTAACCCTAACCCTAACCCTAACCCTAACCCTAACCCTAACCCTAACCCTAACCCTAACCCTAACCCTAACCCTAACCCTAACCCTAACCCTAACCCTAACCCTAACCCTAACCCTAACCCTAACCCTAACCCTAACCCTAACCCTAACCCTAACCCTAACCCTAACCCTAACCCTAACCCTAACCCTAACCCTAACCCTAACCCTAACCCTAACCCTAACCCTAACCCTAACCCTAACCCTAACCCTAACCCTAACCCTAACCCTAACCCTAACCCTAACCCTAACCCTAACCCTAACCCTAACCCTAACCCTAACCCTAACCCTAACCCTAACCCTAACCCTAACCCTAACCCTAACCCTAACCCTAACCCTAACCCTAACCCTAACCCTAACCCTAACCCTAACCCTAACCCTAACCCTAACCCTAACCCTAACCCTAACCCTAACCCTAACCCTAACCCTAACCCTAACCCTAACCCTAACCCTAACCCTAACCCTAACCCTAACCCTAACCCTAACCCTAACCCTAACCCTAACCCTAACCCTAACCCTAACCCTAACCCTAACCCTAACCCTAACCCTAACCCTAACCCTAACCCTAACCCTAACCCTAACCCTAACCCTAACCCTAACCCTAACCCTAACCCTAACCCTAACCCTAACCCTAACCCTAACCCTAACCCTAACCCTAACCCTAACCCTAACCCTAACCCTAACCCTAACCCTAACCCTAACCCTAACCCTAACCCTAACCCTAACCCTAACCCTAACCCTAACCCTAACCCTAACCCTAACCCTAACCCTAACCCTAACCCTAACCCTAACCCTAACCCTAACCCTAACCCTAACCCTAACCCTAACCCTAACCCTAACCCTAACCCTAACCCTAACCCTAACCCTAACCCTAACCCTAACCCTAACCCTAACCCTAACCCTAACCCTAACCCTAACCCTAACCCTAACCCTAACCCTAACCCTAACCCTAACCCTAACCCTAACCCTAACCCTAACCCTAACCCTAACCCTAACCCTAACCCTAACCCTAACCCTAACCCTAACCCTAACCCTAACCCTAACCCTAACCCTAACCCTAACCCTAACCCTAACCCTAACCCTAACCCTAACCCTAACCCTAACCCTAACCCTAACCCTAACCCTAACCCTAACCCTAACCCTAACCCTAACCCTAACCCTAACCCTAACCCTAACCCTAACCCTAACCCTAACCCTAACCCTAACCCTAACCCTAACCCTAACCCTAACCCTAACCCTAACCCTAACCCTAACCCTAACCCTAACCCTAACCCTAACCCTAACCCTAACCCTAACCCTAACCCTAACCCTAACCCTAACCCTAACCCTAACCCTAACCCTAACCCTAACCCTAACCCTAACCCTAACCCTAACCCTAACCCTAACCCTAACCCTAACCCTAACCCTAACCCTAACCCTAACCCTAACCCTAACCCTAACCCTAACCCTAACCCTAACCCTAACCCTAACCCTAACCCTAACCCTAACCCTAACCCTAACCCTAACCCTAACCCTAACCCTAACCCTAACCCTAACCCTAACCCTAACCCTAACCCTAACCCTAACCCTAACCCTAACCCTAACCCTAACCCTAACCCTAACCCTAACCCTAACCCTAACCCTAACCCTAACCCTAACCCTAACCCTAACCCTAACCCTAACCCTAACCCTAACCCTAACCCTAACCCTAACCCTAACCCTAACCCTAACCCTAACCCTAACCCTAACCCTAACCCTAACCCTAACCCTAACCCTAACCCTAACCCTAACCCTAACCCTAACCCTAACCCTAACCCTAACCCTAACCCTAACCCTAACCCTAACCCTAACCCTAACCCTAACCCTAACCCTAACCCTAACCCTAACCCTAACCCTAACCCTAACCCTAACCCTAACCCTAACCCTAACCCTAACCCTAACCCTAACCCTAACCCTAACCCTAACCCTAACCCTAACCCTAACCCTAACCCTAACCCTAACCCTAACCCTAACCCTAACCCTAACCCTAACCCTAACCCTAACCCTAACCCTAACCCTAACCCTAACCCTAACCCTAACCCTAACCCTAACCCTAACCCTAACCCTAACCCTAACCCTAACCCTAACCCTAACCCTAACCCTAACCCTAACCCTAACCCTAACCCTAACCCTAACCCTAACCCTAACCCTAACCCTAACCCTAACCCTAACCCTAACCCTAACCCTAACCCTAACCCTAACCCTAACCCTAACCCTAACCCTAACCCTAACCCTAACCCTAACCCTAACCCTAACCCTAACCCTAACCCTAACCCTAACCCTAACCCTAACCCTAACCCTAACCCTAACCCTAACCCTAACCCTAACCCTAACCCTAACCCTAACCCTAACCCTAACCCTAACCCTAACCCTAACCCTAACCCTAACCCTAACCCTAACCCTAACCCTAACCCTAACCCTAACCCTAACCCTAACCCTAACCCTAACCCTAACCCTAACCCTAACCCTAACCCTAACCCTAACCCTAACCCTAACCCTAACCCTAACCCTAACCCTAACCCTAACCCTAACCCTAACCCTAACCCTAACCCTAACCCTAACCCTAACCCTAACCCTAACCCTAACCCTAACCCTAACCCTAACCCTAACCCTAACCCTAACCCTAACCCTAACCCTAACCCTAACCCTAACCCTAACCCTAACCCTAACCCTAACCCTAACCCTAACCCTAACCCTAACCCTAACCCTAACCCTAACCCTAACCCTAACCCTAACCCTAACCCTAACCCTAACCCTAACCCTAACCCTAACCCTAACCCTAACCCTAACCCTAACCCTAACCCTAACCCTAACCCTAACCCTAACCCTAACCCTAACCCTAACCCTAACCCTAACCCTAACCCTAACCCTAACCCTAACCCTAACCCTAACCCTAACCCTAACCCTAACCCTAACCCTAACCCTAACCCTAACCCTAACCCTAACCCTAACCCTAACCCTAACCCTAACCCTAACCCTAACCCTAACCCTAACCCTAACCCTAACCCTAACCCTAACCCTAACCCTAACCCTAACCCTAACCCTAACCCTAACCCTAACCCTAACCCTAACCCTAACCCTAACCCTAACCCTAACCCTAACCCTAACCCTAACCCTAACCCTAACCCTAACCCTAACCCTAACCCTAACCCTAACCCTAACCCTAACCCTAACCCTAACCCTAACCCTAACCCTAACCCTAACCCTAACCCTAACCCTAACCCTAACCCTAACCCTAACCCTAACCCTAACCCTAACCCTAACCCTAACCCTAACCCTAACCCTAACCCTAACCCTAACCCTAACCCTAACCCTAACCCTAACCCTAACCCTAACCCTAACCCTAACCCTAACCCTAACCCTAACCCTAACCCTAACCCTAACCCTAACCCTAACCCTAACCCTAACCCTAACCCTAACCCTAACCCTAACCCTAACCCTAACCCTAACCCTAACCCTAACCCTAACCCTAACCCTAACCCTAACCCTAACCCTAACCCTAACCCTAACCCTAACCCTAACCCTAACCCTAACCCTAACCCTAACCCTAACCCTAACCCTAACCCTAACCCTAACCCTAACCCTAACCCTAACCCTAACCCTAACCCTAACCCTAACCCTAACCCTAACCCTAACCCTAACCCTAACCCTAACCCTAACCCTAACCCTAACCCTAACCCTAACCCTAACCCTAACCCTAACCCTAACCCTAACCCTAACCCTAACCCTAACCCTAACCCTAACCCTAACCCTAACCCTAACCCTAACCCTAACCCTAACCCTAACCCTAACCCTAACCCTAACCCTAACCCTAACCCTAACCCTAACCCTAACCCTAACCCTAACCCTAACCCTAACCCTAACCCTAACCCTAACCCTAACCCTAACCCTAACCCTAACCCTAACCCTAACCCTAACCCTAACCCTAACCCTAACCCTAACCCTAACCCTAACCCTAACCCTAACCCTAACCCTAACCCTAACCCTAACCCTAACCCTAACCCTAACCCTAACCCTAACCCTAACCCTAACCCTAACCCTAACCCTAACCCTAACCCTAACCCTAACCCTAACCCTAACCCTAACCCTAACCCTAACCCTAACCCTAACCCTAACCCTAACCCTAACCCTAACCCTAACCCTAACCCTAACCCTAACCCTAACCCTAACCCTAACCCTAACCCTAACCCTAACCCTAACCCTAACCCTAACCCTAACCCTAACCCTAACCCTAACCCTAACCCTAACCCTAACCCTAACCCTAACCCTAACCCTAACCCTAACCCTAACCCTAACCCTAACCCTAACCCTAACCCTAACCCTAACCCTAACCCTAACCCTAACCCTAACCCTAACCCTAACCCTAACCCTAACCCTAACCCTAACCCTAACCCTAACCCTAACCCTAACCCTAACCCTAACCCTAACCCTAACCCTAACCCTAACCCTAACCCTAACCCTAACCCTAACCCTAACCCTAACCCTAACCCTAACCCTAACCCTAACCCTAACCCTAACCCTAACCCTAACCCTAACCCTAACCCTAACCCTAACCCTAACCCTAACCCTAACCCTAACCCTAACCCTAACCCTAACCCTAACCCTAACCCTAACCCTAACCCTAACCCTAACCCTAACCCTAACCCTAACCCTAACCCTAACCCTAACCCTAACCCTAACCCTAACCCTAACCCTAACCCTAACCCTAACCCTAACCCTAACCCTAACCCTAACCCTAACCCTAACCCTAACCCTAACCCTAACCCTAACCCTAACCCTAACCCTAACCCTAACCCTAACCCTAACCCTAACCCTAACCCTAACCCTAACCCTAACCCTAACCCTAACCCTAACCCTAACCCTAACCCTAACCCTAACCCTAACCCTAACCCTAACCCTAACCCTAACCCTAACCCTAACCCTAACCCTAACCCTAACCCTAACCCTAACCCTAACCCTAACCCTAACCCTAACCCTAACCCTAACCCTAACCCTAACCCTAACCCTAACCCTAACCCTAACCCTAACCCTAACCCTAACCCTAACCCTAACCCTAACCCTAACCCTAACCCTAACCCTAACCCTAACCCTAACCCTAACCCTAACCCTAACCCTAACCCTAACCCTAACCCTAACCCTAACCCTAACCCTAACCCTAACCCTAACCCTAACCCTAACCCTAACCCTAACCCTAACCCTAACCCTAACCCTAACCCTAACCCTAACCCTAACCCTAACCCTAACCCTAACCCTAACCCTAACCCTAACCCTAACCCTAACCCTAACCCTAACCCTAACCCTAACCCTAACCCTAACCCTAACCCTAACCCTAACCCTAACCCTAACCCTAACCCTAACCCTAACCCTAACCCTAACCCTAACCCTAACCCTAACCCTAACCCTAACCCTAACCCTAACCCTAACCCTAACCCTAACCCTAACCCTAACCCTAACCCTAACCCTAACCCTAACCCTAACCCTAACCCTAACCCTAACCCTAACCCTAACCCTAACCCTAACCCTAACCCTAACCCTAACCCTAACCCTAACCCTAACCCTAACCCTAACCCTAACCCTAACCCTAACCCTAACCCTAACCCTAACCCTAACCCTAACCCTAACCCTAACCCTAACCCTAACCCTAACCCTAACCCTAACCCTAACCCTAACCCTAACCCTAACCCTAACCCTAACCCTAACCCTAACCCTAACCCTAACCCTAACCCTAACCCTAACCCTAACCCTAACCCTAACCCTAACCCTAACCCTAACCCTAACCCTAACCCTAACCCTAACCCTAACCCTAACCCTAACCCTAACCCTAACCCTAACCCTAACCCTAACCCTAACCCTAACCCTAACCCTAACCCTAACCCTAACCCTAACCCTAACCCTAACCCTAACCCTAACCCTAACCCTAACCCTAACCCTAACCCTAACCCTAACCCTAACCCTAACCCTAACCCTAACCCTAACCCTAACCCTAACCCTAACCCTAACCCTAACCCTAACCCTAACCCTAACCCTAACCCTAACCCTAACCCTAACCCTAACCCTAACCCTAACCCTAACCCTAACCCTAACCCTAACCCTAACCCTAACCCTAACCCTAACCCTAACCCTAACCCTAACCCTAACCCTAACCCTAACCCTAACCCTAACCCTAACCCTAACCCTAACCCTAACCCTAACCCTAACCCTAACCCTAACCCTAACCCTAACCCTAACCCTAACCCTAACCCTAACCCTAACCCTAACCCTAACCCTAACCCTAACCCTAACCCTAACCCTAACCCTAACCCTAACCCTAACCCTAACCCTAACCCTAACCCTAACCCTAACCCTAACCCTAACCCTAACCCTAACCCTAACCCTAACCCTAACCCTAACCCTAACCCTAACCCTAACCCTAACCCTAACCCTAACCCTAACCCTAACCCTAACCCTAACCCTAACCCTAACCCTAACCCTAACCCTAACCCTAACCCTAACCCTAACCCTAACCCTAACCCTAACCCTAACCCTAACCCTAACCCTAACCCTAACCCTAACCCTAACCCTAACCCTAACCCTAACCCTAACCCTAACCCTAACCCTAACCCTAACCCTAACCCTAACCCTAACCCTAACCCTAACCCTAACCCTAACCCTAACCCTAACCCTAACCCTAACCCTAACCCTAACCCTAACCCTAACCCTAACCCTAACCCTAACCCTAACCCTAACCCTAACCCTAACCCTAACCCTAACCCTAACCCTAACCCTAACCCTAACCCTAACCCTAACCCTAACCCTAACCCTAACCCTAACCCTAACCCTAACCCTAACCCTAACCCTAACCCTAACCCTAACCCTAACCCTAACCCTAACCCTAACCCTAACCCTAACCCTAACCCTAACCCTAACCCTAACCCTAACCCTAACCCTAACCCTAACCCTAACCCTAACCCTAACCCTAACCCTAACCCTAACCCTAACCCTAACCCTAACCCTAACCCTAACCCTAACCCTAACCCTAACCCTAACCCTAACCCTAACCCTAACCCTAACCCTAACCCTAACCCTAACCCTAACCCTAACCCTAACCCTAACCCTAACCCTAACCCTAACCCTAACCCTAACCCTAACCCTAACCCTAACCCTAACCCTAACCCTAACCCTAACCCTAACCCTAACCCTAACCCTAACCCTAACCCTAACCCTAACCCTAACCCTAACCCTAACCCTAACCCTAACCCTAACCCTAACCCTAACCCTAACCCTAACCCTAACCCTAACCCTAACCCTAACCCTAACCCTAACCCTAACCCTAACCCTAACCCTAACCCTAACCCTAACCCTAACCCTAACCCTAACCCTAACCCTAACCCTAACCCTAACCCTAACCCTAACCCTAACCCTAACCCTAACCCTAACCCTAACCCTAACCCTAACCCTAACCCTAACCCTAACCCTAACCCTAACCCTAACCCTAACCCTAACCCTAACCCTAACCCTAACCCTAACCCTAACCCTAACCCTAACCCTAACCCTAACCCTAACCCTAACCCTAACCCTAACCCTAACCCTAACCCTAACCCTAACCCTAACCCTAACCCTAACCCTAACCCTAACCCTAACCCTAACCCTAACCCTAACCCTAACCCTAACCCTAACCCTAACCCTAACCCTAACCCTAACCCTAACCCTAACCCTAACCCTAACCCTAACCCTAACCCTAACCCTAACCCTAACCCTAACCCTAACCCTAACCCTAACCCTAACCCTAACCCTAACCCTAACCCTAACCCTAACCCTAACCCTAACCCTAACCCTAACCCTAACCCTAACCCTAACCCTAACCCTAACCCTAACCCTAACCCTAACCCTAACCCTAACCCTAACCCTAACCCTAACCCTAACCCTAACCCTAACCCTAACCCTAACCCTAACCCTAACCCTAACCCTAACCCTAACCCTAACCCTAACCCTAACCCTAACCCTAACCCTAACCCTAACCCTAACCCTAACCCTAACCCTAACCCTAACCCTAACCCTAACCCTAACCCTAACCCTAACCCTAACCCTAACCCTAACCCTAACCCTAACCCTAACCCTAACCCTAACCCTAACCCTAACCCTAACCCTAACCCTAACCCTAACCCTAACCCTAACCCTAACCCTAACCCTAACCCTAACCCTAACCCTAACCCTAACCCTAACCCTAACCCTAACCCTAACCCTAACCCTAACCCTAACCCTAACCCTAACCCTAACCCTAACCCTAACCCTAACCCTAACCCTAACCCTAACCCTAACCCTAACCCTAACCCTAACCCTAACCCTAACCCTAACCCTAACCCTAACCCTAACCCTAACCCTAACCCTAACCCTAACCCTAACCCTAACCCTAACCCTAACCCTAACCCTAACCCTAACCCTAACCCTAACCCTAACCCTAACCCTAACCCTAACCCTAACCCTAACCCTAACCCTAACCCTAACCCTAACCCTAACCCTAACCCTAACCCTAACCCTAACCCTAACCCTAACCCTAACCCTAACCCTAACCCTAACCCTAACCCTAACCCTAACCCTAACCCTAACCCTAACCCTAACCCTAACCCTAACCCTAACCCTAACCCTAACCCTAACCCTAACCCTAACCCTAACCCTAACCCTAACCCTAACCCTAACCCTAACCCTAACCCTAACCCTAACCCTAACCCTAACCCTAACCCTAACCCTAACCCTAACCCTAACCCTAACCCTAACCCTAACCCTAACCCTAACCCTAACCCTAACCCTAACCCTAACCCTAACCCTAACCCTAACCCTAACCCTAACCCTAACCCTAACCCTAACCCTAACCCTAACCCTAACCCTAACCCTAACCCTAACCCTAACCCTAACCCTAACCCTAACCCTAACCCTAACCCTAACCCTAACCCTAACCCTAACCCTAACCCTAACCCTAACCCTAACCCTAACCCTAACCCTAACCCTAACCCTAACCCTAACCCTAACCCTAACCCTAACCCTAACCCTAACCCTAACCCTAACCCTAACCCTAACCCTAACCCTAACCCTAACCCTAACCCTAACCCTAACCCTAACCCTAACCCTAACCCTAACCCTAACCCTAACCCTAACCCTAACCCTAACCCTAACCCTAACCCTAACCCTAACCCTAACCCTAACCCTAACCCTAACCCTAACCCTAACCCTAACCCTAACCCTAACCCTAACCCTAACCCTAACCCTAACCCTAACCCTAACCCTAACCCTAACCCTAACCCTAACCCTAACCCTAACCCTAACCCTAACCCTAACCCTAACCCTAACCCTAACCCTAACCCTAACCCTAACCCTAACCCTAACCCTAACCCTAACCCTAACCCTAACCCTAACCCTAACCCTAACCCTAACCCTAACCCTAACCCTAACCCTAACCCTAACCCTAACCCTAACCCTAACCCTAACCCTAACCCTAACCCTAACCCTAACCCTAACCCTAACCCTAACCCTAACCCTAACCCTAACCCTAACCCTAACCCTAACCCTAACCCTAACCCTAACCCTAACCCTAACCCTAACCCTAACCCTAACCCTAACCCTAACCCTAACCCTAACCCTAACCCTAACCCTAACCCTAACCCTAACCCTAACCCTAACCCTAACCCTAACCCTAACCCTAACCCTAACCCTAACCCTAACCCTAACCCTAACCCTAACCCTAACCCTAACCCTAACCCTAACCCTAACCCTAACCCTAACCCTAACCCTAACCCTAACCCTAACCCTAACCCTAACCCTAACCCTAACCCTAACCCTAACCCTAACCCTAACCCTAACCCTAACCCTAACCCTAACCCTAACCCTAACCCTAACCCTAACCCTAACCCTAACCCTAACCCTAACCCTAACCCTAACCCTAACCCTAACCCTAACCCTAACCCTAACCCTAACCCTAACCCTAACCCTAACCCTAACCCTAACCCTAACCCTAACCCTAACCCTAACCCTAACCCTAACCCTAACCCTATGCATCTTGGAATTTGTTGCTTACAGTTTGTTGTAGAATGGTTATTATTAAATAAAAATCTATTTTCCTAAAAAAAAAAAAAATCTATTTTCCTAACCCTAACCCTAACCCTAACCCTAACCCTAACCCTAACCCTAACCCTAACCCTAACCCTAACCCTAACCCTAACCCCACCCACCTTGAATAGCAGACGTGCGATCAAGGAGCTCTCACTTCCTGGTTTGGATTTTCGCTTTTTTTACCTGTTATATCTCTGACAAAAATTTCAATTTTGGTCAGACTTTGTTCCTAAGGGTGCCCCCATCAGGGGGTGCGAATATGGAGCCCCCCCCTCCTGGGGGGGACCCCCAAATTGAGATCGAATTTTTGCCTATACAAGACAATGGAGACAATGGAGAGCATGCTTCTCAGCATGGCCTACAAGAAAAAGGCTTCCAACTTCATCTGCTGCCATCCTCTTTGGGAGTTGCGCCTTCGGACGTCACGGACAGTAAGGATGTTCAAGGGCCCCTGGGGAATCTAGACCGGACCCCCGGTTTGGGTTTTCAACCCTCCCAGAAGACCCCTGCCGCTTTAAAGGAGAATCCCTTTTCCATATTGCTTTCAATAGAACATGCAACAGCAGAGGGAGCTGTAACCTTAGAGGGGTCTGGGGATGACCTGGCCCTGGACGTGGTGGGTGAGAGTTTGAAGGACACCTTTACTCCTGAGGAGACCCAGAGCACTCGAGAACACGTTACACGTGGCCCTACTCTTGAGGAGACCATTTCATCAAAGAACGCCCTGGCCTCTGGGAAGGCTGTTACACGTGTCCTTACTCACGAGGAGACCTTTGCTCCTACGCAAAACTTGAATGCTGGGGAGGCTGTTACACGTGTCCTTACTCACGAGGAGACCTTTGCTCCTACGCAAAACTTGATTGCTGGGGAGGCCGTTACACTTGTCCTTACTCACGAGGAGACCTTCACTCCTATACAAATCCTGAATGCTGGGGAGGCCGTTACACGTGCCCTTACTCGCGAGGAGACCTTTGTTCCTATGCAAATCCTGAATGCTGGGGAGGCCGTTACACATGTCCTTACTCGCGAGGAGACCTTTGTTCCTATGCAAAACTTGAAAACTGGGGAAGCTGTTACACATGTCCCTACTCATGAGGAGACCTCTGCTCCTAAGCAAGACCTGAATGTTGGGGGGGCTGTTACACATGTCATTACTCACGAGGAGACCTTTGCTCCTATGCAAACCCTGAATGCTAGGGAGGTACTTACACATGTCCTTACTCACGAGGAGACCTTTACTCCTATGCAAATCCTGAATGCTAAGAAGGCTGTTCCCCGTGTCCTTACTCACGAGGAGACCTTTGCTCCTACGAAAACCCTGAATGCTGGGGACGCTGTTACACATGTACTTACTCATGAGGAGACCTTTATAACTCAGGAGGCCCAGAAGACTGAGAACTTTATCACACAGCTCCTTACTCCCGAGGAGACCTCTACTCCCATTCCTGATTCTGACGCACCAGTGTGCTGTGATGTGATGGACTCGTTTGCTGACCCAGATGTTGACACGGCTGAACCAGATATGCAATCTATTAAAAGCCGAGATAGACTTCCGATAACAGCTGCTGTGCAAATGGAGAAACAAGGACAGGCCCTTAAACAGATAGGGGGCCCCTCCCACAGCACCACATTTCAGCAAGACATACGGCAGTCAAGACTCTGCCCCGACCAAGGGAGTGAAGTTGAATTTATTCTTACCTCTGCCTCCGACCTCGATCTTGGCCGTGTTTCCCGGGTTCACTCTATTGATGTCCCTGTTATCCAATGCCAAAGAGCAGCTTATAAACAATCGAAGGATTCCTTTGTCCTGGGAAAGGGGGATGATTTTTCTCAGCGGCGTATGGACCGTTATCTTGACGAGGTGATGGATTTAGCTAAGTCCCCTATAGCTTGTAGAGCAAAATCGGAACCTGTTCCTTCGGAGATCCCCGTGGAGAAAGACATCGTCTCCTGTAACACAGACTTACCCCGAGAGCCTGAAGAGGAAAGGCAAAGATGGGCCGAGGGACTACGTAAAGCTCGTTACCAGCTAAAAGAAACGGAAATTTCCATTCAAAATGTGGATAAACACCTAGTGGATTGTCTGGACCTCGAACGGCGTGCTAAACTCCTTAAACAGAAGGACAGATTCCTTGATATAATACTGAAAGAGACACACAAGGTCCACGTTTATGAGGACTTATTCAAACTGGCACAAGTCGATGAAGACTCTTCGAACATCGCCCCTTCCTCCAGAACGAAATATCCTAAGGGTGTCGTTGACCACAGTTCGTCCCCGGAGGAACAACCGGCTAAAAAGAAGCAGAAGCAAGGGCGAGAATCTCACTCGGCCCAAACTTCGCATGGTGCCCGAGAACATGTAGACCGACAGTCTTCCCAGAGTCTTGAACAAGATTGTTCTACACATGTTTATGGACAGCGCTCAGAGGAGAAAAATACGAGTATAGCAAAACAGGGGGTTGGAATCGGGGACTTGTCTCCGGCCCTGTCTCTGGAATGCGGAACCCCAGGGATAGAATCTAATGCTGTCCGGAATGTTAGAGAGATTCAATTGAGGAATGCCTGGGAGAAGATAAAGTTTGGTCCCATGTCTAACGGTCTGGACCTTTTGGTTCAAGAAGAAACTAATAAGCTCGATTTGGCAAAGTTCTGGTGTTTTCTGTTGACTCATGTGGGATGGGTGATGGTACCCACGCCTTCCTTAACTAAGAGAAGCAAGGACTCGATGATAGACTTGCTGGATAAACAAAAGGAGGTGTTGTTTACCTATCTTACTGATGGAGAGGAAACCGGACGAGAGCCGCCGCCGCAAAATCTTCTTTATGCCAGATCCCTATCGATCAACATCGTTGATAGGCTTGTCATAGGACGTCGGAGTCGTACTTCAACGGAGACCTATCCCTCCTGGTTGACGGAGGAGGGACTTACGAAACTTCTCAAAGGTATCTGTCGTCGTGCTGAGGAAAGACCGCCGGCGGAAGGCACGGGATTTCTTGACGAACCTGGCAAGAGAGCGACAGAAATGACACAAAAAGATTTGATACACTGGTGCATCCAAGCGTTGCATGTTTTCAAAGTCCGTGTTCAACGACTAAAGGGAGAGGCGGAGACGTCGACTGGAAGGAGTGTCGCGCCCAGGAAAGGAAGGCTTGAACGGAAAACTGTGTCTAAGATGATGACGGATACGACTCAGCTGGCTAATCCTGTGACGATTCCATCGCATGCTGAATTATCTGCCATGATAGCAGCACAAGATGCCCGAATGTGTCGCCAGGGAGACTCTGCTTCGCAGAGTCTCCCGCAAACGGGTGAGGGTCACGGTCGTTTCTGTTCTGTGGATAAGAGGCTCTTTCTAGAAGATGAAGAGGGACGTAGGAAGAAAGGAGAGAGAGGGATGAAAGATGAAAAGGGGACTGAAAAGGAAGGAGAGGGAGGAGATGAGGACAGCGGGGGGTTATCTGGCTTATCTGGCATAGAATCTCTCTCTAGTTCTGAAAGGGAAGAGGAGGAAGAAGAGATGGAGTTAGCCCCTACTAAGGAAGGTGGATGTATATCAGATAGGGATATTAAGAGAAAGGAAGTAGTTTCTTCGGAGAGATGTGGAGGGAAGCCGCAGAGGGAGGGGAGAAGGGAGGGGAGAAGGAAGGAGAGCAGGGAATTAAACTTTAGGGACAAGGCACCCCTGCGGGGGAATGTTTCGCAAGTGGATACTGGGTCTTCGGGTGTTCTTTCTCTTCCCGATACAGCACAGACCAGCCTGTCATCTGAAGGGAAGGGAGAAGCTGTTAGCTTGACCTCAATGACTAGGACTATGAACGAGACAGTTCTACCGATGCAGACAGACATGCAATCAGAACAGGACTCCCTTCTGATCACCGTGCAAGGAAACTTACCTGTGACGACTGAAGATATCTCGATAGGGAACTTCGTCATGGACACGGATTCGGAATTGATTGAACTGCGACTTAATACAGGACCTGTGAGTAAAGAAAACATACATGAGACATTTGAGACATATGTAAATCCTTCTGCAGGAACTTCAGTGATCTTGCAGGAGGATCCTTCCAATCATGTAACATCAGAGACAAACGGAAAGCGGGAACGTGATACACAAATATCGGTATGCACGGTTAGGGTTGAAAAGGGAGCCCAAGGTTTAGGAATTGGAGTAGGAGATGCTGATGTGTCACAAGGTACGCCAGTGGGGATAGCATTGGGAAACCAAGGAGAACCTAAGAGGGATGTGGTCCTACCGGTTCCTAGGAACCCGGGAGTAACTGTAACAACACCTAGGTTACCTACAAGTAATACTCTTCCTGACGCAATGCCTAAGGTTTCAGCAGCAAGTTTTAGAGAATCTTTAACAACAGATTCTAGGGAACCTCTAACAACGGGTTCTAGCGAATCCTTACCAGCCCACACACCTTCCGTTGGGAGCGCAGGAACGTCTTATGCAGACATGTTGAGGGGAACCGGTAGGAGGCCAAGGGACCCGGGATCACGGAGGGAGGGGGAAACGGATGGAGAACCCCCCCGCCGTCGGACGGATTTTGAAAAGGAGAGACTGGAGGATGAAGAATTCTTAGAGGATTTCTTCAATATGAGAGAAGATGAAGGAGAATTTGATCCGAGGCAAAGATTTGTTATTCGGTTCAGGTATAAAGGCTCAGATCCACAAAAGCTCACAGAAGAATACATGATAGAGGAGGTGCTTTTAGGGATAATGGGAATTCCACGAGGCGACATACTGGCAGTTATCATGCCGCCGGGGCTTAGGGAAACCGATGTTTGTTTTGTGTCAGAACGAGGATACCAGAAGGGTTGGGGGAGGTTGAGAGAAATCATGAGGTCGACCCCGAATCCCTTTGGTGACTATGACATTATTCCCCTCTTCCGAGGAGAATCGAGGGTTCTGACGGTGGCATTCAGAACGACAAATATTCCAGCAGAGGATGTGGAACAATGGCTGGGCAGATTTTGCAAGGTGTTGTTACCCCCCCAAAAGGCCCTCAATTCGTGGGGCATTTGGAAAGGAGAATATAAGACTGTCGTCTCTTTGCAAAGAGATTTCAGGAGTAAACTACAACATATTCCTAAATATTTTTTTCTGGGAGGAGATAGAGGGATCACCAGGTACAGTGGGCAACCCCCAGCATGCTTCCAATGTGGGGGGTTTGACCATATTAGGCAACACTGTGCCACACCTTTGTGTTCTGTCTGTGGGAGGAGGGGCCATAACTCCACACAATGTACAACTGGAGTGGTCTGTAACCTTTGTGGCCGCCAAGGCCACACGTACCTTCTGTGTCCCGACGCGCATTATAACAAGTGGTATCCAAACTCGTACTCAAAACTCGTTCGCTGTCACCCTCATTTAAATCGAACAGATGAGGATTCATCGACTAGCCAATTTTCAGAGGGTGCTACTGCAAAACACGGGGAGAAGGACAGTAACGAATGTTTACATGAAGGGGGTTGGCAGGAGGTAAAGAGGACTTCGCACGATGTCCTTAGAGGCAGGGTAAGACGGGGAGTGTATAACCCGATACGAACGATGGTCAGCAACCGATTTGAAGCCTTGAATGTGACAGAAGAGGAAGGTACGCAAGATACGCCTCTGGCCTCCTTTACTACCGGATCATGTATCAACCCGGAACAAAAACAAAGAGATGACATGCAGACTGATAGAAAGGCGGGATCGGAGAAACCTAAGATGAGGAAAGAGTCAAGGAAAGAGTCAAGGAAAGAGTCGAAGAAAGCCATATTCCGTACATACGAAAACCTTACAGAAAAGGAACTCCAGGTAATTTCTGAAGAACTCAACGAAAAGATCCAAAAGGTGACCCAAGCACTTTCCGCTGCAGAAGGTGCATCTGAGGAGGTACAACTACGTTTAAGTCAAAAGGAGCATTATTGGAGAGACGAGGTTACCTGCATACAACGTGAACTGGCTAGAAGAAGGGACCGAGACCCAAACCTTACCGAGGAACCGTTAAGTGACTCCCAGATGATGATGGTGGAAGAAGCGCCAGAACAGGAGGCGATGCTGAACCAGGGAGACACACAGAACCAGGAACAGATACCTATGTATACAGATGGACAAAGACATGAACAAATTAGAGAGCGAATTGCAGAGATAAGCGAGGACCTTGAAGGAGGGAAGACAGAATCGATGGAGTGGATAAGTGGAATATCATTGGTGGAAAAGAACCCTGTGACAGGCGACCAGTCTGACTCTCCTCCTGACCAGGAAAAGGTTCCTCAACAGCACGAGTATCCTCCTCCTGTTAGCTTACCCGACTCAAGGGGAAACATTTTGACGCCGTGCGCGTCATTTCCGTGTAAGGCCACGCCTCCTGATCCGCAGGAGGAGGTGGAGACGATGAGTTTAGAAACTGTAGTGGAAGGCACGGAGGAAGACCGGCGAGGTTTGTAGGAAAAGAATAGGAAGAGGAAAGATAAAATGACAGTCGATAAGTTCAATGGAACTGGATTTAAGATGGCTTATGGTTTTATTGCTATTGCTGCTATCTTATATTCATTAACAATACCAATGGAGTTGAACATACTTACCTGGAATTGTAGAGGGCTACGGCAGTCGGTGAGGAGAGAAGATGTTTATTACCACATTAGGAGGCTAAAGGCTGATGTTTTTGTCCTGCAAGAAACTAATATTAGTACTCCTAGGGAGAGGAGTGCAGCGCAGAATTCCTGGACTTGGGGGCCTTCAATTTGGTCTTTGAAAGAAGAGGAAGGAACGGGAGGTGTCGCGGTTCTCTTCTTATGCAATCCTGATCTTAAAGTTGTGAGGACCATCGATGCTATGCCGGGTCATCTTATAATAGTGGACTTCAATCTTAAAAACCCAGCAAAAGCGTTAGACAGCAAGTTTAGGTTGTGTGCCCTCTATGCTCCTGTGAAGGCAATTCATAGACGACAACTGTGGCAAACATTGGAGGATCATATTGGTACAAAGAGGGCTCTACTCGTGGCGGGAGATTTCAATGTTCGCTCCGAGCGAGAGGATAGAATTAATTTGAGAGCCGGTGCTCAAATGGGAACGTCTGCCCTTGTATTTAAACAGCTGACAATGGAGGAAAAAAGACTGAAAGCCCTTCTTAAAGATCGCCTTGGCTTGATGGATGCGGGGCTACAGAATGATGGGGAATTAGATTTTCTCCCTACGCATCACCGGGCAACGTTCCGACGTAAATTCACAGCAACCTTAGGGTGTAAGATGACTTATTATCACCCTCTGTCGACAAGCAGGCTGGACAGAATATGGGCCCCAGCGGCTCTCCCCCTTACGGGATGTAAGATTATTTTGACGCCGTGGTCAGACCACGCTATTCTTCAAGTATTATTTGCAGGACAACCCAATAGGAGGAAACACAAACCAGCTTGGCGACTCAGTGAAGCGGACCTCCGGACCTTTCGGATGGAACCGGAAATTGTTCTGACGCTTGAATGCCAGAAGCGTATAAAGTCTGGGATGGATGTCCTCGATTGGTGGGAAAGGACGAAAGATGCCATACGATATGCTTCGGTTCGGGCCAGGAGAGTGCAGGGCAGTTATGAACTGTCACAATATCACAGAGCGATCCAGAACGTACTTGCATGCAGATGGAGAATGAACAAGGGCCTTGACATTGACAATGAACGGCTTCGACGCAATCAAGAAGTTATTAAAACTTACCGCCTTACCCAACGTCGACGGCGTCATATGGCACGGGTGGCTAGAGCATCGGGGCCGTTAATTGAGAAGGGAGAATGGCAAAAAGATCGCCTGCCTCGATACAACCAGACTCTGTCCGCGTTAAAAGGAGGTCCGTCAGATGGACTACTTCAAGAACCGGTCGAGATAGCAGAAGAGGTCTCTAGATTTTATAGAGAATTTTACGCGGTTTCGGAAACCTCTCCTGATGAAGTACGCATTCAGTCCTATCTAGAAAGTGCCTTTGGGCAGAAACCGTTACCGCCAAACGAAGAAGATCTTTGCGAACTCTCTCGGCCCTTCGAGCAAGAAGAAATCCAGCGAGCCATTCAGGCGGGTAAACGTAACTCTAAGCCAGGACCGGATGGGTTACCGTATGGGTTCTATAAGAACTTTAAAGATCACTTAGTTCCCATCTTGACGGACGTTTTTAATGAGATGCTGCAAAGGGCGAGGGTGGGACGGAGTTTTTTACACGGATCAATGAGTCTATTGTACAAAGGAGGAGATCCGACTCTGATAGGCAACTGGAGACCCATCACGGTTAACAACACCGATTACAGGATACTAGCAAGGGTCCTCAATAATAGGTTGAAAAAACTGGCTAATGCACTAGTGCAGGTTGGACAAACCAGCTCTGTACCCGGAAGGAGAATGGCGCATACCACCTGTGTTTTCAGACAGATTTTTGACCGGTTACAGCAAGAAAAGGAACATCTATGCATATTGCAGCTGGACCAGAGTAAAGCGTTTGACCGGGTTGACAGAGGCTACATGTGGGCTGTTTTAAAATTCCATGGATTGCCAGAACAGCTGATCAAGCTCCTACAGGCACTTTACATGAACGCGCAGGTTACACCAAACATCGGAGGGTGTCGAGGGTCGCCATTTCCAGTACCCACGGGGGTTAGACAAGGATGCCCTCTCAGTCCTCTCCTGTACGTCTTGACACTAGATCCTCTTCTTAGGGCGTTGCAGAGAGATCGGTTCATCAGAGGAATTTTTCCCCACGGTTGTCCGGAGTATCGCATCACCAGTCTAGCCCACGCTGACGATTGTTACGTCATCCTCCGGAACACAGAGGAACTGCTAAAGGTGCGAGAACATGTACGGCGCTACGAAATTGTTTCCGGAGCAAAGGTGAACGAGCTTAAAAGTCAGATTTACGATCTCGACGGGCGGACGGGAAGAATGGAAGTGACTCCCATGGTGCCTACGGAGAAGGATCATAGAGACCGTGAGGAGCTGGAAGGACAGGTAGAAGGAAAGGAGAACAGACAGCATGACGACGAAGGAGGGAGCGGGACAGGAACGGGGATGCTGTCTCTGAAGATCCTGGGAGTCACCTTTTCTTTGAGAGCTGATGGCTGGAGGGATAATTGGATTGTATGGCAACAGCGAGTGTTGGAAAGACTGGACAAGTGGAAGACATGGAGATTATCCACAGCACAAAAAGTTCAATATTTTGCCATATATTGCATTCCAGCTGGCAATTACCTCGCGACAGTTTACCCTCCGCCGGAATCTACAGTAACCATCATCACCAGAGCGGTTTTTAAGTGGATTTTCGGGACGCTCCACTTACCGCTTGCGAGAGTAGTCGTTCAGAGAGGACACGGAGAAGGAGGTCTTGGGTTACCGGAGATTGGACTGTGGTTCCTATCCATCTTTCTAGTTTTTAACTGTGGAACTTGGCAGCAGAATGCGACGGGCTTGATTACGCAAGAAATGTACACCAGACAGTTCTTTATGGACAGTTGGGTAGACACCAGATGGGCAAAACGATGGTGGAAAGAAGGCTCTCTGCCGACCCGCTTGACGGCTTCGATGAAAGTACAGCTTCCTGACTTTATGGTTGAGGTAGCAAAGGGGATACAGAAACATGGCATCGAAGCCTCAGAAGTCAAGGGAACTAGCCCGGGAACTAAAGGAGTTACCGGAAAGTTGTACTGGACTGTTATGCACCGAAGTCGGTTGGTACCCTATGATGAAGAGAGACGGAAGAAGGAGACGCTTTCTTCGTATTTGAGGAACCAGATCTTTCCTATCCCCACCTTCGGTGACCGGACCATACCTTATGCCCTACGGGATCTTCGTTGGAGGACTTACCATCAGATATTATATGTGGGAAGTAAAAAGTTTGGGGCGACAGAAGATCAACAGCGTTGCCCCAGGGTGCTTTGTAGGTCTTTGAATCCACATACCAACATTCCTGAGACCATCCCCCATGTTGTGAAGGAGTGTGTAGCTGTAAGGAGGTCGTGGGCAGGAGTAGCCAGAGCATTGCAATGGCCTTTTCTGATATCACAACACTGGGAAACGATTGTCTCGGGATTGGAGCCGACAGAAGGGTTTGGGAATCCCAGGGAGCAGGGGGGCTGTCCGGGTGAGAAGGCTGGTATTAAGGTTCCTTGGGCACTGGTTAGGTTAGTGAATCTCATCTTTGTTAGTACTGTGATGAAAAACAGAAGGGAGGAGGTGTATACCAAAAAGGCAGTACCCTTAGTTGAAACGGTACATACTGTAACAGATTATTTGGCGAAAATTAAAAGGTGGGAAGAAAAGAGGATGAAGGGCGTGAAGTGGCTGAGCAGGTGGAGGTGGTTTCATGAGATCAACCCGCCAGTTCCTTGAAGTCAGATATAATTGCTTCCTACCTTGACTTCTCTCAAGTTGGATAGACATCTGTTGTATAACTTAATTCTTCTTTTTCTTTTTCTTTTATTTCCTTAATTAGTAAAAAGTGAAAAGTTGATAGTTAATAGTTCATAGTTCATAGTTCATAGTTAATAGTTAATAATGAATAAAGTTAATAAAGTTAATACAGTTAATAAAGTTAATAAAGTTAATAAAGTTAATAAAGTTAATAAAGTTTGAAACATGAACAGCCTGAATGTTGATGGCTTACATTTATGTCGATGCTTGATGCTTAATGCTTTATGCTTAATGTTAATATTTAATGGTGATATTTAATGCTAGAAATATTTAGATGCCTATATTAATATGTAATATGTATGTATGTATATATGTATGTATATATTAACTGTATTTATTGTTTCAATCGTAATTATGCATCTTGGAATTTGTTGCTTACAGTTTGTTGTAGAATGGTTATTATTAAATAAAAAATCTATTTTCCCAAAAAAAAAAAAAAAAATCTATTTTCCCTAACCCTAACCCCTAACCCTAACCCTAACCCCACCCACCTTGAATAGCAGGCGTGCGATCAAGGAGCTCTCACTTCCTGGTTTGGATTTTCGCTTTTTTTACCTATTATATCTCTCAGAAAAATTTCAATTTTGGTCAGAGTTTGTTCCTAAGGGTACCCCCATCAGGGGGTCTGAATATGGAGGCCCCCCCTCCTGGGGGGGACCCCCAAATTGAGATCGAATTTTTGCCTATACAAGACAATGGAGACAATGGAGAGCATGCTTCTCAGCATGGCCTACAAGAAAAAGGCTTCCAACTTCATCTGCTGCCATCCTCTTTGGGAGTCGTGCCTTCTGACGTCAAACACAGTAAGGATGTTCGAGGGCCCCTGGGGAATATAGACCAGACCCCCAGTTTGGGTTTTGACCCCTCCCAGAAGACCCCTGCCGCTTTAAAGGAGGATTCCTTTTCCCTATTGCTTTCAATGGAACATGCAACAGGACAGGCAGCTGTAACCTTAGACGGGTCTGGGGATGACCTGGCCCTGGACGTGGTGGGTGAGAGTTTGAATGACACCTTTACTCCTGAGGAGACCCGGAGCATTCGGAAACCCGTTACACGTGGCCCTACTCTTGAGGAGACCTTTCCTTCTAAGAACGCCCTGGACTCTGGGAAGGCTGTTACACGTGTACTTACTCGTGAGGAGACCTTTCCTCCTATGCAAGGCCTGAATGTGGGGGAGACTGTTACATGTGTCCTTACTCGCGAGGAGACCTCTGCGCCTAAGCAAAACTTGAATGCTGGGGAGGCCGTTACACTTGCCCTTACTCACGAGGAGACCTTCACTCCTATTCAAATCCTGAATGCTGGGGAGGCCGTTACACGTGTCCTTACTCGCGAGGAGACCTCTGCTCCTATGCAAAAATTGAATGCTGGGGAAGCTGTTACACCTGTCCTTACTCATGAGGAGACCTCTGCTCCTAAGCAAGACCTGAATGTAGGGGAGGCTGTTACACGTGTCCTTACTCACGAGGAGACCTTTGCTCCTATGCAAATCCTGAATGCTAGGGAGGTGCTTACACGTGTCCTTACTCACGAGGAGACCTTTACTCCTATGCAAATCCTGAATGCTGGGAAGGCTGTTACACGTGTCCTTACTCACGAGGAGACCTTTGCTCCTACGAAAACCCTGAATGCTAGGGATGCTGTTACACATGTACTTACTCATGAGGAGACCTTTATAACTCAGGAGGCCCAGAAGACTGAGAACTTTATTACACAGGTCCTTACTCCCGAGGAGACCTCTACTCCCATTCCTCATTCTGATACACCAGTGTGTTGTGATGTGATGGACCCGCTTGCTGACCCAGATGTTGACACGGCTGAACCAGATATGCAATCTATTAAAAGCCGAGATAGACTTCCGATAACAGCTGCTGTGCAAATGGAGAAACAAGGACAGGCCCTTAAACAGACAGGGGGCCCCTCCCACAGCACCGAATTTCAGGAAGACATACGGCGGTCAAGACTCTGCCCCGACCAAGGGAGTGAAGTTGAATTTATTCTTACCTCTGACTCCGACCTTGATCTTGGCCGTGTTTCCCGGGTTGACTCTATTGATGTCGCTGTTATCCAACGCCAAAGAGCAGCTTATAAACAATCGAAGGATTCCTTTGTCCTGGGAAAGGGGGATGATTTTTCTCAGCGGCGTATGGACCGTTATCTTGACGAGGTGATGGATTTAGCTAAGTCCCCTATAGCTTGTAGAGCAAAATCGGAACCTGTTCCTTCGGAGATCCCCGTGGAGAAAGACATCGTCTCCTCTAACACAGACTTACCCCGAGAGCCCGAAGAGGAAAGGCAAAGATGGGCCGAGGGACTACGTAAAGCTCGTTACCAGCTAAAAGAAACGGAAATTTCCATTCAAAATGTGGATAAACACCTAGTGGATTGTCTGGACCTTGAACGGCGTGCTAAACTCCTTAAACAGAAGGACAGATTTCTTGATATAATACTGAAAGAGACACACAAGGTCCACGTTTATGAGGACTTATTCAAACTGGCACAAGTCGATGAAGACTCTTCAAACATCGTCCCTTCCTCCCGAACGAAATGTTCTAAGGGTGTCATTGACCACAGTTCGTCCCCGGAGGAACAACCGGCTAAAAAGAAGCAGAAGCAAGGGCGAGAATCTCACTCGGCCCGAACTTCACAGGGTGCCCGAGAACATGCAGACCGACAGTCTTCCCAGAGTCTTGAACAAGAAGATTGTTCTACACATATTTATGGACAGCTCTCAGAGGAGCAAAATACGAGTATAGCAAAACAGGGGGTTGGAATCGGGGACTTGTCTCCGGCCCTGTCTCTGGAATGTGGAACCCCAGGGATAGAATCTAATGCTGTCCGGAATGTTAGAGAGATCCAATTGACTAATGCCTGGGAGAAGATAAAGTTTGGTCCCATGTCTAAGGGTCTGGACCTTTTGGTTCCAGAACAAATCAATAAAATCGATTTGGCAAAGTTCTGGGGTTTTCTGTTGACTCATGTGGGATGGGTGATGGTACCCACACCTTCGTTAACTAAGAGAAGCAAGGACTCGATGATAGACTTGCTTGATAAACAAAAGGAGGTGTTGTTTACCTATCTTACTGATGGAGAGGAAACCGGACAAGAGCCGCCGCCGCAAAATCTTCTTTATGCCAGATCCCTATCGATCAACATCGTTGATAGGCTTGTCATAGGACGTCGGAGTCGTACTTCGACGGAGACCTATCCCTCCTGGTTGACGGAGGAGGGACTTACGAAACTTCTCAAAGGTATCTGTCGTCGTGCTGAAGAAAGACCGCCGGCGGAAGGCACGGGATTTCTTGACGAACCTGGCAAGAGAGCGACAGAAATGACACAAAAAGATTTGATACACTGGTGCATCCAAGCGTTGCATGTTTTCAAAGTCCGTGTTCAACGACTAAAGGGAGAGGCGGAGACGTCGACTGGAAGGAGTGTCGCGCCCAGGAAAGGAAGGCTTGAACGGAAAACTGTGTCTAAGATGATGACGGATACGACTCAGCTGGCTAATCCTGTGACGATTCCATCGCATGCTGAATTATCTGCCATGATAGCAGCACAAGATGCCCGAATGTGTCGCCAGGGAGACTCTGCTTCGCAGAGTCTCCCGCAAACGGGTGAGGGTCACGGTCGCTTCTGTTCTGTGGATAAGAGGCTCTTTCTAGAAGATGAAGAGGGACGTAGGAAGAAAGGAGAGAGAGGGATGAAAGATGAAAAGGGGACTGAAAAGGAAGGAGAGGGAGGAGATGAGGACAGCGGGGGGTTATCTGGCTTATCTGGCATAGAATCTCTCTCTAGTTCCGAAAGGGAAGAGGAGGAAGAAGAGGAGATGGAGTTAGCCCCTACTAAGGAAGGTGGATGTATATCAGATAGGGATATTAAGAGAAAGGAAGTAGTTTCTTTGGAGAGATGTGGAGGGAAGCCGCAGAGGGAGGGGAGAAGGGAGGGGAGAAGGAAGGAGAGCAGGGAATTAAACTTTAGGGACAAGGCACCCCTGCGGGGGAATGTTTTGCAAGTGGATACTGGGTCTTCGGGTGTTCTTTCTCTTCCCGATACAGCACAGACCAGCCTGTCATCTGAAGGGAAGGGAGAAGCTGTTAGCTTGACCTCAATGACTAGGACTATGAACGAGACAGTTCTACCGATGCAGACAGACATGCAATCAGAACAGGACTCCCTTCTGATCACCGTGCAAGGAAACTTACCTGTGACGACTGAAGATATCTCGATAGGGAACTTCGTCATGGACACGGATTCGGAATTGATTGAACTGCGACTTAATACAGGACCTGTGAGTAAAGAAAACATACATGAGACATTTGAGACATATGTAAATCCTTCTGCAGGAACTTCAGTGATCTTGCAGGAGGATCCTTCCAATCATGTAACATCAGAGACAAACGGAAAGCGGGAACGTGATACACAAATATTGGTATGCACGGTTAGGGTGGAAAAGGGAGCCCAAGGTTTGGCAATTGGAGTAGGAGATGTTGATGTGTCACAAGGTACGCCAGTGGGGATAGCATTGGGAAACCAAGGAGAACCTAAGAGGGATGTGGTCCTACCGGTTCCTAGAAACCCGGGAGTAACTGTAACAACACCTAGGTTACCTACGAGTAATACTCTTCCTGACGCAATGCCTAAGGTTTCAGCAGCAAGTGTTAGAGAATCTTTAACAACAGATTCTAGGGAACCTCTAACAACGGGTTCTAGCGAATCCTTACCAGCCCACACACCTTCCGTTGGGAGCGCAGGAACGTCTTATGCAGACATGTTGAGGGGAACCGGTAGGAGGCCAAGGGACCCGGGATCACGGAGGGAGGGGGAAACGGATGGAGAACCCCCCCGCCGTCGGACGGATTTTGAAAAGGAGAGACTGGAGGATGAAGAATTCTTAGAGGATTTCTTCAATATGAGAGAAGATGAAGGAGAATTTGATCCGAGGCAAAGATTTGTTATTCGGTTCAGGTATAAAGGCTCAGATCCACAAAAGCTCACAGAAGAATACATGATAGAGGAGGTGCTTTTAGGGATAATGGGAATTCCACGAGGCGACATACTGGCAGTTATCATGCCGCCGGGGCTTAGGGAAACCGATGTTTGTTTTGTGTCAGAACGAGGATACCAGAAGGGTTGGGGGAGGTTGAGAGAAATCATGAGGTCGACCCCGAATCCCTTTGGTGACTATGACATTATTCCCCTCTTCCGAGGAGAATCGAGGGTTCTGACAGTGGCATTCAGAACGACAAATATTCCAGCAGAGGATGTGGAACAATGGCTGGGCAGATTTTGCAAGGTGTTGTTACCCCCCCAAAAGGCCCTCAATTCGTGGGGCATTTGGAAAGGAGAATATAAGACTGTCGTCTCTTTGCAAAGAGATTTCAGGAGTAAACTACAACATATTCCTAAATATTTTTTTCTGGGAGGAGATAGAGGGATCACCAGGTACAGTGGGCAACCCCCAGCATGCTTCCAATGTGGGGGGTTTGACCATATTAGGCAACACTGTGCCACACCTTTGTGTTCTGTCTGTGGGAGGAGGGGCCATAACTCCACACAATGTACAACTGGAGTGGTCTGTAACCTTTGTGGCCGCCAAGGCCACACGTACCTTCTGTGTCCCGACGCGCATTATAACAAGTGGTATCCAAACTCGTACTCAAAACTCGTTCGCTGTCACCCTCATTTAAATCGAACAGATGAGGATTCATCGACTAGCCAATTTTCAGAGGGTGCTACTGCAAAACACGGGGAGAAGGACAGTAACGAATGTTTACATGAAGGGGGTTGGCAGGAGGTAAAGAGGACTTCGCACGATGTCCTTAGAGGCAGGGTAAGACGGGGAGTGTATAACCCGATA
The DNA here is from genome assembly GCF_028583425.1 of Eublepharis macularius. Taxonomy (NCBI): domain Eukaryota; kingdom Metazoa; phylum Chordata; class Lepidosauria; order Squamata; family Eublepharidae; genus Eublepharis; species Eublepharis macularius. Next base: position 29,756 of record NC_072803.1, read on the forward strand.
CGAACGATGGTCAGCAACCGATTTGAAGCCTTGAATGTGACAGAAGAGGAAGGTACGCAAGATACGCCTCTGGCCTCCTTTACTACCGGATCATGTATCAACCCGGAACAAAAACAAAGAGATGACATGCAGACTGATAGAAAGGCGGGATCGGAGAAACCTAAGATGAGGAAAGAGTCAAGGAAAGAGTCAAGGAAAGAGTCGAAGAAAGCCATATTCCGTACATACGAAAACCTTACAGAAAAGGAACTCCAGGTAATTTCTGAAGAACTCAACGAAAAGATCCAAAAGGTGACCCAAGCACTTTCCGCTGCAGAAGGTGCATCTGAGGAGGTACAACTACGTTTAAGTCAAAAGGAGCATTATTGGAGAGACGAGGTTACCTGCATACAACGTGAACTGGCTAGAAGAAGGGACCGAGACCCAAACCTTACCGAGGAACCGTTAAGTGACTCCCAGATGATGATGGTGGAAGAAGCGCCAGAACAGGAGGCGATGCTGAACCAGGGAGACACACAGAACCAGGAACAGATACCTATGTATACAGATGGACAAAGACATGAACAAATTAGAGAGCGAATTGCAGAGATAAGCGAGGACCTTGAAGGAGGGAAGACAGAATCGATGGAGTGGATAAGTGGAATATCATTGGTGGAAAAGAACCCTGTGACAGGCGACCAGTCTGACTCTCCTCCTGACCAGGAAAAGGTTCCTCAACAGCACGAGTATCCTCCTCCTGTTAGCTTACCCGACTCAAGGGGAAACATTTTGACGCCGTGCGCGTCATTTCCGTGTAAGGCCACGCCTCCTGATCCGCAGGAGGAGGTGGAGACGATGAGTTTAGAAACTGTAGTGGAAGGCACGGAGGAAGACCGGCGAGGTTTGTAGGAAAAGAATAGGAAGAGGAAAGATAAAATGACAGTCGATAAGTTCAATGGAACTGGATTTAAGATGGCTTATGGTTTTATTGCTATTGCTGCTATCTTATATTCATTAACAATACCAATGGAGTTGAACATACTTACCTGGAATTGTAGAGGGCTACGGCAGTCGGTGAGGAGAGAAGATGTTTATTACCACATTAGGAGGCTAAAGGCTGATGTTTTTGTCCTGCAAGAAACTAATATTAGTACTCCTAGGGAGAGGAGTGCAGCGCAGAATTCCTGGACTTGGGGGCCTTCAATTTGGTCTTTGAAAGAAGAGGAAGGAACGGGAGGTGTCGCGGTTCTCTTCTTATGCAATCCTGATCTTAAAGTTGTGAGGACCATCGATGCTATGCCGGGTCATCTTATAATAGTGGACTTCAATCTTAAAAACCCGGCAAAAGCGTTAGACAGCAAGTTTAGGTTGTGTGCCCTCTATGCTCCTGTGAAGGCAATTCATAGACGACAACTGTGGCAAACATTGGAGGATCATATTGGTACAAAGAGGGCTCTACTCGTGGCGGGAGATTTCAATGTTCGCTCCGAGCGAGAGGATAGAATTAATTTGAGAGCCGGTGCTCAAATGGGAACGTCTGCCCCTGTATTTAAACAGCTGACAATGGAGGAAAAAAGACTGAAAGCCCTTCTTAAAGATCGCCTTGGCTTGATGGATGCGGGGCTACAGAAGGATGGGGAATTAGATTTTCTCCCTACGCATCACCGGGCAACGTTCCGACGTAAATTCACAGCAACCTTAGGGTGTAAGATGACTTATTATCACCCTCTGTCGACAAGCAGGTTGGACAGAATATGGGCTCCAGCGGCTCTCCCCCTTACGGGATGTAAGATTATTTTGACGCCGTGGTCAGACCACGCTATTCTTCAAGTATTATTTGCAGGACAACCCAATAGGAGGAATCACAAACCAGCTTGGCGACTCAGTGAAGCGGACCTCAGGACCTTTCGGATGGAACCGGAAATTGTTCTGACGCTTGAATGCCAGAAGCGTATAAAGTCTGGGATGGATGTCCTCGATTGGTGGGAAAGGACGAAAGATGCCATACGATATGCTTCGGTTCGGGCCAGGAGAGTGCAGGGCAGTTATGAACTGTCACAATATCACAGAGCGATCCAGAACGTACTTGCATGCAGATGGAGAATGAACAAGGGCCTTGACGTTGACAATGAACGGCTTCGACGCAATCAAGAAGTTATTAAAACTTACCGCCTTACCCAACGTCGACGGCGTCATATGGCACGGGTGGCTAGAGCATCGGGGCCGTTAATTGAGAAGGGAGAATGGCAAAAAGATCGCCTGCCTCGATACAACCAGACTCTGTCCGCGTTAAAAGGAGGTCCGTCAGATGGACTACTTCAAGAACCGGTCGAGATAGCAGAAGAGGTCTCTAGATTTTATAGAGAATTTTACGCGGTTTCGGAAACCTCTCCTGATGAAGTACGCATTCAGTCCTATCTAGAAAGTGCCTTTGGGCAGAAACCGTTACCGCCAAACGAAGAAGATCTTTGCGAACTCTCTCGGCCCTTCGAGCAAGAAGAAATCCAGCGAGCCATTCAGGCGGGTAAACGTAACTCTAAGCCGGGACCGGATGGGTTACCGTATGGATTCTATAAGAACTTTAAAGATCACTTAGTTCCCATCTTGACGGAGGTTTTTAATGAGATGCTGCAGAGGGCGAGGGTGGGACGGAGTTTTTTACACGGATCAATGAGTCTATTGTACAAAGGAGGAGATCCGACTCTGATAGGCAACTGGAGACCCATCACGGTTAACAACACCGATTACAGGATACTAGCAAGGGTCCTCAATAATAGGTTGAAAAAACTGGCTAATGCACTAGTGCAGGTTGGACAAACCAGCTCTGTACCCGGAAGGAGAATGGCGCATACCACCTGTGTTTTCAGACAGATTTTTGACCGGTTACAGCAAGAAAAGGAACATCTATGCATATTGCAGCTGGACCAGAGTAAAGCGTTTGACCGGGTTGACAGAGGCTACATGTGGGCTGTTTTAAAATTCCATGGATTGCCAGAACAGCTGATCAAGCTCCTACAGGCACTTTACATGAACGCGCAGGTTACACCAAACGTCGGAGGGTGTCGAGGGTCGCCATTTCCAGTACCCACGGGGGTTAGACAAGGATGCCCTCTCAGTCCTCTCCTGTACGTCTTGACACTAGATCCTCTTCTTAGGGCGTTGCAGAGAGATCGGTTCATCAGAGGAATTTTTCCCCACGGTTGTCCGGAGTATCGCATCACCAGTCTAGCCCACGCTGACGATTGTTACGTCATCCTCCGGAACACAGAGGAACTGCTAAAGGTGCGAGAACATTTACGGCGCTACGAAATTGTTTCCGGAGCAAAGGTGAACGAGCTTAAAAGTCAGATTTACGATCTCGACGGGCGGACGGGAAGAATGGAAGTGACTCCCATGGTGCCTACGGAGAAGGATCATAGAGACCGTGAGGAGCTGGAAGGACAGGTAGAAGGAAAGGAGAACAGACAGCATGACGACGAAGGAGCGAGCGGGACAGGAACGGGGATGCTGTCTCTGAAGATCCTGGGAGTCACCTTTTCTTTGAGAGCTGATGGCTGGAGGGATAATTGGATTGTATGGCAACAGCGAGTGTTGGAAAGACTGGACAAGTGGAAGACATGGAGATTATCCACAGCACAAAAAGTTCAATATTTTGCCATATATTGCATTCCAGCTGGCAATTACCTCGCGACAGTTTACCCTCCGCCGGAATCTACAGTAACCATCATCACCAGAGCGGTTTTTAAGTGGATTTTCGGGACGCTCCACTTACCGCTTGCGAGAGTAGTCGTTCAGAGAGGACACGGAGAAGGAGGTCTTGGGTTACCGGAGATTGGACTGTGGTTCCTATCCATCTTTCTAGTTTTTAACTGTGGAACTTGGCAGCAGAATGCGACGGGCTTGATTACGCAAGAAATGTACACCAGACAGTTCTTTATGGACAGTTGGGTAGACACCAGATGGGCAAAACGATGGTGGAAAGAAGGCTCTCTGCCGACCCGCTTGACGGCTTCGATGAAAGTACAGCTTCCTGACTTTATGGTTGAGGTAGCAAAGGGGATACAGAAACATGGCATCGAAGCCTCAGAAGTCAAGGGAACTAGCCCGGGAACTAAAGGAGTTACCGGAAAGTTGTACTGGACTGTTATGCACCGAAGTCGGTTGGTACCCTATGATGAAGAGAGACGGAAGAAGGAGACGCTTTCTTCGTATTTGAGGAACCAGATCTTTCCTATCCCCACCTTCGGTGACCGGACCATACCTTATGCCCTACGGGATCTTCGTTGGAGGACTTACCATCAGATATTATATGTGGGAAGTAAAAAGTTTGGGGCGACAGAAGATCAACAGCGTTGCCCCAGGGTGCTTTGTAGGTCTTTGAATCCACATACCAACATTCCTGAGACCATCCCCCATGTTGTGAAGGAGTGTGTAGCTGTAAGGAGGTCGTGGGCAGGAGTAGCCAGAGCATTGCAATGGCCTTTTCTGATATCACAACACTGGGAAACGATTGTCTCGGGATTGGAGCCGACAGAAGGGTTTGGGAATCCCAGGGAGCAGGGGGGCTGTCCGGGTGAGAAGGCTGGTATTAAGGTTCCTTGGGCACTGGTTAGGTTAGTGAATCTCATCTTTGTTAGTACTGTGATGAAAAACAGAAGGGAGGAGGTGTATACCAAAAAGGCAGTACCCTTAGTTGAAACGGTACATACTGTAACAGATTATTTGGCGAAAATTAAAAGGTGGGAAGAAAAGAGGATGAAGGGCGTGAAGTGGCTGAGCAGGTGGAGGTGGTTTCATGAGATCAACCCGCCAGTTCCTTGAAGTCAGATATAATTGCTTCCTACCTTGACTTCTCTCAAGTTGGATAGACATCTGTTGTATAACTTAATTCTTCTTTTTCTTTTTCTTTTATTTCCTTAATTAGTAAAAAGTGAAAAGTTGATAGTTAATAGTTCATAGTTCATAGTTCATAGTTAATAGTTAATAATGAATAAAGTTAATAAAGTTAATACAGTTAATAAAGTTAATAAAGTTAATAAAGTTAATAAAGTTAATAAAGTTTGAAACATGAACAGCCTGAATGTTGATGGCTTACATTTATGTCGATGCTTGATGCTTAATGCTTTATGCTTAATGTTAATATTTAATGGTGATATTTAATGCTAGAAATATTTAGATGCCTATATTAATATGTAATATGTATGTATGTATATATGTATGTATATATTAACTGTATTTATTGTTTCAATCGTAATTATGCATCTTGGAATTTGTTGCTTACAGTTTGTTGTAGAATGGTTATTATTAAATAAAAAATCTATTTTCCCAAAAAAAAAAAAAAAAATCTATTTTCCCTAACCCTAACCCCTAACCCTAACCCTAACCCCACCCACCTTGAATAGCAGGCGTGCGATCAAGGAGCTCTCACTTCCTGGTTTGGATTTTCGCTTTTTTTACCTATTATATCTCTCAGAAAAATTTCAATTTTGGTCAGAGTTTGTTCCTAAGGGTACCCCCATCAGGGGGTCTGAATATGGAGGCCCCCCCTCCTGGGGGGGACCCCCAAATTGAGATCGAATTTTTGCCTATACAAGACAATGGAGACAATGGAGAGCATGCTTCTCAGCATGGCCTACAAGAAAAAGGCTTCCAACTTCATCTGCTGCCATCCTCTTTGGGAGTCGTGCCTTCTGACGTCAAACACAGTAAGGATGTTCGAGGGCCCCTGGGGAATATAGACCAGACCCCCAGTTTGGGTTTTGACCCCTCCCAGAAGACCCCTGCCGCTTTAAAGGAGGATTCCTTTTCCCTATTGCTTTCAATGGAACATGCAACAGGACAGGCAGCTGTAACCTTAGACGGGTCTGGGGATGACCTGGCCCTGGACGTGGTGGGTGAGAGTTTGAATGACACCTTTACTCCTGAGGAGACCCGGAGCATTCGGAAACCCGTTACACGTGGCCCTACTCTTGAGGAGACCTTTCCTTCTAAGAACGCCCTGGACTCTGGGAAGGCTGTTACACGTGTACTTACTCGTGAGGAGACCTTTCCTCCTATGCAAGGCCTGAATGTGGGGGAGACTGTTACATGTGTCCTTACTCGCGAGGAGACCTCTGCGCCTAAGCAAAACTTGAATGCTGGGGAGGCCGTTACACTTGCCCTTACTCACGAGGAGACCTTCACTCCTATTCAAATCCTGAATGCTGGGGAGGCCGTTACACGTGTCCTTACTCGCGAGGAGACCTCTGCTCCTATGCAAAAATTGAATGCTGGGGAAGCTGTTACACCTGTCCTTACTCATGAGGAGACCTCTGCTCCTAAGCAAGACCTGAATGTAGGGGAGGCTGTTACACGTGTCCTTACTCACGAGGAGACCTTTGCTCCTATGCAAATCCTGAATGCTAGGGAGGTGCTTACACGTGTCCTTACTCACGAGGAGACCTTTACTCCTATGCAAATCCTGAATGCTGGGAAGGCTGTTACACGTGTCCTTACTCACGAGGAGACCTTTGCTCCTACGAAAACCCTGAATGCTGGGGACGCTGTTACACATGTACTTACTCATGAGGAGACCTTTATAACTCAGGAGGCCCAGAAGACTGAGAACTTTATCACACAGGTCCTTACTCCCGAGGAGACCTCTACTCCCATTCCTCATTCTGACACACCAGTGTGTTGTGATGTGATGGACCCGCTTGCTGACCCAGATGTTGACACGGCTGAACCAGATATGCAATCTATTAAAAGCCGAGATAGACTTCCGATAACAGCTGCTGTGCAAATGGAGAAACAAGGACAGGCCCTTAAACAGACAGGGGGCCCCTCCCACAGCACCGAATTTCAGGAAGACATACGGCGGTCAAGACTCTGCCCCGACCAAGGGAGTGAAGTTGAATTTATTCTTACCTCCGACTCCGACCTTGATCTTGGCCGTGTTTCCCGGGTTGACTCTATTGATGTCGCTGTTATCCAACGCCAAAGAGCAGCTTATAAACAATCGAAGGATTCCTTTGTCCTGGGAAAGGGGGATGATTTTTCTCAGCGGCGTATGGACCGTTATCTTGACGAGGTGATGGATTTAGCTAAGTCCCCTATAGCTTGTAGAGCAAAATCGGAACCTGTTCCTTCGGAGATCCCCGTGGAGAAAGACATCGTCTCCTCTAACACAGACTTACCCCGAGAGCCCGAAGAGGAAAGGCAAAGATGGGCCGAGGGACTACGTAAAGCTCGTTACCAGCTAAAAGAAACGGAAATTTCCATTCAAAATGTGGATAAACACCTAGTGGATTGTCTGGACCTTGAACGGCGTGCTAAACTCCTTAAACAGAAGGACAGATTTCTTGATATAATACTGAAAGAGACACACAAGGTCCACGTTTATGAGGACTTATTCAAACTGGCACAAGTCGATGAAGACTCTTCAAACATCGTCCCTTCCTCCCGAACGAAATGTTCTAAGGGTGTCATTGACCACAGTTCGTCCCCGGAGGAACAACCAGCTAAAAAGAAGCAGAAGCAAGGGCAAGAATCTCACTCGGCCCAAACTTCACAGGGTGCCCGAGAACATACATACCGACAGTCTTCCCAGAGTCTTGAACAAGAAGATTGTTCTACACATATTTATGGACAGCTCTCAGAGGAGCAAAATACGAGTATAGCAAAACAGGGGGTTGGAATCGGGGACTTGTCTCCGGCCCTGTCTATGGAATGTGGAACCCCAGGGATAGAATCTAATGCTGTCCGGAATGTTAGAGAGATCCAATTGACTAATGCCTGGGAGAAGATAAAGTTTGGTCCCATGTCTAAGGGTCTGGACCTTTTGGTTCCAGAAGAAAATAATAAGCTCGATTTGGCAAAGTTCTGGTGTTTTCTGTTGACTCATGTGGGATGGGTGATGGTACCCACGCCTTCGTTAACTAAGAGAAGCAAGGACTCGATGATAGACATGCTTGATAAACAAAAGGAGGTGTTGTTTACCTATCTTACTGATGGAGAGGAAACCGGACAAGAGCCGCCGCCGCAAAATCTTCTTTATGCCAGATCCCTATCGATCAACATCGTTGATAGGCTTGTCATAGGACGTCGGAGTCGTACTTCGACGGAGACCTATCCCTCCTGGTTGACGGAGGAGGGACTTACGAAACTTCTCAAAGGTATCTGTCGTCGTGCTGAAGAAAGACCGCCGGCGGAAGGCACGGGATTTCTTGACGAACCTGGCAAGAGAGCGACAGAAATGACACAAAAAGATTTGATACACTGGTGCGTCCAAGTGTTGCATGTTTTCAAAGTCCGTGTTCAACGACTAAAGGGAGAGGCGGAGACGTCGACTGGAAGGAGTGTCGCGCCCAGGAAAGGAAGGCTTGAACGGAAAACTGTGTCTAAGATGATGACGGATACGACTCAGCTGGCTAATCCTGTGACGATTCCATCGCATGCTGAATTATCTGCCATGATAGCAGCACAAGATGCCCGAATGTGTCGCCAGGGAGACTCTGCTTCGCAGAGTCTCCCGCAAACGGGTGAGGGTCACGGTCGTTTCTGTTCTGTGGATAAGAGGCTCTTTCTAGAAGATGAAGAGGGACGTAGGAAGAAAGGAGAGAGAGGGATGAAAGATGAAAAGGGGACTGAAAAGGAAGGAGACGGAGGAGATGAGGACAGCGGGGGGTTATCTGGCTTATCTGGCATAGAATCTCTCTCTAGTTCCGAAAGGGAAGAGGAGGAAGAAGAGGAGATGGAGTTAGCCCCTACTAAGGAAGGTGGATGTATATCAGATAGGGATATTAAGAGAAAGGAAGTAGTTTCTTCGGAGAGATGTGGAGGGAAGCCGCAGAGGGAGGGGAGAAGGGAGGGGAGAAGGAAGGAGAGCAGGGAATTAAACTTTAGGGACAAGGCACCCCTGCGGGGGAATGTTTTGCAAGTGGATACTGGGTCTTCGGGTGTTCTTTCTCTTCCCGATACAGCACAGACCAGCCTGTCATCTGAAGGGAAGGGAGAAGCTGTTAGCTTGACCTCAATGACTAGGACTATGAACGAGACAGTTCTACCGATGCAGACAGACATGCAATCAGAACAGGACTCCCTTCTGATCACCGTGCAAGGAAACTTACCTGTGACGACTGAAGATATCTCGATAGGGAACTTCGTCATGGACACGGATTCGGAATTGATTGAACTGCGACTTAATACAGGACCTGTGAGTAAAGAAAACATACATGAGACATTTGAGACATATGTAAATCCTTCTGCAGGAACTTCAGTGATCTTGCAGGAGGATCCTTCCAATCATGTAACATCAGAGACAAACGGAAAGCGGGAACGTGATACACAAATATCGGTATGCACGGTTAGGGTTGAAAAGGGAGCCCAAGGTTTGGGAATTGGAGTAGGAGATGCTGATGTGTCACAAGGTACGCCAGTGGGGATAGCATTGGGAAACCAAGGAGAACCTAAGAGGGATGTGGTCCTACCGGTTCCTAGTAACCCGGGAGTAACTGTAACAACACCTAGGTTACCTACGAGTAATACTCTTCCTGACGCAATGCCTAAGGTTTCAGCAGCAAGTTTTAGAGAATCTTTAACAACAGATTCTAGGGAACCTCTAACAACGGGTTCTAGCGAATCCTTACCAGCCCACACACCTTCCGTTGGGAGCGCAGGAACGTCTTATGCAGACATGTTGAGGGGAACCGGTAGGAGGCCAAGGGACCCGGGATCACGGAGGGAGGGGGAAACGGATGGAGAACCCCCCCGCCGTCGGACGGATTTTGAAAAGGAGAGACTGGAGGATGAAGAATTCTTAGAGGATTTCTTCAATATGAGAGAAGATGAAGGAGAATTTGATCCGAGGCAAAGATTTGTTATTCGGTTCAGGTATAAAGGCTCAGATCCACAAAAGCTCACAGAAGAATACATGATAGAGGAGGTGCTTTTAGGGATAATGGGAATTCCACGAGGCGACATACTGGCAGTTATCATGCCGCCGGGGTTTAGGGAAACCGATGTTTGTTTTGTGTCAGAACGAGGATACCAGAAGGGTTGGGGGAGGTTGAGAGAAATCATGAGGTCGACCCCGAATCCCTTTGGTGACTATGACATTATTCCCCTCTTCCGAGGAGAATCGAGGGTTCTGACGGTGGCATTCAGAACGACAAATATTCCAGCAGAGGATGTGGAACAATGGCTGGGCAGATTTTGCAAGGTGTTGTTACCCCCCCAAAAGGCCCTCAATTCGTGGGGCATTTGGAAAGGCGAATATAAGACTGTCGTCTCTTTGCAAAGAGATTTCAGGAGTAAACTACAACATATTCCTAAATATTTTTTTCTGGGAGGAGATAGAGGGATCACCAGGTACAGTGGGCAACCCCCAGCATGCTTCCAATGTGGGGGGTTTGACCATATTAGGCAACACTGTGCCACACCTTTGTGTTCTGTCTGTGGGAGGAGGGGCCATAACTCCACACAATGTACAACTGGAGTGGTCTGTAACCTTTGTGGCCGCCAAGGCCACACGTACCTTCTGTGTCCCGACGCGCATTATAACAAGTGGTATCCAAACTCGTACTCAAAACTCGTTCGCTGTCACCCTCATTTAAATCGAACAGATGAGGATTCATCGACTAGCCAATTTTCAGAGGGTGCTACTGCAAAACACGGGGAGAAGGACAGTAACGAATGTTTACATGAAGGGGGTTGGCAGGAGGTAAAGAGGACTTCGCACGATGTCCTTAGAGGCAGGGTAAGACGGGGAGTGTATAACCCGATACGAACGATGGTCAGCAACCGATTTGAAGCCTTGAATGTGACAGAAGAGGAAGGTACGCAAGATACGCCTCTGGCCTCCTTTACTACCGGATCATGTATCAACCCGGAACAAAAACAAAGAGATGACATGCAGACTGATAGAAAGGCGGGATCGGAGAAACCTAAGATGAGGAAAGAGTCAAGGAAAGAGTCAAGGAAAGAGTCGAAGAAAGCCATATTCCGTACATACGAAAACCTTACAGAAAAGGAACTCCAGGTAATTTCTGAAGAACTCAACGAAAAGATCCAAAAGGTGACCCAAGCACTTTCCGCTGCAGAAGGTGCATCTGAGGAGGTACAACTACGTTTAAGTCAAAAGGAGCATTATTGGAGAGACGAGGTTACCTGCATACAACGTGAACTGGCTAGAAGAAGGGACCGAGACCCAAACCTTACCGAGGAACCGTTAAGTGACTCCCAGATGATGATGGTGGAAGAAGCGCCAGAACAGGAGGTGATGCTGAACCAGGGAGACACACAGAACCAGGAACAGATACCTATGTATACAGATGGACAAAGACATGAACAAATTAGAGAGCGAATTGCAGAGATAAGCGAGGACCTTGAAGGAGGGAAGACAGAATCGATGGAGTGGATAAGTGGAATATCATTGGTGGAAAAGAACCCTGTGACAGACGACCAGTCTGACTCTCCTCCTGACCAGGAAAAGGTTCCTCAACAGCACGAGTATCCTCCTCCTGTTAGCTTACCCGACTCAAGGGGAAACATTTTGACGCCGTGCGCGTCATTTCCATGTAAGGCCACGCCTCCTGATCCGCAGGAGGAGGTGGAGACGATGAGTTTAGAAACTGTAGTGGAAGGCACGGAGGAAGACCGGCGAGGTTTGTAGGAAAAGAATAGGAAGAGGAAAGATAAAATGACAGTCGATAAGTTCAATGGAACTGGATTTAAGATGGCTTATGGTTTTATTGCTATTGCTGCTATCTTATATTCATTAACAATACCAATGGAGTTGAACATACTTACCTGGAATTGTAGAGGGCTACGGCAGTCGGTGAGGAGAGAAGATGTTTATTACCACATTAGGAGGCTAAAGGCTGATGTTTTTGTCCTGCAAGAAACTAATATTAGTACTCCTAGGGAGAGGAGTGCAGCGCAGAATTCCTGGACTTGGGGGCCTTCAATTTGGTCTTTGAAAGAAGAGGAAGGAACGGGAGGTGTCGCGGTTCTCTTCTTATGCAATCCTGATCTTAAAGTTGTGAGGACCATCGATGCTATGCCGGGTCATCTTATAATAGTGGACTTCAATCTTAAAAACCCGGCAAAAGCGTTAGACAGCAAGTTTAGGTTGTGTGCCCTCTATGCTCCTGTGAAGGCAATTCATAGACGACAACTGTGGCAAACATTGGAGGATCATATTGGTACAAAGAGGGCTCTACTCGTGGCGGGAGATTTCAATGTTCGCTCCGAGCGAGAGGATAGAATTAATTTGAGAGCCGGTGCTCAAATGGGAACGTCTGCCCCCGTATTTAAACAGCTGACAATGGAGGAAAAAAGACTGAAAGCCCTTCTTAAAGATCGCCTTGGCTTGATGGATGCGGGGCTACAGAATGATGGGGAATTAGATTTTCTCCCTACGCATCACCGGGCAACGTTCCGACGTAAATTCACAGCAACCTTAGGGTGTAAGATGACTTATTATCACCCTCTGTCGACAAGCAGGCTGGACAGAATATGGGCCCCAGCGGCTCTCCCCCTTATGGGATGTAAGATTATTTTGACGCCGTGGTCAGACCACGCTATTCTTCAAGTATTATTTGCAGGACAACCCAATAGGAGGAATCACAAACCAGCTTGGCGACTCAGTGAAGCGGACCTCCGGACCTTTCGGATGGAACCGGAAATTGTTCTGACGCTTGAATGCCAGAAGCGTATAAAGTCTGGGATGGATGTCCTCGATTGGTGGGAAAGGACGAAAGATGCCATACGATATGCTTCGGTTCGGGCCAGGAGAGTGCAGGGCAGTTATGAACTGTCACAATATCACAGAGCGATCCAGAACGTACTTGCATGCAGATGGAGAATGAACAAGGGCCTTGACGTTGACAATGAACGGCTTCGACGCAATCAAGAAGTTATTAAAACTTACCGCCTTACCCAACGTCGACGGCGTCATATGGCACGGGTGGCTAGAGCATCGGGGCCGTTAATTGAGAAGGGAGAATGGCAAAAAGATCGCCTGCCTCGATACAACCAGACTCTGTCCGCGTTAAAAGGAGGTCCGTCAGATGGACTACTTCAAGAACCGGTCGAGATAGCAGAAGAGGTCTCTAGATTTTATAGAGAATTTTACGCGGTTTCGGAAACCTCTCCTGATGAAGTACGCATTCAGTCCTATCTAGAAAGTGCCTTTGGGCAGAAACCGTTACCGCCAAACGAAGAAGATCTTTGCGAACTCTCTCGGCCCTTCGAGCAAGAAGAAATCCAGCGAGCCATTCAGGCGGGTAAACGTAACTCTAAGCCGGGACCGGATGGGTTACCGTATGGGTTCTATAAGAACTTTAAAGATCACTTAGTTCCCATCTTGACGGAGGTCTTTAATGAGATGCTGCAGAGGGCGAGGGTGGGATGGAGTTTTTTACACGGATCAATGAGTCTATTGTACAAAGGAGGAGATCCGACTCTGATAGGCAACTGGAGACCCATCACGGTTAACAACACCGATTACAGGATACTAGCAAGGGTCCTCAATAATAGGTTGAAAAAACTGGCTAATGCACTAGTGCAGGTTGGACAAACCAGCTCTGTACCCGGAAGGAGAATGGCGCATACCACTTGTGTTTTCAGACAGATTTTTGACCGGTTACAGCAAGAAAAGGAACATCTATGCATATTGCAGCTGGACCAGAGTAAAGCGTTTGACCGGGTTGACAGAGGCTACATGTGGGCTGTTTTAAAATTCCATGGATTGCCAGAACAGCTGATCAAGCTCCTACAGGCACTTTACATGAACGCGCAGGTTACACCAAACGTCGGAGGGTGTCGAGGGTCGCCATTTCCAGTACCCACGGGGGTTAGACAAGGATGCCCTCTCAGTCCTCTCCTGTACGTCTTGACACTAGATCCTCTTCTTAGGGCGTTGCAGAGAGATTGGTTCATCAGAGGAATTTTTCCCCACGGTTGTCCGGAGTATCGCATCACCAGTCTAGCCCACGCTGACGATTGTTACGTCATCCTCCGGAACACAGAGGAACTGCTAAAGGTGCGAGAACATTTACGGCGCTACGAAATTGTTTCCGGAGCAAAGGTGAACGAGCTTAAAAGTCAGATTTACGATCTCGACGGGCGGACGGGAAGAATGGAAGTGACTCCCATGGTGCCTACGGAGAAGGATCATAGAGACCGTGAGGAGCTGGAAGGACAGGTAGAAGGAAAGGAGAACAGACAGCATGACGACGAAGGAGCGAGCGGGACAGGAACGGGGATGCTGTCTCTGAAGATCCTGGGAGTCACCTTTTCTTTGAGAGCTGATGGCTGGAGGGATAATTGGATTGTATGGCAACAGCGAGTGTTGGAAAGACTGGACAGGTGGAAGACATGGAGATTATCCACAGCACAAAAAGTTCAATATTTTGCCATATATTGCATTCCAGCTGGCAATTACCTAGCGACAGTTTACCCTCCGCCAGAATCTACAGTAACCATCATCACCAGAGCGGTTTTTAAGTGGATTTTCGGGACGCTCCACTTACCGCTTGCGAGAGTAGTCGTTCAGAGAGGACACGGAGAAGGAGGTCTTGGGTTACCGGAGATTGGACTGTGGTTCCTATCCATCTTTCTAGTTTTTAACTGTGGAACTTGGCAGCAGAATGCGACTGGCTTGATTACGCAAGAAATGTACACCAGACAGTTCTTTATGGACAGTTGGGTAGACACCAGATGGGCAAAACGATGGTGGAAAGAAGGCTCTCTGCCGACCCGCTTGACAGCTTCGATGAAAGTACAGCTTCCTGACTTTATGGTTGAGGTAGCAAAGGGGATACAGAAACATGGCATCGAAGCCTCAGAAGTCAAGGGAACTAGCCCGGGAACTAAAGGAGTTACCGGAAAGTTGTACTGGACTGTTATGCACCGAAGTCGGTTGGTACCCTATGATGAAGAGAGACGGAAGAAGGAGACGCTTTCTTCGTATTTGAGGAACCAGATCTTTCCTATCCCCACCTTCGGTGACCGGACCATACCTTATGCCCTACGGGATCTTCGTTGGAGGACTTACCATCAGATATTATATGTGGGAAGTAAAAAGTTTGGGGCGACAGAAGATCAACAGCGTTGCCCCAGGGTGCTTTGTAGGTCTTTGAATCCACATACCAACATTCCTGAGACCATCCCCCATGTTGTGAAGGAGTGTGTAGCTGTAAGGAGGTCGTGGGCAGGAGTAGCCAGAGCATTGCAATGGCCTTTTCTGATATCACAACACTGGGAAACGATTGTCTCGGGATTGGAGCCGACAGAAGGGTTTGGGAATCCCAGGGAGCAGGGGGGCTGTCGGGGTGAGAAGGCTGGTATTAAGGTTCCTTGGGCACTGGTTAGGTTAGTGAATCTTATCTTTGTTAGTACTGTGATGAAAAACAGAAGGGAGGAGGTGTATACCAAAAAGGCAGTACCCTTAGTTGAAACGGTACATACTGTAACAGATTATTTGGCGAAAATTAAAAGGTGGGAAGAAAAGAGGATGAAGGGCGTGAAGTGGCTGAGCAGGTGGAGGTGGTTTCATGAGATCAACCCGCCAGTTCCTTGAAGTCAGATATAATTGCTTCCTACCTTGACTTCTCTCAAGTTGGATAGACATCTGTTGTATAACTTAATTCTTCTTTTTCTTTTTCTTTTATTTCCTTAATTAGTAAAAAGTGAAAAGTTGATAGTTAATAGTTGATAGTTCATAGTTCATAGTTAATAGTTAATAATGAATAAAGTTAATAAAGTTAATACAGTTAATAAAGTTAATAAAGTTTGAATAAAGTTAATAAAGTTTGAAACATGAACAGCCTGAATGTTGATGGCTTACATTTATGTCGATGCTTGATGCTTAATGCTTTATGCTTAATGTTAATATTTAATGGTGATATTTAATGCTAGAAATATTTAGATGCCTATATTAATATGTAATATGTACGTATGTAGGTATGTATGTATGTATTAACTGTATTTATTGTTTCAATCGTAATTATGCATCTTGGAATTTGTTGCTTACAGTTTGTTGTAGAATGGTTATTATTAAATAAAAATCTATTTTCCTAAAAATCTATTTTCCTAACCCTAACCCTAACCTAACCCTAACCCTAACCCTAACCCTAACCCTAACCCCACCCACCTTCAATAGCAGACGTGCGATCAAGGAGCTCTCACTTCCTGGTTTGGATTTTCGCTTTTTTTACCTATTATATCTCTCAGAAAAATTTCAAATTTGGTCAGACTTTGTTGCTAAGGGTACCCCCATCAGGGGGTGCGAATATGGAGCCCCCCCCTCTTGGGGGGGACCCCCAAATTGAGATCGAATTTTTGCCTATAGAAGACAATGGACATCATGGAGAGCATGCTTCCCAGCGTGGCCTACAAGAAAAAGGCTTCAAATTTCATCTGCTGCCATCCGCTTTGGGAGTCGCGCCTTCTGACGCCGCAGATGGTAAGAATGATCAAGGGCCCCTGGGGAATATAGACCGGACCTCCATTTTAGGGTTTGACCCCTCCCAGAAGACCCCTGCCGCTTTTAAGGAGCAACCCTTTTCCCTATTGCTTTCAATGGAACAAGCGACAGTACAGACAGGATTTTCCTCAGAGGGCCCTGGGGATCCTCTGGACCAGGACGTGGGGTGTAAGAGCTTGAATGACACCTTTACTCATGAGGAGACCCACAGCATTCGTAAACCCGTTACAAGTGGCCCTGCTCTTGAGGAGACCTTTTCTTCTAAGAACTCCCTGGCCTCTGGGAAGGCTCTTACACGTGTCCTTACTCACGAGGAGACCTTTGCTGTTAAGCAAGACTTGGATGCTGGGAAGGCTGTTACACGGGTCCTTACTCACGAGGAGACCTTTGCTCCTAAGCAAGACTTGGATGCTGGGGAGGCCGTTACACGTGTCCTTACTCATGAGGAGACCTTTGCTATTAAGCGAGACTTGGATGCTGGGAAGGCTGTTACACGTGTCCTTACTCATGAGGAGACCTTCGCTCCTAAGCAAGACTTGGATGCTGGGAAGGCTGTTACACGTGTCCTTACTCATGAGGAGACCTTTGCTCCTAAACGAGACTTGAATGCTGGGAAGGCTGTTACACGTGTCCTTACTCGCGAGGAGACTTTTGCTCCTACAAAAAACTTGAATGCTGGGGACGCTGTTACACATTTTCTTACTCATGAGGAGACCTTCATAACTCAGGAGGCCCAGAAGACAGAGATCATAAAAATCTATTTTCCTAACCCTAGTAACCCTAAACCTAACCCTGATTGTCCTGATTTTGATCCTAATGTTTCCGAGGATGCTGAAGAACGATCTCGAAAATTTGAGAAATATCTGGAAACTAATATGGACCTAGCTAAGTCTCCTAGAGATCTTAGGAAGACTTGTCAGTCTCCTGTGTTGAGCAAGACAGCTATAGTTAAGATGCCTACACCAGAAAAGGATAAACTTAAGGTATTGAGAGAACAATACCTTAGAATGAAAGAAGAAGAGAAACGTTTGGCCAGAGAATGTGATGAGAAGACATCATACAGTTTTGACTTGTATTCAAGGCGAGATGATATTGAGGGTGAGATGAAGAATTCTACGGACCCTGAGGAGCGGGCCGAACTGATGGAGGAGTGGAAGGAGGTGGATGCGTTGATGCAAATGGATGGAGGTACAAAGTCTTTAGCATACGAACTGAGTGTGGCTTGTCGTGAGGAACTGAAGCAGTTAGTTAAAGCATACGACCGACAGGAGGATAGGGCGGCTCGTGAAGAGGCAGCTCAATACCTTGCGCAGAAGAGGATGCGGGTATCCCCAGAGGGTCACCCAGAAAAGAAGAGGATGAGAAATCGGAAGACTCAGTCTCCAGTGCCATCCAAGCAAAAGGAGTCACCGGTACCCTCTACAACGGGAACAGATACTGATATGGAAACAGACGGGGAAGTTAAAAATGCATCACGAAATACGAGGGAGGCGAATCTGTTGGAAGCCTGGCAAAAAGTAAAGCTGCAACCGATGTCTAAAGCCTTTGACATCCTAGTTCCCAAAGAGATGCAGAAAATAGATCTAGCCAAGTTTTGGGCCTTTCTGGTAGGTCACATCGCTTTGCCTATAGTGGACACTGTGACGTTGAAGAAGAAGAGCAAAGATGTTATGATTGGTATGCTGGACAAGCAGAGAATAGTGCTTGTGGACTGTTTGACCGGGAAGATAGAACCCGAGCCTCAAGCTTTGGAGAAAGCCGCTTACGCTAAATCTCTGACTGTGAAAGTCGTTGATAGGTTTGTTATTGGTCGGAAAGGTCGTACGTCAATGGAAACCTATCCCGATTGGCTGTCTGAAGAAGGACTTAAGGATACTTTGCGGATTTTTCAGAGGTATGCGGAGGAAAGCGTACAGGAAGAGTTTGCGGGCATTTACGACTGCCCCGATGATGAAAACTCTGAACTTACTTATGAGGACTGGGCGGCCTGGTGCGAGCAGGCTTTCTACTGGATCGACGTTCGACTTCGGAAGATGGATCGGGCGATGGAACCCACGGGAACGGAAAACAAGACTGGAGACAAGGGACCATCTGAAGGGAAGGCCGCGGGAAAGACGGATGGTCCGGCGGTCGTTCCGTCACAAGCCCAGATGACCACGATGACTGAGATACAAGAGGCCCAGATTGGAATTCAGGGAGACTCTGGTTTACAGGGTCTCCCGGAAACGGGTGAGGTTTTAGTTGCCGCTTCCTTGCCCAGAATCAGCAAGACGCTTTTTACAGAAAACGGCGGGGGAGGTCAGGGTGGGAGGGGAAGTGGAATGGACTCTGAGGGCACTAGTGAGGATGATGGGGGTTTGTCACGGGTGGAGTCTGCTCCTGCCTCGGATGGGGAACTGGAGGGTATTCCAGCTTTGGAAGATGAACAAAGGGGAGGGAAACAAGATTGGGAAGTGGAAGGACTAGTCCTTGGGAAAAGAAGTGTGCAAGAGTTTGCTGAGGGAGGGTATGCAGAGAGCACAGAAGGACTAGATATTCAAAGCAATGAAGGAGAAGGTGGGTGTGACAGGGAAGAAAGGAGGGAAATACAAAAAGTGGGGGTACCGGGGTTGACAGAGGCACAACCCCCCCGAGGGGTAGTTGATAGGGAAGATACTGGGCCTGCGGGCGTTTTTGCTTTCTCTTTTACAGTTGAGCCTCGGTTGTCACAGACAGAGGCAGGAGGGAACAGAATTTTGGATGGAGCGGCTCCTGACCAAAAGGGACTAAATGGAGCAATTTCTACTCACGATGAGAGGAACCAAAATAGGATTGCTGACCCTGTGACTACTCCTATTGGGACTGCTGCTCCTGGGACTGCTGCTTCTGGGAAGTTTGCTCCTTTGATTTTGGAAGATGTTGAAAAGACAAATACGATGGGACTGCACGAGACTCGTTCAGGGGAGATAACGGCAATGGACATTAGTTCTACTGCATTATTTTCTGTAAGTAAACTCCATGTAGACCTGCCTGCAAGACCTCTGGGAGCCTTGCAGAAAGAACCTCCCGTGAATAAGGTTAATAATGTTACAAAAGGCACAAAGGCTGGGGAGGGATTGAGTATAGGGTCAACTATGATTACTGCAGATGATTTGAACCCCCAGGCAGTTCCAACCACATCAGGTAGAAGCTCTGTGTTAGCCTCAGGGTCGTCTTATGCCCAAATGCTTAAGGGCCCAGCAGGGAAACAAAAAGGGACAACGGGACCAAGGGGAGGAGAGAATATCGGGGAGCCTCTTAGACGTCGGGTAGATTTTGAAAAGGAGAAATTGGAGGATGAGGAATTCCTGGAAGAGTTCTTTAATATGAGGGAACAAGAAGAGTCTGAATTTGATCCTAGGCAGAGATTCGTGGTTCGGTTTAGATATAAAGGAACAGACCCTACAAAATTGACAGAGGAATACATGATGGATGCTCTGCTAGAATGTTTAAAAGTTTCCCCCCAGGACATACTAGCTGTTCTTATGCCCCCTGGTCTGAAAGAAACAGACGTATGCTTTGTGACTGAGCGGGCTTATCAATATTTCTGGCAAGTACTTAAGGCTTTTCTAAAATCTGAGAGGAATCCCTTTTCTGACTTTGATGTGGTGCCCCTATTTAGAGGCGAGTCGAGAGTTCTCACTGTTGCCTTTCGGACCACTAACATTCCAGAGGAGGATGTTGAGCGATGGCTTGAGAGACATTGCAAGGTGTTGCTACCCCCCCGGAAAGCCATGAATGCGTGGAATGTGTGGAAAGGGGAGTATAAGGCAGTCGTGTCATTACAGAGGGACCACCGTAGCAACATCAGTCACGTTCCAAAGTACTTTTACTTAGGGGGTGACAGAGGTGTAACGAGATATAGTGGGCAGCCTCCTGCTTGTTTCCAGTGTGGAGGTTTTGATCACATTCGACAAGATTGCACGTCATCTTTGTGTGCCGCTTGCGGAAGGAGGGGCCACGATTCAATCCGCTGTACTTACGAGGTTACCTGTAATTTGTGTGGTGGGGAGGGACATACTTATTTACTGTGTCCAGATGCCTATTATAACCGGGCTTACCCTGAGGCTTACGAAAAACTTAGGCTGGCCCATGTCCATAAACAGAAGTCCCCTCGGGATACAGCTACTGAGGAGGAGAGACCCTCTGTGAATCAGGAAAGCACAATGCAAAAACAGAGGCAGGATGACGGGGAGGAGGGAGGATGGACACAGGTGAGAGGATCATCCCGAGGTAAGGTGAGGAGAGGGATATACTCTGTTACCCAGAAGTTAGTACCTAATAACAGAAATAGATTTGGAATACTGGGAGAGTGCGAGGAGATGGAGACTGAGTCACAAGCAGAAGGAGGAAGAGGTGGTGAGATTCAGACGGTGAGGCCCAAAGCTAGAAAGGAGACAAAAAGGGAGACAAAAAGGGAGGCTCAGATTGAGACAAAGAAGTCACTTTTCCGTACCATGGAGGATATGAGTGAGAAGGAACTCGAGGTGTGGCGTAATGAGACTAAGGAGAAGTTGGAGGGAGTGACTCAGAAGCTTCGGCAGTGGGAGGAATCTGGAGGGTCTCAGGAGGAGGGAAAGAGGTTGAAGGACAAACAGCAATTTTGGAGGGATGAGATCAATTTTTTAGCATGTGAAATAGAAAAAAGAATGGAACGAAGGGCGAGAGAAGGTGAATCTTCACAGACACAGGAAGTGGATTTGGAGATGGTAGTAGAGGAACAGGGGGAGGAACAGAAAAGAGGTGGAAACAAGGGACAAAGTAAAGACAAGAAACCAAGTAAAGGAGAGGAAAGGGAGCAAGGAGAGGAAAGAGAGCAAAGAGGTGCCTCAGCAGTGTCATCCCGAGAGTCTTCCCCCTCTGTTAATTTACAAAAGGACTATACGGTGAAGTTCGGACCCTCGCCTCCCCCCCGTAAGACAGGGGAACCCCTTGGTAACCCCCCTGGAACTTAAGTTTACCTTTACCCTTTACTCCTTTAAGTTAGGCCACACCTGCTATGATTTAGTAGGGGGTGGAAATAAAGAGACAGAAGCAGAAAATACAATTAAAGTAAAGTAAGTTTATTCTTACGAGTGTTGAAGTCTTAATGTACTTTTTTATGTACCTTGTTTTTCTTCAGTACTGTTTTCTTCATTACTGCATTCTTCGTTACTGTAACGTTCAAATTTAAAAGTGTAAAGTGCAAAGTGCAAAGTTTTAATGTTCTTTATTGGTTTTTATTGTTCTTTAATGTTCTTGATTGTTCTTTAAAGCTTTTTCTCGTGTGTATGTAGAATGGTATTTATAAATAAAAAATCTATTTTCCTAAAAAAAAAAAAAAAAAAATCTATTTTCCTAACCCTAACCCTAACCTAACCTAACCCTAACCCCACCCACCTTGAATAGCAGACGTGCGATCAAGGAGCTCTCACTTCCTGGTTTGGATTTTTGCTTTTTTTACCTATTATATCTCTGAGAAAAATTTCAAATTCGGTCAGACTTTGTTCCTAAGGGTACCCCCATCAGGGGGTGCGAATATGGAGCCCCCCCCTCTTGGGGGGGACCCCCAAATTGAGATCGAATTTTTGCCTATAGAAGACAATGGACATCATGGAGAGCATGCTTCCCAGCGTGGCCTACAAGAAAAAGGCTTCAAATTTCATCTGCTGCCATCCGCTTTGGGAGTCGCGCCTTCTGACGCCGCAGATGGTAAGAATGATCAAGGGCCCCTGGGGAATATAGACCGGACCTCCATTTTCGGGTTTGACCCCTCCCAGAAGACCCCTGCCGCTTTTAAGGAGCAACCCTTTTCCCTATTGCTTTCAATGGAACAAGCGACAGTACAGACAGGATTTTCCTCAGAGGGCCCTGGGGATCCTCTGGACCAGGACGTGGGGTGTAAGAGCTTGAATGACACCTTTACTCATGAGGAGACCCACAGCATTCGTAAACCCGTTACAAGTGGCCCTGCTCTTGAGGAGACCTTTTCTTCTAAGAACTCCCTGGCCTCTGGGAAGGCTCTTACACGTGTCCTTACTCACGAGGAGACCTTTGCTGTTAAGCAAGACTTGGATGCTGGGAAGGCTGTTACACGGGTCCTTACTCACGAGGAGACCTTTGCTCCTAAGCAAGACTTGGATGCTGGGAAGGCCGTTACACGTGTCCTTACTCATGAGGAGACCTTTGCTATTAAGCGACACTTGGATGCTGGGAAGGCTGTTACACGTGTCCTTACTCACGAGGAGACCTTTGTTCCTAAGCAAGACTTGAATGCTGGGAAGGCTGTTACACGTAACCTTACTCATGAGGAGACCTTTGCTCCTAAGCGAGACTTGAATGCTGGGAAGGCTGTTACACATGTCCTTACTCGCGAGGAGACTTTTGCTCCTACGAAAAACTTGAATGCTGGGGACGCTGTTACACATGTTCTTACTCATGAGGAGACCTTCATAACTCAGGAGGCCCAGAAGACTGAGAACATAAAAATCTATTTTCCTAACCCTAGTAACCCTAAACCTAACCCTGATTGTCCTGATTTTGATCCTAATGTTTCCGAGGACGCTGAAGAACGATCTCGAAAATTTGAGAAATATCTGGAAACTAATATGGACCTAGCTAAGTCTCCTAGAGATGTTAGGAAGACTTGTCAGTCTCCTGTGTTGAGCAAGACAGCTATAGTTAAGATGCCTACACCAGAAAAGGATAAACTTAAGGTATTGAGAGAACAATACCTTAGAATGAAAGAAGAAGAGAAACGTTTGGCCAGAGAATGTGATGAGAAGACGTCATACAGTTTTGACTTGTATTCAAGGCGAGATGATATTGAGGGTGAGATGAAGAATTCTACGGACCCTGAGGAGCGGGCCGAACTGATGGAGGAGTGGAAGGAGGTGGATGCGTTGATGCAAATGGATGGAGGTACAAAGTCTTTAGCATACGAACTGAGTGTGGCTTGTCGTGAGGAACTGAAGCGGTTAGTGAAAGCATACGACCGACAGGAGGACAGGGCGGCTCGTGAAGAGACAGCTCAATACCTTGCACAGAAGAGGATGCGGGTATCCCCAGAGGGTCACCCAGAAAAGAAGAGGATGAGAAATCGGATGACTCAGTCTCCAGTGCCATCCAAGCAAAATGAGTCACCGGTACCCTCTACAACGGGAACAGATACTGATATGGAAACAGACGGGGAAGTTAAAAATGCATCACGAAATACGAGGGAGGCGAATCTGTTGGAAGCCTGGCAAAAAGTAAAGCTGCAACCGATGTCTAAAGCCTTTGACATCCTAGTTCCCAAAGAGATGCAGAAAATAGATCTAGCCAAGTTTTGGGCCTTTCTGGTAGGTCACATGGCTTTGCCTATAGTGGACACTGTGACGTTGAAGAAGAAGAGCAAAGATGTTATGATTGGTATGCTGGACAAGCAGAGGATAGTGCTTGTGGACTGTTTGACCGGGAAGATAGAACCCGAGCCTCAAGCTTTGGAGAAAGCCGCTTACGCTAAATCTCTGACTGTGAAAGTCGTTGATAGGTTTGTTATTGGTCGGAAAGGTCGTACGTCAATGGAAACCTATCCCGATTGGCTGTCTGAAGAAGGACTTAAGGATACTTTGCGGATTTTTCAGAGGTATGCGGAGGAAAGCGTACAGGAAGAGTTTGCGGGCATTTACGACTACCCCGATGATGAAAACTCTGAACTTACTTATGAGGACTGGGCGGCCTGGTGCGAGCAGGCTTTCTACTGGATCGACGTTCGACTTCGGAAGATGGATCGGGCGATGGAACCCACGGGAACGGAAAACAAGACTGGAGACAAGGGACCATCTGAAGGGAAGGCCGCGGGAAAGACGGATGGTCCGGCGGTCGTTCCGTCACAAGCCCAGATGACCACAATGGCTGAGATACAAGAGGCCCAGCTTGGAATTCAGGGAGACTCTGGTTTACAGGGTCTCCCGGAAACGGGTGAGGTTTTAGTTGCCGTTTCCTTGCCCAGAATCAGCAAGACGCTTTTAACAGAAAAGGGCGGGGGAGGTCAGGGTGGGAGGGGAAGTGGAATGGACGCTGAGGGCACTAGTGAGGATGATGGGGGTTTGTCACGGGTGGAGTCTGCTCCTGCCTCGGATGGGGAACTGGAGGGTATTCCAGCTTTGGAAGATGAACAAAGGGGAGGGAAACAAGATTGGGAAGTGGAAGGACTAGTCCTTGGGAAAAGAAGTGTGCAAGAGTTTCCTGAGGGAGGGTATGCAGAGAGCACAGAAGGACTAGATATTCAAAGCAATGAAGGAGAAGGTGGGTGTGACAGGGAAGAAAGGAGGGAAATACAAAAAGTGGGGGTACCGGGGTTGACAGAGGCACAACCCCCTCGAGGGGTAGTTGATAGGGAAGATACTGGGCCTGCGGGCGTTTTTGCTTTCTCTCTTACAGTTGAGCCTCGGTTGTCACAGACAGAGGCAGGAGGGAACAGAATTTTGGATGGAGCGGCTCCTGACCAAAAGGGACTAAATGGAGCAATTTCTACTCACGATGAGAGGAACCAAAATAGGATTGCTAACCCTGTGACTACTCCTATTGGGACTGCTGCTCCTGGGACTGCTGCTTCTGGGAAGTTTGCTCCTTTGATTTTGGAAGATGTTGAAAAGACAAATACGATGGGACTGCACGAGACTCGTTCAGGGGAGATAACGGCAATGGACATTAGTTCTACTGCATTATTTTCTGTAAGTAAACTCCATGTGGACCTGCCTGCAAGACCTCTGGGAGCCTTGCAGAAAGAACCTCCCGTGAATAAGGTTAATAATGTTACAAAAGGCACAAAGGCTGGGGAGGGATTGAGTATAGGGTCAACTATGATTACTGCAGATGATTTGAACCCCCAGGCAGTTCCAACCACATCAGGTAGAAGCTCTGTGTTAGCCTCAGGGTCGTCTTATGCCCAAATGCTTAAGGGCCCAGCAGGGAAACAAAAAGGGACAACGGGACCAAGGGGAGGAGAGAATATCGGGGAGCCTCTTAGACGTCGGGTAGATTTTGAAAAGGAGAAATTGGAGGATGAGGAATTCCTGGAAGAGTTCTTTAATATGAGGGAACAAGAAGAGTCTGAATTTGATCCTAGGCAGAGATTCGTGGTTCGGTTTAGATATAAAGGAACAGACCCTACAAAATTGACAGAGGAATACATGATGGATGCTCTGCTAGAATGTTTAAAAGTTTCCCCCCAGGACATACTAGCTGTTCTTATGCCCCCTGGTCTGAAAGAAACAGACGTATGCTTTGTGACTGAGCGGGCTTATCAATATTTCTGGCAAGTACTTAAGGCTTTCCAAAAATCTGAGAGGAATCCCTTTTCTGACTTTGATGTGGTGCCCCTATTTAGAGGCGAGTCGAGAGTTCTCACTGTTGCCTTCCGGACCACTAGCATTCCGGAGGAGGATGTTGAGCGATGGCTAGAGAGACATTGCAAGGTGTTGCTACCCCCCCGGAAAGCCATGAATGCGTGGAATGTGTGGAAAGGGGAGTATAAGGCAGTCGTGTCATTACAGAGGGACCACCGTAGCAACATCAGTCACGTTCCAAAGTACTTTTACTTAGGGGGTGACAGAGGTGTAACGAGATATAGTGGGCAGCCTCCTGCTTGTTTCCAGTGTGGAGGTTTTGATCACATTCGACAAGATTGCACGTCATCTTTGTGTGCCGCTTGCGGAAGGAGGGGCCACGATTCAATCCGCTGTACTTACGAGGTTACCTGTAATTTGTGTGGTGGGGAGGGACATACTTATTTACTGTGTCCAGATGCCTATTATAACCGGGCTTACCCTGAGGCTTACGAAAAACTTAGGCTGGCCCATGTCTATAAACAGAAGTCCCCTCAGGATACAGCTACTGAGGAGGAGAGACCCTCTGTGAATCAGGAAAGCACAATGCAAAAACAGAGGCAGGATGACGGGGAGGAGGGAGGATGGACACAGGTGAGAGGATCATCCCGAGGTAAGATGAGGAGAGGGATATACTCTGTTACCCAGAAGTTAGTACCTAATAACAGAAATAGATTTGGAATACTGGGAGAGTGCGAGGAGATGGAGACTGAGTCACAAGCAGAAGGAGGAAGAGGTGGTGAGATTCAGACGGTGAGGCCCAAAGCTAGAAGGGAGACAAAAAGGGAGACAAAAAGGGAGGCTCAGATTGAGACAAAGAAGTCACTTTTCCGTACCATGGAGGATATGAGTGAGAAGGAACTCGAGGTGTGGCGTAATGAGACTAAGGAGAAGTTGGAGGGAGTGACTCAGAAGCTTCGGCAGTGGGAGGAATCTGGAGGGTCTCAGGAGGAGGGAAAGAGGTTGAAGGACAAACAGCAATTTTGGAGGGATGAGATCAATTTTTTAGCATGTGAAATAGAAAAAAGAATGGAACGAAGGGCGAGAGAAGGTGAATCTTCACAGACACAGGAAGTGGATTTGGAGATGGTAGTAGAGGAACAGGGGGAGGAACAGAAAAGAGGTGGAAACAAGGGACAAAGTAAAGACAAGAAACCAAGTAAAGGAGAGGAAAGGGAGCAAGGAGAGGAAAGAGAGCAAAGAGGTGCCTCAGCAGTGTCATCCCGAGAGTCTTCCCCCTCTGTTAATTTACAAAAGGACTATACGGTGAAGTTCGGACCCTCGCCTCCCCCCCGTAAGACAGGGGAACCCCTTGGTAACCCCCCTGGAACTTAAGTTTACCTTTACCCTTTACCCTTTAAGTTAGGCCACACCTGCTATGATTTAGTAGGGGGTGGAAATAAAGAGACAGAAGCAGAAAATACAATTAAAGTAAAGTAAGTTTATTCTTACGAGTGTTGAAGTCTTAATGTACTTTCTTTATGTACCTTGTTTTTCTTCAGTACTGTTTTCTTCATTACTGTATTCTTCGTTACTGTAACGTTCAAATTTCAAAGTGTAAAGTGCAAAGTGCAAAGTTTTAATGTTCTTTATTGGTTTTTATTGTTCTTTAATGTTCTTGATTGTTCTTTAAAGCTTTTTCTTGTGTGTATGTAGAATGGTATTTATAAATAAAAAATCTATTTTCCTAAAAAAAAAAAAAAAAAAAATCTATTTTCCTAACCCTAACCCTAACCCTAACCCTAACCCTAACCCTAACCCCACCCACCTTGAATAGCAGATGTGCGGTCAAGGAGCTCTCACTTCCTGGTTTGGATTTTCGCTTTTTTTACCTATTATATCTCTGAGAAAAATTTCAAATTTGGTCAGACTTTGTTGCTAAGGGTACCCCCATCAGGGGGTGCGAATATGGAGCCCCCCCCTCCTGGGGGGACCCCCAAATTGAGATCGAATTTTTGCCTATAGAAGACAATGGAGATCATGGAGAGCATGCTTCCCAGCGTGGCCTACAAGAAAAAGGCTTCAAATTTCATCTGCTGCCATCCGCTTTGGGAGTCGCGCCTTCTGACGCCGCAGATGGTAAGAATGTTCAAGGGCCCCTGGGGAATATAGACCGGACCTCCATTTTGGGGTTTGACCCCTCCCAGAAGACCCCTGCCGCTTTTAAGGAGCAACCCTTTTCCCTATTGCTTTCAATGGAACAAGCAACAGTACAGACAGGATTTTCCTCAGAGGGCCCTGGGGATCCTCTGGACCAGGACGTGGGGTGTAAGAGCTTGAATGACACCTTTACTCATGAGGAGACCCACAGCATTCGTAAACCCGTTACAAGTGGCCCTACTCTTGAGGAGACCTTTTCTTCTAAGAACTCCCTGGCCTCTGGGAAGGCTGTTACACGTGTCCTTACTCACGAGGAGACCTTTGCTGTTAAGCAAGACTTGGATGCTGGGAAGGCTGTTACACGTGTCCTTACTCACGAGGAGACCTTTGCTCCTAAGCGAGACTTGAATGCTGGGAAGGCCGTTACACGTGTCCTTACTCATGAGGAGACCTTTGCTCCTAAGCGAGACTTGAATGCTGGGAAGGCTGTTACACGTGTCCTTACTCACGAGGAGACCTTTGCTCCTAAGCAAGACTTGAATGCTGGGAAGGCTGTTACATCTGTCCTTACTCATGAGGAGACCTTTGCTCCTAAGCGAGACTTGAATGCTGGGAAGGCTGTTACACGTGTCCTTACTCGCGAGGAGACTTTTGCTCCTACAAAAAACTTGAATGCTGGGGACGCTGTTACACATGTTCTTACTCATGAGGAGACCTTCATAACTCAGGAGGCCCAGAAGACTGAGAACATAAAAATCTATTTTCCTAACCCTAGTAACCCTAAACCTAACCCTGATTGTCCTGATTTTGATCCTAATGTTTCCGAGGACGCTGAAGAAAAGGAAAAAGGAAAAATTGGAGGATGAGGAATTCCTGGAAGAGTTCTTTAATATGAGGGAACAAGAAGAGTCTGAATTTGATCCTAGGCAGAGATTCGTGGTTCGGTTTAGATATAAAGGAACAGACCCTACAAAATTGACAGAGGAATACATGATGGATGCTCTGCTAGAATGTTTAAAAGTTTCACAGACACAGGAAGTGGATTCGGAGATGGTAGTAGAGGAACAGGGGGAGGAACAGAAGAGAGGTGGAAACAAAGGACAAAGTAAAGACAAGGAACCAAGTAAAGGAGAGGAAAGGGAGCAAGGAGAGGAAAGGGAGTAAAGAGGTGCCTCAGCAGTGTCGTCCCGGGAGTCTTCCCCCTCTGGTAATTTACAAAAGGACTATACGGTGAAGTTCGGACCCTCGCCTCCCCCCCGTAAGACAGGGAACCCCTTGGTAACCCCCCTGGAACTTAAGTTTACCTTTTACCCTTTACTCCTTTAAGTTAGGCCACACCTGCTATGATTTAGTAGGGGGTGGAAATAAAGAGACAGAAGCAGAAAATACATTTGAAGTAAAGTAAGTTTATTCTTACGAGTGTTCAAGTCTTTATGTACTTTCTTTATGTACCTTGTTTTTCTTCAGTACTGTTTTCTTCATTACTGCATTTTTCGTTACTGTAACGTTCAAAGTGCAAAGTGCAAAGTTTTATTGTTCTTTATTGGTTTTTATTGTTCTTTAATGTTCTTGATTGTTCTTTAAAGCTTTTTCTTGTGTGTATGTAGAATGGTATTAATAAATAAAAATCTATTTTCCTAAAAAAAAAAAAAAATCTATTTTCCTAAGCCTAAGCCTGACAGTTGGAGGGAGAGGTCATGTTTGCTTGAGGCTCCTGAAAACTTTTTACTTTTTCCTGGCTTTGGCTAGTTTAAAGTTTTTCTTTTTTGGATTTTTGACTGGATCTTTGCAGAGGAGGGCGGCCCCCTCGAAAAGAGTCCAGGATGGAGGCCCCCCCGGCTGGGGGGGACCCAGAAGATCGTTTTTCTTCAGTGTCTATGGAACATTTCAACAGAGGCCTGCAAGAAGAAGAGCTGAAAATGAAGCCTATCGCATCGCCATAAAAAGAACTGTTGCTCGCATCGTCAGAAAAAGAACTGCTGCTCGCATCGTCTGAAATAGAATCCCTTCAAGCAACTCAAGTATTAGAAGGTATCTTGCAGTCAGAAGGGATCCATGGAACTGTTGTGATGGGCCGCCTTTACCCGTTGATCCAGATGTCTCCACATCTGGCCATCAGATGGCCCAGTTGTGGCACCTTCACCGTTGATCCAGATGTTTCCACATCTGGACATCCAGATGTTGACTCTGTTGGCGTGTCGGCGGATGTTTTTCAAGTCTCCACATCTGACGAGTCTGCTGTTTCTCGTGTTTCAGAGGTGCCTTTGATGAGGGACGATGTTTTGTCACCTGTTTCCTTTTTGTTCAAAAACAACTGTACAAATGCATGACTTAAGACAGTCGGGAAAAGAGGAGGGTCGTCATTACGATACTTTTTTGGAAGTTCAAATGGGTTTGGGCAAATCTCCCCGTGATTCTAAGGAGTCAGATGGGTCGGAGATGTTAACATCTGTATCTAAGGATGCCCAGGATACCCAGGATACCCAAGTTGAAGAATATATAACCATCACTTCATCTCCTGAAGACCAACCGGTGAGGAAAAAGAAAAAGAAAAGAGAAAGGCAAGATCAACCTCAAGCTCAAGTTCCTTTGTTGGATGAAAAAGAAGTCGCTTTGGAATTTTCTCAACCTTCTCAACCTTTTGATGAACTTTCACAGGAACAGCTTGAGTTGTTATTTCAAGATCATGCCAAAGGTCATGCCGAAGGTCATTCTGTTGAACATCTGGTATCTCCCGCCAGTTCCGTGGATAGCAAATCTTCCTTTGGGGGACTGGATGGTCGATCTCTTCCTTCGAAAAATGCCAGAGTTCCAATTGAGGCAAGATTGGGAGGCGCTTAAGTTTGGCCCTATGTCTGAAGGTTTTGGAATTTTAGTGTCGGAACAACTTTGTAAGATGGACTTAGTTAAGTTTTGGGCTTTTCTTGTGAGCCATATGGGACTTACGATGGTACCTACCATTGCTTTGGACAAGCAGAGTAAGGATGCTATTATCAGTATGTTGGATCAGAAGAAGGATATCTTATTGGCGTATCTTACTGGGGATACTCCAATCAAATCCAAGTTTTACAAGGTCCTTTATGCTAGAAGTCTATCGGTTAATATCGTGGATAGACTGGTTATTGGTCGAAAGGCTCGTACTTCTACGGAACTTTATCCGGATTGGTTAAAGGAGCAGGGATTGATGATTATACTTAAAGACATTCTTCGTTTTATGGAAGGGGGATCACAAACAGGACTTTCAGGATTTTATGACCAGACGGGAAAGGTGGAAACGGAGTTAACAAGAGCAGAAATGGTAACTTGGCTTTCTCAAGCCATACATGTCATGAAAGTTCGAATTCAACAGTTAAAGACGGAGCAGGATCAATCAAGTCAGAAAACAGTTCCCTCTGGGCAAGGAAAGACCGCTGGAAGATATTTATTGCGGACAGCGTCTGCTGTGGGGACGGAGTCCGAGATGACGACCTCATCGACCTCATCGACTGCAAGTCATCTGGTGATGTGTCACCTATCTGTTTCTTTGACGGCGGAGGTGCCAGAGGCACAACAGGCTCGTTTACTTCAACAGGGGGACCCTGCTCTGCAGAGTCTCCCGCTAATGGGTGAGGGTTTAAGTCGTTTTAAGAATGTCAGTCGTAAACTTTTTATTGATAGTCAAAGTCAGGGTGAGAAAGGGAAGGGGCAGGGAGAAAGGAAGGGGGAAGACGGAGAAGAGAGTGATAAAGTTTTGTCAGGAGTGGATTCTTTAACTGGGTCAGAGAACGATAAGGGTGTGGGGAGTGATTTAGATGATGATGCTATTCGGAAACGGGAAGAGAAAGATGAAAGGAAAAACTAAGAATGTCGCTGATAGAGGGGTGGTTGGAAAGGGATCTAGTGGAATGCAGGGAAAGTTAGTTCAAGAAAAAACTTGTCGAGTAGATACTGGGGTTTCTGGTCCTTTTCCTTTCACTGCAGTGCAATCGGAAGAGCGAAGGCGATTGACTCCGCAGTCTGCAGAGTCTTTACAGGGTGCTAGCAGTCAACAATTACTGCCTAAGCCTCAGAGACACGGACAAAAGAGGAAAAAAGATTCATCCCTCAGTTCCTCTTCATCTTCGCTTCCGATGAAAGGATTGTGTACAGAAGCGGGTCATTCGTTACCATCAGTTATTCATTTAGAAACTGAACTGGGACATGTTCAAACTGTGAGTACAGAAAATTTACAGAAAAAGGACATATCTATTGACTTTGACGGGACAACAAACATAGATACAAGTACAGGTACAAAGACAATTATACAGACAAATACAGATATTAATACAAATGTTATAAATCCAGCTATTGTTGTAAATACTGATACTGTAGAACTTTCTTCAGGGCCTTCAGTGACCTTGCAGAAAGAATATATTATTGTTATTTCTGAAGAGGGAATTGTACATTCTGTTGAATGCCGATCGTCTGCATCTGAGGATTCCCCAGTAACTAACCTGAGAGGAGAAACTTCCAAATTAATGGAATTGGAGGTTCAGGGAGGTTCTATGAGTGAAGAAAATGGGAACATGGAACTTACACAAGCTTCAGTTGTACAATCTACAGGGAGTAATGTAAGGGATTCAACTGCTTTAGATACACAATTACGTTCTGGTTCACAAACAGATTCACATACATTTTTACAAACACAAACACATCCAATGCAACAGCAATTACAATTACAATTTCAATCTCAATCTCAACCACAGTCAGTCACAGTCACAGTCACAGTCACAGTCGCAGTCCCAGTCGCAGTCGCAGTCGCAGTCGCAGTCGCAGTCGCAGTCGCAGTCACAATCGCAGCTACGGTCACAGTTACGGTCTCAGTCCCGGTCTTGGTCACAGACACGGTTACAGTCCCAGTCCCAGTCCCAGTCCCAGTTACAGTCACAACTACAGTCACAGGTACAGTCACAGTCGCAACCATATTCATCCAATTCTTCAGTAAGTGGGACACACAATTTGCAGATACAAGAGCAAGATTCTTCTCTTATGCATCACCCTATGTCTGCAACTCCGGGACCGTCTTATGCCGCAATATTGCAGAATACTAGAAGTAGAGCTGGAGCCTTTCGACAACAGGGAGAAGGAGGGCAACAACAGGAGCCTCTTCATCGTCCTTTTAATTTTGAAAGGGAACGAGAAGAAGATGAGGAATTTTTAGAAAGTTTCTTTGATATGAGAGAGGAAGAGGCTGATTTTGACCCTCGTCAAAGATATGTCGTACGATTCCGATATAAAGGTACTGACTCTCAGAAAATTTCTGAAGAGTATATGATGGGAGAGATTTTGATGGGTTTTTTAGCTGTGCCAAAAGAAGATATTTTGGCGGTCATAATGCCTCCGGGCTTTAAGGAGACTGATATTTGTTTTATTTCAGAAAGGGCATATCAAAAGTTTTGGGGCAAATTACGACAGGTTGTAAGGTCCGATTATAATCCTCTTCGGGATTATGATGTAATTCCTTTATTTCGGGGGGAATCTAGAGTTCTTACAGTAGCTTTTAGAACAACCAATGTCCCCGAACAAGATGTGGAACGGTGGCTTAGTAACTATTGTAAGGTGTTGCTGCCCCCCCCAAAAGTCATTTAACGCGTGGGGCATTTGGAAAGGCGAGTATTAGGGGTGTGCAAGGAAAAAACTTTCGGCTTTCATGTTTCGGCATTAGCCGAAACAAGATTCTCTATCGTTAAAGCCGAAAGCCGAAACAAGAATCTCTTTCGGCTTTCGGCTTTCGGCATTCTTTCGGCATTCTTTCGGCATTCTTTCAGCTTTTTTCTATGGGAAAATGCCTCCGTCTTCCAGGACGCCTGGAGGAGGCATTTTCCCACCGAATAAGCCCAAAATTGGTGGGGACCTTCCTCTAACCCTTCTCTAACAACCACCCAAGTTTAAGACAGATTGGACTTTGGGGGGCCATGTTATGGCCCCCCAAAGCAGGTCCCCCATCCTCCCATAAGAAAGCGAAGGAGCAGCATATTGTTAGCATGCTGCTGCTAATCTTTCTTCATTATTTCCTATGGGGAAAAAATGAAGAGGCAGGCTTCCTTTGCCAGGGGTGGCATTTTGCATGCAAAATGCCCCCTTACCCTCAGGGGCCCTTCTCCCACCCCTCCTCCCACCCCCCACCAAGGCTCAGCCTGCTCCCACTTGGGGGGCCATTTCATGGCCTCCCCAAGTAGGTGCTCTAATCTCTACCACTGACAGCTGGGGGAGGCTTGTCTTGCCAGGGGTGGCATTTTGCATGCAAAATGCCCCCCAGCCCTCAGGGGCCCTTCTCCCACCCCTCCTCCCACCCCCCACCAAGGCTCAGCCTGCTCCCACTTGGGGGGCCATTTCATGGCCTCCCCAAGTAGGTGCTCTAATCTCTACCACTGACAGCTGGGGGAGGCTTGTCTTGCCAGGGGTGGCATTTTGCATGCAAAATGCCCCCCAGCCCTCAGGGGCCCTTCTCCCACCCCTCCTCCCACCCCCCACCAAGGCTCAGCCTGCTCCCACTTGGGGGGGCCATTTCATGGCCTCCCCAATTAGGTGCTCTAATCTCTACCACTGACAGCTGGGGGAGGCTTGTCTTGCCAGGGGTGGCATTTTGCATGCAAAATGCCCCCCAGCCCTCAGGGGCCCTTCTCCCACCCCTCCTCCCACCCCCCACCAAGGCTCAGCCTGCTCCCACTTGGGGGGGCCATTTCATGGCCTCCCCAAGTAGGTCCCCTCAGCCCCCAAAGTCCACCCCTCACAGCCCCACACAAACCCAATTCCCCCCCAGCTTCCACACACAGACCCAAATCCCCCCAGTAGCCCCTCACAGACCCAAATCAACCCCCACCTGCCCCACACCCACCATAACCCCAGGAACAGGCTGGCCTGCCCTCCCCTTTTGGGAACCCCTAAACTCTCTTTCCCAGGGCAATTCCGCACAGACAAGGGGTGCCACAATGGTGGCAGTGCCAAATCGTCCCTGGGAAAGAGCACCTGCCCTGGCACACAGACAACCACCCCCCTGACCCCCCCACCTGCAGAGAAGGCTGGCCAGCCTGCCCCATTGTTCCCTATGCTGGGAACCAACCTCCCATCAAAGAAGGGAACACACACACAATGATTAAGTTTAAAAAACCTTTATTTTATCATTTTCAAATTACAAGTGGTCAACAAATCACACAACATATTACACTTATTGTCCCTCAGAGCACAACACAACACAATTAACTACACATCAGAGAATCTTAAAAACAATTTTTCTTTTGAAATGGACAATCTGTAAAGTTTTGAACATTTCCACAGGTTACATAGTAAGCGGGCACAACAGGGCATGGAAACAGAAGCCCACACTAGACAAGATGATCATAATAACTACCAGCCTAATTCAACTCTCCCTCCATAACATGACTTAATGGGGGGGAACCACTGCAACAAAATCCCCCCCAACCCTCTGGGGCCCTTCTCCCACCCTTCCTCCCACCCCCCACCAAGGCTCAGCCTGCTCCCACTTGGGGGGGGCATTTCATGGCCTCCCCAAGTAGGTGCTCTGCTCTCATCTCTACCACTGACAGCTGGGGGAGGCTTGTCTTGCCAGGGGTGGCATTTTGCATGCCAAATGCCACCCTTACCCTCAGGGGCCCTTCTCCCACCCTTCCTACCACCCCCCACCACATGCATTCCTTGACAATCAAGAAATCTGGAGTTAAATATAATGTGCATGTAAGTCCCTCAAAGACAGAAGCAATATGGAGGTAATGACCCATTTGATTTCCACAACCTCAGACACAATTAGGGATCCGTTTCCCCTTGGTGGGGGATCCCCCACTCTCACCTATCACCCCCTGTCACTGCTTACCTGGCTGGAAGGGGGAAAGTCAGGGAATGAGCCTTCAAGGTACGCTCCTGGGGCTGCTGCCGTGATGTCACTGATGTCATCTGGCTGCCCTGAGAGTATTCCTGTGCTTTGCAGTGGGCTGATTTGGGCCCTACAGGCCAAAGCAGGATCACTTGTGGCCCAAATCTGCCTGCTGTGAATTGTGCGTGCTCCCCAGCCTTGTGTGATGATCACATCACTTCCTAGAACAGACATCATCATGCCAGAGCATTGCCATGAAATGATCATGCGTGTGTGAACAGACCCTAAGTATCCTGTAGGCTTCAGTGATGGTATAGTCTGTCAGTAATGTTTTCACACGCATTATAGAGAGAGAGAGAGACAGAGAAGGGGGGGAGGCACTGAACCTAGATTATTTCTTCTATTTTACTGTCCCCTTCCAAAGCCAGGGTGGCATTGGCACAATGCCCCCCTCCCCCCGGCCAGAGCCTTAGTACCAGTATGCATTGACAGGCCCATGCATCATAGTCCTTTTTGAGACCCAGCCAAGTTGTGTGCCTTTTGGAGAAAAATGTTCAAGTTGCTGGTGGGGGTATGAACAATTTTTAGACATCCACTGTAGTGCAATGGCTAGAGAGTTGGTCTAGAATCTGGCAGACTCTGATTCTGTGCCTTGTAGGCTTGATGGATGTTCTTGGCTCAGCCTAAGTAAACAATTGTGTTGTGTTTTCCAGAGGCAGTCTAGGTGATTTTGGGGCCCTGGACAAATGTTCTGGATGGGGCCCCAGAACCAGTGCCGCCCCACCACTGGCTCCTTGCCAAGGCCAAGCAATTTGGTCACCTAGGCCCCAGATAGAGTGGGCAGGAGTGCGTTGTTTCCTTCCTCCCCCCCTCCCCCCCCTCCAACAACTAAGAAGGCCATCGGTGGATGTAGTCACTCCAATGTGAGGCATGGAGCAGCTGTCTATTGTTAGCCTGGTTGTGATGAGGGTGAAACAAATCAAGGGAGAACAGCAATGTGTAAACCACTATAGGTTCCCATGGGGGAGAAAACCGGGGCATAAGATAAACCTTTAATTTGGTGGGGAGGGGGTATATACATTTTATGTGTATGTGTCTGTATGTTTTATGCATTCAAATCACTTATGGTGTACTTTAGAATTATTGAGCTCCAAAATATCCCAAAAACCTTGTCCATGTAGTGCAAACCGAAGTCAATCTACCACATCTAGGGTATTCTTCTTTTCCCTACTGCCTTCAATTTTTCCTAGCATTATTGTCTTTTCTAGTGAACCTTGTCTTCTCATGATGTGACATTAATCAGTAAGCACTATCATCAACTGATATCTTCAAGGGAGAAAGCAGGCCTGATTTGGTCTGGATGCCACTTACATGACTTTTTCGGAGTCCATGGTACATGTAAATTAAAACTTTCTTCCCACTTGACAGTATGAATGTGTTTTCTTCCTATGAGCTTTGTCTAAATTTTACTGTACTGATACTGCTCATTTGGCCAAAAGGCCTGCCCTTGAGCAATGCCACATTAAATACTTCATAATAAAAATATGTTTTTAAAACCATTTAAAAGTGTCTTTAAGTGCCATACGCTGATTTAAAAAAACATAAGCTAAATGTTTGGGAACACAACCAGATATGTGAATGACTGAAATGAAGCCCAATCCCACTGCTACTTAAAATCCATTTTTGATGGAGGGCTGGATTGTCTTACATTGGTGTCATTGGGCTTGGAATCAGGAACCTGGAAGTGTTCCATGGGGGCTACAACTTTCATGCCAAGGCTAAGAGGGTGGGAACGGGATCTCTCTGGGGTGGCAAACTCTGGCCTTGGAAGTTACTGGCAATTTGGGGGTGGGACTTGTGGAAAGGGAAATCTGAGTAGGGATCTCCCCCAGAATCCATGGTCCGCATTTGCCCTCTAAAGAGATTGCCCTTGGAAGCAGCCAGTTTCTCTGTAGGGAACTATTCTCTCTAACCTGAACTCAAGCCCAACCAGGAGTTTGGCAGCCCTAGGAAAATTTCTGAAAAAGATGGCAAAGGAGGGCCAGCAACTGATAGAGGCATGGAAGCCCACACCAGGACAGTAGGAGGGGCCTACTTGGGCACAAAGGACGACCAGTGCTCTCATCCCCCATAGTCCACTCCTTACAGCCCCACACAAACCCAGTTCCCCCACCCCAGCTGCCACACACAGACCCAAATCCTCCACTCAGCCCCTCTCAGAACCAAAACCACCCTCAGCTGCCCCACACCCAGTACCCCAGGAACAGGCTGGCCAGCCTGCCCCATTGTTCCCTATGCTGGGAACCAACCTCCCATCAAAGAAGGGAACACAGACACACAATCATTAAGTTTAAAAAAAACTTTATTTTATCATTTTCAAATTACAAGTGGTCAACAAATCACACAACATATTACACTTATTGTCCCTCACAGCACAACACAACACAATTAACTACACATCAGAGAATCTTAAAAACAATTTTTCTTTTGAAATGGACAATCTGTAAAGTTTTGAACATTTCCACAGGGTACATAGTGAGCGGGCACAACAGGGCATGGAAACAGAAGCCCACACTAGACAAGATGATCATAATAACTACCAGCCTAATACAACTCTCCCTCCATAAAACAACTTAATGGGGGGCAACCACTGCAACAGGGTCCAGCAGAACCTATGTCATTTCCTGTGGCTGTGCTTTCAGTTCAGACACACAAAGCTGAACTGGGCACTTCCAAGGCACTGGACAATGGTATTTCTGGAGCAGTTCTGCAGAGGTCTCCCCCCACCCCCACACCAGCCTCAGAATTTACCTGGGAACATCTGCGAGAGATCATCATTGGCCAGTGCCCATCCACCACTCTTCCCGCATCCCCCAACCATGCAAACCCAACATTAACATCAACAATTTTTTTCTGGTTTTTTTTTTTTTAAACATGAACATTCAATCAACTTTTAAAAAACATAATCACAACATTTTTGGGTTTTTTTTTCTTTTTTTTACATGAACAGAACATCAACTTTCAAAAAACAGTACAACAATTCTTCTTCAATTTTTTTTACAAGGATTTCATCTGATAAAAACACCTAAGCAATCCCTATCTAACCTGTTTCTCCCTCCAGTAGCAATCCATGTTTCTGGGGCATTATTTTTCATAATAAATTTGGTCCCACAGGGTCTGTCTCAGTGATGGGAGATGTTTTGAATACCCTGGGGGGGGGGCTTTCAAATTGCTGGGTGTTTTCCCTTTGCCACTGGTTCCTAACCACCCTCCCTCTACTGGCCGGTTTTAACTGTATATACAGGGTTTTATACAGGGGAGAGCGCGATTCCAAAGGATTGAACTCACAGAGGATGCAGGCCACAAGTTGGGCTCACCTCAGTCACTCTGGAAGTCCAGTCCTGAGAAATCGAAGAGGCGAGAGTTGACCTTCAGGAAGGTCAACTGCTCGACTCTCCATGGGAGAAGGCGAGTGCGATGTGGGCCGACAATGTCACCCGCATGTGAAAAGATGCGCTTGCTCTCCACGCTCGTCGGAGGGCATGAGAGCAGCCGCTGCGCCTCGAGGGAGAGGTCCGGCCAGACCGACTCCTTCCTGGCCCAGTAGCTGAGCGGATTGGTGGAGAGCGACTCGCAGGGCTCCGCGAGGTAGTCCCTGACCATCGCCTCCGCCGGATCCTCTCTCACGGTCCTCACGACCCCAGAGGGGACGAGGGCCCACCGGAGCATCTCCATCTCCATCGGTACTCCGGTGGTGGCCGCGGGGGGGGGGCCTGTGCAGAGGGGGCATCAGAGGGACCCGCACGGCAGGGCCCCTCTTGCGTCCCCCCTGTCGACAGGCATCCCCTCTTGGCCTGCCTGCGCCTCACCCAAGAGCAGAGCCCGTCTCTGGCTTGGGTGAGGTTCCCGTCCCGCTCGGCGAAAGTGCCCTTTATGCGCGGGTCACACACGGTCGCCAACATGTATGACTCTTCCTTAGTGAGAGGAGTTAGCCTGGCAGCTATGACCTGCTGCAGCCTTCTCACTAATGCGCGCACCGCTGGAACAAGGTCAGCACGGGGCGCGACCCGGTCTGCAAGGGTGGCCAGATTCCTCTGGAGCGTGTACACCAGGGGAATGACCAGACCGAGGGTCGCCGTGTCTGACAAGACCGCCACAGTGAAGTCCTTGAAGGGCTTCAGGACCTCCACTGTCTGGGTGATGGTGAGCCAATCCTCCCGGCTGAACTCACCCACCTGACTCGCACCGTGGTTCTCGGAGAGCCACGCGTGGAGTGCGGCCTTCTGCTCCACCAAGCGCTCAAGCATGGTGCAGGTGGAGTTCCAGCGAGTGCTGACGTCAGTGATCAGAGCGTGCTCTGGCACACCTGTCCTGACCTGTGTCTGGCGCAGTTCGTGTGTGGCCTTCACGCTGCGCGAGAAGTGACCCGTGAGCCTCCGACATTTCTGGACAAGTAACTGGAGTTCACGGGTCCGGGTATCCATGGGTTCCTTCGAGGAGCCCAACCCCAGCACATCTCTCACCACTAGGTGAAGCTTGTGAGCGGCACAGTAGACGCTCTCTCGGCTCACTAGATGCGCCGCTGCCCTCATGTTCTTGCCACCGTCCGTCACCATGCATCCCACGGTGGTGGGTCCCTGGCCTATCCACTCGTCCAACTGTCTCCTTAAGGTGGCAGCGATGTTCTCCGCCGTGTGGGACACGTCGAGCACCTCAGCATGAAGCAAGGCCTTGCAGTAGCCGGCCTGGCGGTCTCCCATCCTTCCCTGTCTAGCTGTGCTAGGCACCTCCCCCCGGCCCCCACCCAGAACCGACTTGGGTTCCCACCAGTGAGCAGTAAGCGAGAGGTACGCTTGCTGCACACTTGGGCAGGTCCAGATGTCCGATGTGAAGTGCACAGTTCTCCCGGCAACCCGGGACAGCTGTGCCTTCACATGATCCCTGGCAGCCCTGTAAAATGAGGGCACCACTGATCTGCTCAACGACGTGCGAGCAGGGACGGCGTACCAGGGAAAGCAATCTCGGAGCAGCCCTGAGAAGCCAAAGTCTTCAACTACGGAATACGGTTGCCCATCCACTGCTATCATGTTGACGATGTGGCGCATGATGCGCCTGCTCGCCCTCCGGATCCCCTCTCTGGGCACACTAGCGCCCTGCATACCAAGCATCTCCGGGAGAGAGGCTTGGCGTCCCTTTCCTGCAGGTACCCTTAGGGGGAGAGCACCAGAGGAGCCTGCCTCCTTCTGGCTAGCTGGCGGCCGTGCGGCGCCACTCGAACCCTCCTCCCGAAGAAGCACCGCCTGGTGGTGCCTCTTCATATGGTA
Source organism: Eublepharis macularius (assembly GCF_028583425.1). Classification (NCBI taxonomy): domain Eukaryota; kingdom Metazoa; phylum Chordata; class Lepidosauria; order Squamata; family Eublepharidae; genus Eublepharis; species Eublepharis macularius. The sequence goes on from NC_072803.1 coordinate 70,844, forward strand.
CCTCATCCCAGACGTGGAGAGATGCCACACATCTTTGCCACGGCTGACGCGCTGCCTACAATGCAGGCACAGGGCTGCTCGGGGATCCTCCGCTGTCTGGAAGTGCTTCCAGATTTCGGAGGAAAAGGGCATCCCACGCTTCCCAGGAGAAGCGCTTTCCGGATCACCCTGAGGCACCTCCTGTGAGGTGCTCTGGCCGGACACACCGTGTCCCACTCTCGGCCGGGCAGGTGGGGATGGACGAGGCTGAAGGGGCAGAGATGTGGGCTCTTCCACCACAGTCTCTGCCTCTTCCTCCCGCATCCTCTCCTCCTGCACAGCCGCGAGAGGCCTGCTGCTGGCCTCAGAGGAAACTGGGGTGGACCGCCCCAGGGGGGGTCTCACGGGCAGTTCCTCCAACATCCTCTGGGTTCCTGGGGTGAGCGGGAGCGCAGGGAAAGTCATGTGCTCCGTGCCCATCCCAGGAGACACCACATGCTGCCCCTCCTCCAGCAGCTGGCTCGCAACCACTGGAGGAGGAGGAGCCTCAGCAGCAGGCCCCCGCCCAGTGCCAGCCCCTGCCTCACGCACCCGGGTTGGGGGTGGCCCTCCAGCAGCTGCCTCAGGAAAGAGAGTCTTGCGAACCCTCTTCCTGTCACCAGAAGCCAGGCTGGTGAACGGCAGCAGCGCAGGGGAGGGCCTCCTCCGCTCAGATGGGGGGGCTGCCGCAGCAGTCCCCCTCCCCCTCCCCTCCTCTCCTCTAGATTTCTCCCTAGCCTTTCCCCCGGGGCCCCTCTCTGCTTTCCTCTCTGACATACTTTCCCCTCCCAAAATCTACCCTAACTAATCAGAAAAGATTTGGGAAACAAAGGTCAACTTTGTTTTCAAGACCTAACTAACCTGCTCTAAATCTGTGCTTCTAGTGGCTCTGTGACTTGGAGATGAACAATCAAGTGCCTTTTTAAGCAACCCTATTTATGTCAGGGAACCTGAGCCTGCCAATCAGCTGAATTCCTCTGGAATTGAGCTGGCCCTAAACCCCAATAACAGAGGTGACTAAGCCTTAAACACTCACACACTAGTATGCCCGGGCCGGCCTGGCACCACCACGGGTGCCAGAGATGGGCAGTGGAACCCTAGTTATGGGGGCACTAATGGGAAGCCTATTGACAGCTATTACAATTTTTTTTTTATATATATATATATATATAGAATTCAAACCTAACACTCACTCACTAATGCTTTCCCTGCTGAGTCCCTATTTAGTTTTTTTAAAAAAACTAGGCTTGGTTTCCCTAATAATTATGTTGAGGGCAATTATCCACTGATCACCTACCAACTGGCCTACCTACCTAAGAGACACTATTTAGCGGGACCAATGTATCTGTGGTATGTCGGTGTGGGGTGTGGATGTGGTGTTTTGAAGATGAGCCTCCCCCCTCCCAAGCTAGCAAGAACCCACCCCCAAGCCCACCCAAATGTGAACCCGGACTCGCTCACACTAACACCAGTCCTGCAGTCCAGTGATGTTCAGGCGGTCTTGCAGCTGGTCCTCCTCTCCTCCGCAATGCTGTCAAGAAAATTGGAAATGTTAACAGAGTCAACACCACACGCCGCACACGCAACCCCCAAAATTCAAGGCCCCGTTGCACAAGCCAAGTCAGCCCCCCCCTGAAAGGCTAGGGCCAACCAGCAGCAAAATAAAACACATCCACCCAGCAGAGCTTCTGGCCTGTGCAGGCCAAAAGCTGGCACACTCATTTTTTAGTCCTGTGAAACAGTAGTTCAAGCCCACCCCACACTCAAACTTGACAAATGAAACATGAAAGAAAGCAGGCACTGCAATCAATGCTGCCCCCCTAACCCCCAAACAATGTCCTCTTGCCCAACCAGAAAATGCCCCCCCTAGCCCAAGCCATAAAGACCGAGCCAAAGCATATGCTCGCAGGTAGGCACAGCAGCAGACATAAGCTCAAAAAACAAATTTTACAACAACCCTACCAGTCCACCACTGCAGATGTCCAGCAATGTTGATCCTCCACGCAGAGATCTGCAGGCCGATGTCCACCAAGTGCAGTCCAGTCCAGAAGAGGTCCACCAACGATAAACAACCTGAATGTGAAGCAAAACAGTGAGTGCCAGGCCAGCAAATGGGAAGGGTTACCAAAGCCAAAGCAGCATACCTGTGTGTGGGCCGCAGGCTGGCACAGTTGTTCAGGATGGAGCCTGTTGGAAAGCCTTGGAAGCAGGGGGCCAGACACAGGAAAAAGCCCACACCATTCCAGTTTGTGAAGCAAAACTGTGAGTGCCAGGCCAGCAACCAAAAAGGGTTACCAAAGCCAAAGCAGCATACCTGTGTGGGGGCCACAGGCTGGCACAGTTGTTCAGGAGCCTGTTGGGAATCCTTGCAAGCAGGGGACCAGACACAGGAAAAAAGCCCACACCATTCCAGTTTGTGAAGCACAACTGTGAGTGCCAGGCCAGCAACCAAAAAGGGTTACCGAAGCCGGAGCAGCAGGCCTGTGTGTGGGCCGCAGGCTGGCACAGTTGTTCAGGACGGAGCCTGTTGGAAAGCCTTGGAAGCAGGGGGCCAGACACAGGAAAAAAAGCCCACACCATTCCAGTTTGTGAAGCACAACTGTGAGTGCCAGGCCAGCAACCAAAAAGGGTTACCAAAGCCGGAGCAGCAGACCTGTGTGTGGGCCGCAGGCTGGCACAGTTGTTCAGGACGAAGCCTGTTGGGAATCCTTGCAAGCAGGGGACCAGACACAGGAAAAAAGCCCACACCATTCCAGTTTGTGAAGCACAACTGTGAGTGCCAGGCCAGCAACCAAAAAGGGTTACCAAAGCCAAAGCAGCATACCTGTGTGTGGGCCACAGGCTGGCACAGTTGTTCAGGAGCCTGTTGGGAATCCTTGCAAGCAGGGGACCAGACACAGGAAAAAAGCCCACACCATTCCAGTTTGTGAAGCACAACTGTGAGTGCCAGGCCAGCAACCAAAAAGGGTTACCAAAGCCGGAGCAGCAGACCTGTGTGTGGGCCGCAGGCTGGCACAGTTGTTCAGGACGGTGCCTGTTGGGAATCCTTGCAAGCAGGGGACCAGACACAGGAAAAAAGCCCACACCATTCCAGTTTGTGAAGCACAACTGTGAGTGCCAGGCCAGCAACCAAAAAGGGTTACCAAAGCCAAAGCAGCATACCTGTGTGTGGGCCACAGGCTGGCACAGTTGATCAGGACGGAGCCTGTTGGGAATCCTTGCAAGCAGGGGACCAGACACAGAAAAACAAGCCACACCATTCCAGATTGTGAAGCATAACTGTGAGAGCCAGCCAGAAGAAAGGCACCAAAGACACCCAGCAGAGCTTCTGGCCTGTGTAGGCCCAAAGCTGGCACACTCTTGTTTTAATCTTAAAACAGTAGATCAAGCTTAAAGAAGGCAAGCACAACAACCAATGCTGAACCCCCCCCCACCATCAAACATTGTCTGCCCAACCTGTCCCCCAGGCCATGCCAAGAATAAACTGCAACACCTTTTTGCAGAGGCAGGCCACAGCAGCACATTGCCCAGCATCAAAAAAATTTTCAAAAATTTTCAAAAGGCCTACCAGGTGTCCTCTCAGGATGTCCAGCAGCACAGTTGATCCTCCAGGCAGATGTCCTCCAGGCTCCAGGTGCAGTGCAGTCTCTCTTCTTCTCCTCTCTCGGTCAGCAGCAGCAGCAACAGAGGTGCTCCAGACAGTCTAGCTCCAAATTTAAACCCCCTGCTGCAGCCTCAGCCAAAGATTTAAATCTATTGGCTGGCATGAAAATACAGCAGAGGGATTGGTGACTCCTAAAGTCCCCCCTCCCCTGCCTTTCCCCACCCACACTCCAAGAGTCACCCTCCTCCTGCTCCCCCTCCCCTACCTGTTAGTTTTGGCGGGAATCTCTGCTGCTTTGCAAATGCAAAGTGCAATGCAATGCTTGCACCTTGCATTTGCAAGGCAAAGCAGGATTCCCTATCCTCCTTTGCAAGAGGGGTGGGGGGTGACAGAAGGAGTGAGTGATTCACTCCTTCTCCCCCCCTCCCCTCTTCTAAGAGCCTGCAGGAAGCCTTTGCTTCCAGCAGGATTTTGCTAGCCGCTTGCTAAGGCAAACGGCTAGCAAAAACAAAATGGCGATTCTCGAATGCCGAAAGAAAGCCGAAAGAAAGCCGAAACGTTTCGGCTTTTTTCTTTCAGCTATGCCGAAACGTTTCGGCATTCCCCGAAACGTTTCGGCTTATCCAAAAGAAGCCGAAACACTTTTGTTTCGGCTTTCTTTCGGCATTCCGAATGCCGAAACGCACATCCCTAGCGAGTATAAAGCAGTTATTGCTTTACAGAGAGATTGTAGGAGTAATTTGAAACACGTTCCCAAGTATTTTTTCTTAGGGTCAGATAGGGGAATTACAAGATACAGTGGTCAACCCCCTGCTTGTTTTCAGTGTGGGGGGTATGATCATATCAGACAGCATTGTTCTACCCCGCTTTGTTCTGCTTGTAGAAAACGAGGACATAGTGCGATTCATTGTAGCGTGGGGGTAGTTTGTAACTTATGTGGGCAGCAAGGTCACTTGTATTTGCTTTTCCCAGAAGCTTATTATAATCGGCTTTACCCAGATGCTTATCAGAGACTTATTAATTCGCACCCTCATTTATGTCGACCGACACAAGACTCTACTATGGATGATTCCACTATGGATGATACTTCAATAGAAGTGACTGTACCTGAAACTAGACTTGGAATTGGAATTGGAACTGAAACATCTCAAGAAAGCAGACAGAAAGATGAGAATGGCAGACAGTTAACCGATGGAGAAGGGGTATGGAGAGAAGCAAAGAAGGTGTCGCGAACTGGCCTAAGCGGAACGGTGAGTCAAGGAGTGTATAATCCCGTGCTGCAAACTATTATGGGAGTTAATCGTTTTCAGGTATTGACGATGACTAGAGAAGCAGAACTTCGTGAGGGAGCGACAGAGAATCTACAGGAATCCGTTTTGTCATCTACCGTATCACAACAACAGAGTGTTTCGATACGGAAACACAAGGACAAGGTGCAATCCTCTAAGAAGAAACAAACAGGAGAGTATAAAGTGAAAAATAAATCATTAAAAGCTCAAATGAAGACTCTAGCAGACTTATCTGTTAGTGAACTTCAAGTACGTTTGGATGCCGCAAGAGAGAAAGTACAGTTTTTTACTCAAGAGGTTTCAGAGTCCAAAGAGATTTCGGAGGACACACGAGAGCATTTGAACTGTAAACTTCATTATTGGAGAGATGGGGCGACGATAGTGAGTTGTGAATTGGATCATAGGAGGGAACGGGAGGCACAGCAGATGACGGAAGAAGAGGAACAACAACAACACAAATTGACGGAGGAACAACAGCATGCGATGGAGGAAGAACAACAGTCATCTGGAAATATAGATAAAGGTTATAGAAACTCGTAAAGAAGGAATGGAGAGGATGGAATGGTTGAGTACGGGATCTGTCCAGGAAGAAACAACTATGCAGTCGGGAACGGGAGGGATATCCTCATCGAGTAATTCTTCGGGTCTCCCTCCCAATCAAGAACTTTTTTTGCAGACACATGAGTATCACCCTCCGGTAAATTTACAAGATTTAGAGATGAGCGCGGCGATGATTGATAAGTTGCCTTCTTGTATGGCCACGCCTCCGGAATGTCAGGAGGCGGTGGAAACAATGGATGATCTAGCAATGGATGATCTAGCAACGGTTCAACCGAAAGTAGGAGTTTAATATCTTTATCGTTTATTTTGTGGAGTTTTTTCTTCTGCATTTTTATAATTTTTGTGATGGCTTTTAAAATACTAACGTGGAACTGTCGGGGTTTACGTCAGTTGGGGAGAAGAGAGGATATTTATTTTCATTTGGCCAAACTGGAATTCGATATTTTAGTTTTGCAAGAGATGAATATCTCTACACTGAAAGATCGGGGCACGGCACAGAGGGACTGGACGTGGGGACCGTCGTGCTGGTCTTTGAAAACAGAAGAAGGGAAGGGAGGCGTGGCAGTCCTTTTTACATCTAAACCTAATTTGAGGGTAGTGCAGACCATCGAACCGCTACCTGGTCATTTACTTATTGTGGATTTTAATTTAAAGAACGTGACGATGAATGTTCCTGAAAGTAGATTTAGGTTGTGTGCTTTATATGCTCCTGTGAATTCTGTTCATCGACGAGAACTTTGGGGACTGCTCAAAGATCATCTTAACACTGGCCGGTCCATATTTGTCATCGGGGATTTTAATGTAAGATCAGAGCTGACTGATAGGGTTAATTTGAGGGTCAACCTTATTACTGCAAAGGCTCCTTCTGTTCAGAATCCATTGACTATTGAAGAGAAAAACTTGAAATCTCTTTTGAAAGACCGTTTGACTTTAGTTGATACCGGGATGCAGATGGATGGAGAGATAGATTATTTTCCTACACATCACAGAGAGAGTTTTTTATGTAAATATCCTTCTCAGCTGACTTCAAAAATGACGTATTACCACCCGCTGACGGTTAGCAGAATAGATCGAATCTGGGCCCCTGCTGATTTTCCTATCACATCTTGTAAACTTATTATTACTTTATGGTCAGATCATGCTATGTTTTCTGTTACTTTTGCGGGATCGCCAATAAGAAGGAAACAAAGATTTGTGTGGCGGTTTCGAGAAGTGGATTTAAAGACTTTTAATATGGTACCTGAGATAATTATGGTACTGGAACATCAAAAGTGGCTGAAACCTGGAATGGATCTATTGGACTGGTGGGAGAAAACGAAAATAGCTATAAAATATGCTGCCATGCGAGCCAAGAAGAGACATGGAACACGTGAATTGCTTTCCTATCATCGGGCAATACAGAATGTATTGGTGACTAAATGGAGGATGTCCAAGGGCCTAGCTGTAGATCGTGATCGACTTCATAGGAATCAGGAGATTATTAAGGGTTATTGTTTGGCTCTGCGGCAACGGAGGAAATTGTTACGTGTGGTCAGGTCATCGGGACCACTTATCGAGAGAGGAGAATGGCAAAAAGATCGTTTACCTCGATACGGTCAGTCTTTACTCTAGTTGCGGAAAGCAGATTCGGTGGATGACTTTGTTCAAGATCCAGTTGATATAGCGGAGGAAGTTTCCAGGTATTATGAAAAATTTTACGCTCTTCCTGATTGTCCAACAGAGGAAGCTTCTATTAGTCAGTATTTGGAGCATATTTTTGGAAAGAAACCAACGTGTAGAGAAGATTTTTGGGAATTGTCTGAACCTTTTACAGAAGATTAGGTGCGAATAGCTTTGCAAGCTGGTTGACGTAAATCTATTCCGGGACCTGACGGCCTACCTTATGGTTTTTATAAAGACTTTAAAGATCATTTGCTTCCAATATTAACAGAGGTCTTTATTAAAATGATGGAGACGTCCCGTGTGGGTAAAAGTTTTTTACATGGAGCGATGAGTCTTTTATATAAAGGAGGCGACCCGACTGTGCTTGGTAATTGGAGACCTCTAACTGTAAATAATTCTGACTATCGTATACTTACAAGGGCATTAAATAATAGGTTGAAGAAAATAGCCGATCAACTTATCTGTGTTGGACAGACCAGTTCAGTTCCTGGAAGACGGATGGCCCATACCACCTGTATCTTTCGGCAAGTTTTTGACCGGTTACAAAGAGAGAAAGAACATTTATATCTTCTTCAGCTTGATCAGAGTAAAGCTTTTGATAGAGTGGAGCGGAGATATATGTGGGCTGTTTTACGACAACATGGACTACCCGAAATGTTGATTTCTTTTTTGAGTGCGTTATACACAGGAGCTAGAGTAACTCCGAACGTTCGAGGGTGCCAGGGTCCTTCTTTTCTGGTATCTACAGGAGTTCGTCAAGGGTGCCCTCTCAGTCCTCTGTTATATGTTTTAACGTTGGATCCTTTGTTGTATTGTCGAAGGCTTTCACGGCCGGAGAACGATGGTTGTTGGGGGTTTTCCGGGCTGTATTGCCGTGGTCTTGGCATTGTAGTTCCTGACGTTTCGCCAGCAGCTGTGGCTGGTATCTTCAGAGGTGTAGCACCAAAAGACAGAGATCTCTCAGGGAGATCTCTGTCTTTTGGTGCTACACCTCTGAAGATGCCAGCCACAGCTGCTGGCGAAACGTCAGGAACTACAATGCCAAGACCACGGCAATACAGCCCGGAAAACCCCCAACAACCATCGTTGGATCCTTTCCTTAGAGCAGTGCATGGAGATCGTTTTATTAAAGGGATTTTACCGGAATTGGATTCTGATTATCGTCTTGCTGCTCTTGCTCATGCTGATGATTGTTATATTCTTTTTGGAAACGACCAGGAACTTGTGAGGACACAAGACCATTTACATCATTATGAAGTGGTTTCGGGAGCGAAAATTAATAAGGACAAGAGTAAACTTTATGTGTTGGATGGTCGGATGGGAACGATGAAGATGAGATCGATGGAGTTTGGGATTGATGAGAGCGAAAGGGAAAGTGACAGTGAAAGAAGAGACAGTGACGGTGAACAACGAAATGATGGCGATAAAGATGTGGATGACTGCGGTGATGATGATGTGCGGAAATTCAAGGAGATTGTTGATTTGAAGACGTTTAGCTTGAAGAATGGTGGCTGGAAGACTAACTGGGAAGGTTGGCAACGACGTGTGTGTGAGTTACTGGAGAGGTGGAAGTTTTGGAAGTTGTCGACAGCCAAAAAGATCAAATATTTTACTACTTATTGTGTTCCAGTAGGCAATTATCTTGCAACTGTTTATCCCCCACCTGAGTTGACTATGTCTGCCGTAACGAAAGTACTTTACAAATGGATTTTTGGAACTCTTCATTTTCCCTTATCGAGATTGGTTAGTCAGCGAAAACATAGTGAAGGCGGTCTAGGATTGCCCAATATCGGTCTTTGGTTCCTTTCTATTTTTTTAGTCTTCAACTGTGGAACTTGGCCACAACCGTTGCCTGGTGTTATTACGCAAGAAACTTTTACCACCTGTTTCTTTATGAGTAGTTGGGAAAAGACTAAGTGGGCTCAAAAATGGTGGGAGGAAGGTATTTTTCCAACTCGTCTTACAGTATTTTTGAAAAGAGAACTTCCGGATTTTATGATAGAGGTGGCGATGGGAATACAAAAGTTTCAGATTAGTGCGACCGAAGTTAGAGACTGTGTTCCTGGGGTTAAAGGTACAACTGGAAGAATTTATTGGACTATTTTACATCGTGCCAAAATGGTTCCTTATGATCGAGAAAGACAATATAAAGCCTCATTATCACCTTATCTCAGGGATCAGATTTTTCCTGTTCCAACTTTTAAGGATTGTACCATTCCTTATGCTCTCTGGGATCTGAGATGGAGGCTGTACCATCAAGTACTCCATGTTGGAACAAAGAAATTTGGAGCCTCAGAAGATGAACAACGATGTCCGAGAGTGCAATGTAAGAATCTGTATCCTCAAAAACATGTGCCTGAAACTATCGCTCATGCTGTTAAAGAGTGTGTGGCCGTTAAGAAAAAATGGGCGGGAGTAGGAAGGGCACTTCGATGGCCGTTTTTGATTAGACAATTGTGGGAGACTATAGTATCGGGATTAGAACCTACGGAAGGCTATGATGGTCCCAAAACTCCTTGTAATCCAGTGAATAAATATCGAAATACAGGAACTAGGTTCCCATGGTCCATAGTTAGGTTGGTAAACCTTATTTTCGTTAATTCTGTAATGATAAATAGGAAACAGGAGATTTATACTGGTAAAAAGGTTCCCCTTGAAAAAACCGTATCTTATATCACTGACTATCTGACAAAGGTAAAAAGATGGGAGGGAAGAGGTTCTAAGAATTCAGTTTGGTTGAACAGATGGAGGTGGTTCAGGGAGGTTAATCCTCCGGTTCCTTAATTATCTTAATTATTTTAATTATCTTGATTATCTGTATTATCTGTATTATCTGTATTATCTGTATTATCTGAACAATTTGTGCTATTTTGTACTATTTGTACTATTTGTACTATTTGTACTATATGTATTTTTTGATCTTTGATCTTTGCCAGAATGTTGATGGCATTATTTTCATTATTTTCATTATTTTCCTTGTTGTATAATTAAGAGTAATATTGTGAGTTTAAAAGTTTAAAAGTTTAAAAGTTTGACAGTTTGACAGTTTTATGTTTAAGATGTGGTGTTTATAGATTTAATAGTTTCTTAACTGATTTTGTAAGTTACTGAATGTTTTAAATTGTATTTTATTGTTTGTTTGTAGAATGGTGATACTTTAAATAAAAATTATTTTCCTAAAAAAAAAAAATTTTCCTAACCCTAACCCTAACCCTAACCCTAACCCTCATTTTACAGAATACAGACCTTAAACTTTAATGTTTCTAAATTTAAGCTTTTTGTAGTTATGCCTTTTTAAAACTATGTATATAAATTTAAAGTTAATTGTAGGTTTATAAAATGTAATTTGCTATTCATGCTTGAATGCTTAAAGTTTTATAGTTAATACTCTAACAGCTCAATCCTAAGAAGGGCGGGGAAAGTGAATAGGAACCAAACTAAGGCTTGCAACCGCGTATCTGGGCTTTACACCCGCATAAGTCGCCCTCCGCCCGCGCTGGGACGCGGCGCTGGCCCGCCGGCGGGCTTGCACTGGTGCAAGCCTCAGGCGCCCAGGCGGCGGCGTAGGAGTGGCGTAGAGCCCTGCGCCAGCATGGGGAGAGGGTGGGGCCGGAGTTAGTCTGCTCCCTAAGCCCCTCCAGAAGCGGGAACGCCCACAGCGGCGCAAAAAAGCTACGCCACGGAAAAAGAAGGCGTAGCCCATAGGCGCCCATGGAACGGCAAAAAACCGACCCTCTCTCTGAGCGCCCCGCCCCGCCCCCATGGCCTGAAGGAGCATAGGATGAGAACTATCCCGGGGACCAATCAGCATGCGCGCCCGGAATGGACGAGCCCCCCTCTCTGCACCCAATCATCTGCGAACGTGCCCTACAAAACATCCGGCCAGCGCCGCCCAAACCCCAGGTAAGTGTGCACTTGGCCGGAGGCTCTGCCCCTCTGTCCGTGTGCTGCGTGGCATTGCCCCTTTCAACACCGAAGGGGGGTGAGGGCATTCACGGTGGAAGGCACAGAATGCACTCGGGGGACTTTGCGAAAAAGTGGAGGAACTTCCCGTAAAAGGGAAGAAGTGCAAATGTCTGCCTAACTCCCTTTCTACCCTGACAGAAAGAATGACTCAACATCTAACTGGACTCATGCAAGCTCGTTGCTTCTAACTAAGCACAAACAAATTAACCCTTCCGAGGCAGAAGGGAATGACACTTGGCAAATTAACTGCAGCCTCTCCTGTTTCCTTGCAGGTGCCCTAACTCTGGCGCTCCCGCCTGGTGATGACCGACAGAGCGCTGACAGGTGAGGAGGAGGTAGGGGAGGGGGGGCTGTTCCGCAGATTAGTGCAAACCGCCCATTCACCTGAACCCACACACTCACTTGCTGCTTTGGGTGAGGCCTAGCAGGGGTGGGGGGCAACCATGGCCGCCCCAGCCGCCTCAGAGGCAGGCGCCCCGAAAACCACATGCGACCAGGTGTTTGTTATGACCAGCTCATTCCCTCCCTTAAAGGTAAAGGCTTGCCAAGGCTGAGTGCATCCTCGCCAGACCGTCATGCATCAGCTGGTCGCTGCTGGCGTCGACTATATGCATCCTCCTGGATGGCGGAGTGTGGGGCTTGCCTCGCCAGTGGAACGAGGCAAAGCCCACATGTGTCTTTTTCCCCCACAGGCACGTCCAGGGCAGGGCTGCTCCCCCGCGTCCTGCCCTCCCCAAACATCTCTGACAGACGGTTGGCTGCAGCCCAGGAAGCACTTTCGCGCCGTGGCCTGCATCCCAGCCCCGCCCCGCCGAGCTGGAAGGAGGGCTGTGAAGAATTCCCCGGCTCCCTTGCTAGCCTAAAAACAAGCCCACTTGTTCCAGTGCAATAAAACGAGTTGTCAAACAACTGCCTTCTGTTTCTGCGAGTCTGACTTTGTCCTCTGCTCCTCCCCCAACACTCCTGTCACATATCTCCACCTCCACATCGCCACAAATGTATCTGACAGACCCCGTTCTGCCTTCCCGCCCCCCTCCCCTCACAGTAACGTCAGGTAGAGGGTTGGGGCAGGGCATGTCAGCGAGGAGGGGGGAGCCATCGAGGGCGACCAATCCCTGGTAGGGCGAGCAGCTGGCACCTGATAATAAGCCAGGGAGAGGGTTGCCAGGGGTGCTGCTGCAGGGGGGAGGGAGATGGCAGGGGAAACGGTCCGCTCTCCCAAATCCTAGCCCCATCAGCAAAGAAACTAGGGTAGAGGCAGGCGGATGCCATATTCTGGGCAGGAGGTTCCACGCGCCGGAGGAGGGAGCGGCTAGAGGTGCATGCCGCATGGGAGGAGGCGAACAACTGCGGGCGGGAGTTCATGGCCGCGGTACTGGAGGTGGGAGAGGGGCTTCGTGCCTCTCAAGCCCGTGCCGAAGCCCTGCTTGGGCAGCTCGTCACCATCCTGAACCCGCCGGCCCCGCCCGCTGCAGCAGCTCCACCTGCCCCAGAGGCGCCCCTCCCTCGGGCCCAGTTGCATGCAAGAGGCCGGGCCCGTGGACGGCCAAGGGGGTCTGGCCGCCGGCCTCGCCAGTGAGCCCCGCTGCCACGTTCCGGAGGGTGGGGTGTTCTGCTGGACAGGCGGGGCCGCAGACAAAGGTGTTATACAGCTGCTGGAGACAAGGGGGAAGGGTCCTGGGGGGGCGGGGACAGCAAAGCGGGGCTTGGCCGCGTGACCTGGTTGCCGCAGCCGGGAAGGCTGGGTGGAGAGGCAGCTGCTTCTGACCATGCACTCGCACAGGCGCTGGACGGCACAGGGGGCGAGCGGGGAGGGGGCTGGCGAGGCAGCGCCTGGGCCATCGACGGGCCCCTGGCTGCCTTTCCTTCCAAATGGGCTCTGCCCAGCCCTCGACACCCTGCCTCTCCTACACGCCTCCCCTTCCTCAAGTCTGCTGGGGGAGGTGGGATGGTATAATAATAAAGACTGATTTCTGTGCAACGGGTGTCTGTGGTCTTTGCCTTGGGACGGGGACTGGGGCAGGCCCGCTGTGTCTGCCTCTGGGTGGCGGCCTCAGGCCAACCCTCCCCTTCGGCGTGACTTGGTGGCTGTTCCCTACTCCCGGGACTGGCTGCTGCCCTGGATTCCTCATGGCAGGGCGCCTGGCAGTCCCATGCCAACCTCTCTGGACACAGCTGCCACGGACTTGGCGCTGCATTGGGCAAACGAGGGAGAGGCTCCTCAGACCATGCCCACCCCTCTCCTTCCCGACTGCGAGCCCCGCCCAACGCACGAGCCAGTGTGGTTTGCCGGCATGGGTGTGATTTGCCTGCTGCTCTGGGGCCTGGCCGGGATCGCGTGCTGCCCATTGGCTGCGCCTATCCTGGCCCCTCCTCCTGCCGCTTGTCAGGAACAGCGCCCTTTGGCTGCGCCTGGCGGTGGCCGTGCATCAGACCCGCCCACAACACTTTCTGGTTTTACCAATTTGCATCTCTGCGCTGCTGCTGGCGCCGCTGTGGCCACAGTTTGCTGGCACAGGATCCGGCCCGGCGCCGCTGCCACACCGCATGTGCAGCTGCACCGGCGTTGGGGCCGGCCATAGGATTGCGCTGTTAGTATTTTATAGTGACACTTCATAGTTACATTGATATGTTTAAAGAGTTATATTGCTTTCACAGTTATAGAATGCTGACAATTTATTATGTGACTTTAATTTGCAATGCTTTGTAAGTTTACAAATTTATAATTTTGTATTTGTACTGTAAAGGACTGCAGTTGGTATGTAGAAAGGTTTGCAAAAAATAAAAATTTATTTTCCTAAAATTTATTTTCCTAAGTTTAGAGAAAGAAAGAAACACTAGTTGAAATTCAGGGGTTATCCAACCAAGGGTTTTCTTATCCCACTCCTCATATTTTTGAATCTGAAAATTTTTGTTTACAAACTTTACACTTTAATGTTTCTAAATTTAAGCTTTTTGTAGTTATGCCTTTTTAAAACTATGTATATATAAAATTAAAGTTAATTGTAGGTTTATAAAATGTAATTTGCTATTCATGTTTGAATGCTTAAAGTTTTATAGTTAATACTCTTAGTATTTTATAGTGACACTTCATAGTTACATTGATATGTTTAAAGAGTTATATCACTTTCACAGTTATATCGCTTTCACAGTTATAGAATGCTGACAATTTATTATGTAACTTTAATTTGCAATGCCTTGTAAGTTTACAAATTTATAATTTTGTACTTTGTACTGTAAAGGACTGCAGTTGGTATGTAGAAAGGATTGCAAAAAAAAAAATTCCTAAAAAAAAAAAATTCTTTTCCTAAGCCTAAGCCTAAACCTGGAGAAAGTGGGGTTTGGAGAGGGAAAGGACCTTGGCATGGCATAATTCCATAAAGTCCACCCCCCAAATTAGCCATTTTCTCCAGGCGAACTGATCTCTGTGGCCTGGAGACCAGTTGGAAATCCAGGAGATCTCCAGCCACTACCTGGATGCAGGCAACCCTAGGTTCAGAGCTTTTCAATTTCCCCACAATATTTTTCTTTGGCTTTGCAAATAACGAAATTGGAATCATGAATAAGGAACTGGGAACCTACTTCAGCTTCATCTTAGTCTGCAGAGAGAAACATTTACCTCAGAAAACCAACCCAGCAAACGTGCTCTCTAATGCTACTTCCAATAATGTTGAAGGATTGTTTACATATTTTTTGTTTCGTGCCTAGCCACCTCGATAGTCCTCTCTCTGAGAGCCCTGACTTTGAGCCTATGTGCAATATGCTAGTACAGTGGCGTGCCCCGTGTGTGTGTGTTGTAAGGATTGCTGAGACAATGGCCGTTTCCACACGGCTTACCTTATTCTGCAAAATAGCGAAATCTCACGAGAAGACAGTTATCGCGCGAAAAGATGCTGTTATTGCATGAGAAGACGCGATAACAGCGTCTTCTCACAAGATTTCGCTATTTTGCAGAATATGGTAAGCCGTGTGGAAACGGCCAATGCTGTGCTTTTATTTTTTAAATGCACTATTGCATACAGCATGAAAATACTGTAGGAGGAGGCTGGCAAAAGGTTTAGCTTGTGTTAGACCTGAATTAAGCTACCCTGTGCCCTGAGTGGGCATTCACACTACAGACCACATCCAGGCCTTGAACTCGGCATCTGGGAGTTGCTAAGGAGTTGTCAGGACTTGCCAGATGATCCTTCTCCAAAACACTTCACTGCATCACTCACGTGAAAGAGTTAAAGTTGTTTATTTAAGAATAGAAAAACCAGTCGCAAGTAACTCAGACAAAGGTATTGACTGGAATACCTAAAGGTTAGAGAATACAGATAGATATGGGGTGGAGTTCCTCCCACCCAGTGGGAAAAGGGTCATGTGGAGTTTCCGCGGGCAATGTCTAGGTGGCCGGCCTGAGAACGAGGGAGGAGGGAAAGGGGGTTTGACTTCGCCAAGGTCAAATTTTCAGCTTGGCAGGAACAGTCTGGAAACATGCCTGCAGGGAAGATAAACAATTAACTGCGGCACATTAAACATCAGGTGCCTCTCTGCACTCACTCAGAGAGACATTCAGATGCATGGCAGATATGCAGGGCTTATCTGACAGGAATACGTGGTGCTGCTCAGCTTGGTACTCCGGGTCACATAATGAACTGGGAATCCCTTACAGCCAGTTTGGAGGGAAGTATTGCAAGCCCTCTAATATTCTATTGCTAGGAAGAGACATTTGACACCCCCCCTACAATGGCACAGACACCCCTTTCTCACTACCTATGGATGTGCTCTGTAGTGGACTCTTCTGCATTGGCTTCTGATGGGGGGGGGGCACAAGAAATACTTCTGCTGGCTTAGCCATTAGTACTCTTCAGATGGCTGCTGAGTCAGAGGCCTTTAAAAGAAGAGTGGACACTCTTGCGATGGTCAGCTCTGTCAACAGCTGCAGCAACTAAATGGAACCTCCAGCTGCAGAGGCAGTCCACCTGGCCACAAAGAGCAGCACTGGGCCGTGGGAGCTTCTCTGGACCAGGCAGTGTAGTAAAGCCGCTAATAGATGGACACGAGCCGCAGCCCTGGCGGTGAGTAACACTCCAGCGCTCCCCCTCCGCTCCCCGGCAGCCAGGCTTTCCAAGCCCACTGGGCAGCTTCTCGGGGGTTCTCTGGGGATGCTCGAGGCAGGGCCTGGAGCCCAGGCATATGGCGGTGTGCAGGCATGTGGCATTGTTGTGCACCCTGCATGGCAGTCACTGCATGTGCCTCTCCCCCTGCCCACAGTTACCACCCAAAGTGCCATTGGGGGATGCAGTGGGCAAGCATCGAAGGTGAGGTGGGGCTGCCCCTTCCCTGCCCCTACCCTGGGGCAGCCCCTCACCATGTGCTTCTCCATGTGCTGCCCCCTGCCCATTAACGGGGAAGATGCTTTCTGGCCCAGCTCCTGAAGGCTCCTCCCGGACACCCTTTGCCCCCTCCCTGCATGCCTCCCTGCCGGAGGCGTCTCTGGGGCGAGCTGCTACTCTGGGGCTGTGCGTTGCGATGCCCTCCAAGCTCCCGGACTGCACCGACTCCTCTCCGCCGAGCCCACCTGGGAAGGCCCCCACCCCAGCCGGCAGCAAGTGTGATGCGTTGGCAGGCCCCTCCTTTCTCACTAGCCCAAGCCCTGCTTTCGACCCCCCCACCATCACTCTGTGCTGTAGCCACCTGGCTGAAGGGGGTGGGGGGCTCCGCCTTGCAGGGCCCAGAACATCTGGCTCTCTTAGGGGACTACCCCATTGCCTTGAGTTTTAGGGGAAATGGTTCAAATGCAAACGCTGTAAGAAGCTTGTAGCTGTAGGGGTAACTGAATGGAGGTATATATTTCCATTTCCCCGTGAGCCAGTGGATTAGTGGGGGGGGGGGAGGATGAAAGGTGAAGGTGCAAAACAAGTTCTGTAGTAAATAAAATTCTTTCCTACACAGAATAAGTAGGGCTGTCAGCATGCTTGGATATTAAGCTAAGCTTTGTAATGTTCACCACACTGAACATTTACCCCACTGAACAATTTAATTATGTATTATCAAGCAGATTATCAAGCAGATTGCATGTGTGTGCATGTGTGTAGGGGGGGCTGGTTACACGCTGTTACATGCTAGAGGATGTGGCTTCTTTTACTGAGAACAAAGGGGAAAAAGCGGGGGGGAACTCAACCCAAAATAGTATGTGAGACAGAAGGGTCAAGCTAACATTAAAAACATAACAAAATTACATAAATTTATTAAGAAGTGTATATACAAACCACAATTAAAAATATTTAATTTTTAAAAAAACTTTAAAAGGTAACCATATAAAATACATGAGATTAAAAAACTTCATACATAAAAATGGATGACCCAATGATCAATAATAAAAACATCCAAATAAATAGTAAAACATATACACTAGATGGACTATCTAAGACTAATTAGACCACACTGGGTGGACCATATACAACTAAATGAACCATACATGTTTTGCCCCCTACAGGCCTCCTCAGTGGTCAATATTATTATACAGCCCCACACATCCAAGAGTTAATAATAACAGTAATAAATATATTCAAATTAAAAGTCAGGTATTGCTGACTGCAACTACTAGCGTGTGGTTGAGATTTATACCAGAAACCATGACTGCACTCCCATGGTATCTTTATCCACACATTTGGCTCTTGTACCCAATGTTATTCTGGTATAAAGTATTCCCTAACTCTGGAAGGGGAATTAAGATTTGATTTTTTCTAGAACTCACTTACTTGTCTTCTTGGCCATCCGTGATATCCACAAAACTCTTCTTCAGCACCACATTTCAAATGAACCAGTTTTCTTCCCGTCAGTTTTCTCCATTGTCCAAATCTCACATCCATACATAGTATTGGGGAATACCATAGAATCACAGAATCATAGAGCTGGAAGAGGCCATACAGACCTTCTAGTCCAACCCCCTGCCCAATGCAGGATGAGCCTAAAGCATCCCTGACCAATATTCATCCAGCCTCTTCTTGAAAACTGCCAGTGAAGGGGAGCTCACCACCTCCCTAGGCAGCTGATTCCACCTTTGAAGTATTCTGACCACGAAAAAGTTTTTCCTAATATCCAGCTGGTACCTTTCTGCATGTAATTCAAGCCCATTGCTTCGGGTCCTATTCTCTGTGTTCATGTGTTCCTATATATTTTCCACAAAATGCTATAACGCTTTTCCCTACAAGATGGCAATGTTTGTCCATGCCATTTCTCTGCCACTAATTCATTTCAAGAATATCTTCCCATTTTCCACAGAACGCTATAATACTTTTTACCACAAGATGGCACTGTCCGTCCATACCATTTCTCAAACTGAACCTCTTAAAAGAATTCATGGACTTTAAATTAGAATTTTTTTTACAATGTAATTAAATGATGCATTCCTTTACCTTTGCAAATTTTAAGTCTCTAAAAACAGGACGCTTAATAAAACTGAATGGCACTAGTGATGTATGAGGGTTCAGCTATGGTTTGGCAAGGCCTGGGGTTAACTTAGTCTAAAGTTATGGCTGGCCTAGGTTGTGGTAGGGTTGGGGTCAATATGAGGCTAGGGTTATAGCTGACCTAGGTTTGAGATAGGGTTGGGGTTAACATGGGTCTAGGGTTACAGCTGACCTAGGATTCCGATAGGGTTGGGGTCAACATGGGGCTAGCCTAGGGTTGAGACATGGTCAGGGTCAACTTGGGGCTATGGTTAGCGCTGGCCTAGGGCTAGGGCTACAATACAATACAAATACCAGACTAGAACTTTCTCTCATGTTTACTCAAAAGTAGACTTGTGGTTACCTGTTGCATTAAATGCACCGTACAAAAACCTAAATTCTGACATGCCACCTTAGGTTCTGCAGGATGCAACTGTACGGATTTTAAAACTGTTTTGTAAATTTATTTTTAAACAAGAGAAATGTGTTAAAAGTGGTGTTAAAAGTTCTATTGACGCTTTCATCTAGTTGAAATAGTTGGTGTCAGTGGCTTTACACCCTCCCTCCATATCCTTCCTCCCCCCTCAGCTTTACTTTATCTCGCAAGCAATTGTGTAGTGGTGCAAACCAGACACCCGATTCCTTAAAGGCTTCTTCATTTACGATAACTGCAGAGCAGGTACGATGGCTCGGAAGAAAAGATATAAGAATAATGAACTGAAAGCTGTTCCTTGTCCACTGAACCAGGGGTGTTCTTGGAAGGCCCTGAACTCCTGTGGGCTTGGAACTTGGAACTGAAACTATCCCTTCTACAATCCTTACAGTGAGTTTTGCTGGGAGAACTTCTTTAAGAAGCAGTATGCAGTACTTAGGGGAAAACCTCTACAGAGGAAGCGTGGGGCAGTGTTTAGAGTCTCAGAATGTTTCTTGGGAGGTACAGGTTCGAATTTCCCCTCCGTAAAGGAAACTTGCTCAAGTCAGGCTAGACCACCTCTCAGGGTGCTTGTGTGGAGATTCTAAAGTTGTGTGGAAGAGGAGAGAACTATGCTTTAAGCTGCTGGAGATTTCCTGGGGTTATGAAACCCATCTCTAACACAACATTTCATTAAATAACCAGAGCAGCAAGGTTATTTTTGGAAAAAAAATGAAAGCATTAGGTGAGAATCATGGGTTCAACACAGTGCTACTTAAATTAGTGGGATATACTGCCAATTTCAACAGAAAGTGGCTCATGTGTATCCTGAATTTTGAAGAGTGAAAATACTATTCAATATTGAAAATGTTTTTGGAGGAGATATCAATATTGGTAACATAAAAAGCAAAATCATTGAGCAGTGTTAACAGCAATTAGCCCCTCCCCTGCTTTTCAGAGTCTGTTCTCAGATAATTTTAGGACTGTGAATCCCTCCTGTTGATGCTTTCTCCTAAATTATCTCCTTTTCAATTAGCTTTTATTATTTTAATGAACGATCCTCCATCCCTCCCACAGCTTTTGGACTTGTTCACATAATTGCCTATATTTTATGTAAATGGAATTGCTACTCTGTAAAAGTATACAAACGTGTCTATCACACAAAATCTAATAAACAGCTTGAATAAACCCATTATTTGCAATATTATGGCATCTGATGGCAGCTTGGAAAACACAGACCTGACAGATACAGGCACCTGATAAGGCCTGAAAAATGTGAATGGGGAGGGCTCCAAAAGGCCACAGTTAATTGACTTTAAAAATAACTTGCTTCTTTACAGCTCTGCTTGGCTGAGTAGGATTCACAAATTGCTGTCTTGAACTTCTTAATGAGAAAAATAGCTGCCACTGAAAGTCTCAATGACATGGACTTTGAATGGAATGACAGACACTTGAGTGGAATAACGGCCCTTGGGTGCAGAAGACGGGCTCTGGGACTGAAATGACAGACCCATGAGTGGAATGACAGCCACTAGGTGTGGTAGAACACTCTGAGACTGGAATGACAGACACTTGAGTCAGCTCCTCCCCCCACAAAATGTGGCTCCAAACACACACATCTCAACTTGTCAGCAGACACAAAATTGCCTCGAGAATGTGCAGTACAGAATGATGGGACCCCCAAGCTGTTTCAGCACCAATCCAGCTGCGATGTGCAGAACGGGCCACGGTGCTTGTGGGCACTGTGGCACCAGGCAACATTTTAAGTTGTCAACGGCAGTGGTGGTCAACGGTGGTGGTCAACGGCGTTTCATCAGATTGGAGGGAGGTGTCCAGTGGGGTGCCGCAGGGCTCAGTTTTGGGCCCGGTACTTTTCAATATTTTTATCAATGATCTGGATGAAGGAGTGGAAGGGCTGCTCATTAAATTTGCTGATGATACCAAATTGGGAGCGGTAGCAAACACCCAAGAAGATAGAATTAAAATTCAACAAGACCTGAATACTCTGGAGAAGTGGGCAGCTGTGAATAGGATGCAATTCAACAAAGACAAGTGCACAGTATTACATCTGGGCCACAAAAATGAGAAGCACAAATACTGGATGGGGGATATATTTCTGGGCAGTAGTATATGTGAAAGGGATCTTGGGGTAAGAGTGGACTGTAAACTGAATATGAGCAGTCAGTGTGATGCGGTGGCAAAAAAGGCTAATTCAGTCCTGGGTTGTATCAAAGGGGCCATAGCGTCAAAATCGCAGGAGGTCATAGCCCCTCTCTATACTGCCTTGGTCAGGCCACACCTGGAGTATTGTGTGCAGTTCTGGAGGCCTGACTTCAAAAAGGATGTGGACAAAATCGAGAGGGTGCAGAGGAGAGCGACGAGAATGATCAGGGGTCTGGAGACCGAGCCCTACAAGGAATGGCTGAGGGCCTTGGGAATGTTTAGTTTGGAGAAGAGGAGGTTGAGGGGGGACATGATTGCTCTCTTTAAATATTTGAAAGGCTGTCATTTGGAGGAGGGCAAAGAGCTGTTCCAGTTGGCAGCAGAGGGTAGGACGCAAAGCAATGGGCTAAAACTACATGCACAAAGGTACCGGCTGGATATTAGGAAAAACTTTTTCACCGTCAGAGTAGTTCAAAAGTGGAATCAGCTGCCTAGGGAGGTGGTGAGCTCCCCTTCACTGGCAGTTTTCAAGAAGAGTCTGGATGAATACTTGTCAGAGATGCTTTAGGCTGATCCTGCACTGGGCAGGGGGTTGGACTAGATGGTCTGTATGGCGCCTTCCCACTCTGTGATTCTATGAAGTTTTAAGAAAGGGGGGGGCAGGTGGGACTTCTGCCCAGCAAGGCAGAAAATCATTCCTGTGACACAAGCAGCCACCACATTACAAAAATCTTCATTGTGTGCCTGGGGGTACGCTGTGGTCAGTCTTTCCTGGCCGGCTCACCTGTGGCAGCGGTCATTTTGTGTCTGCACCCACCTTAGTGTGTCAGAATTACAAAGGGGCCTGCAGGCTCAAAAGGTTGAGGAGCCCTGAACTATTTATTTTATTGGATTTATTGCAAGCAGGCTCAGAGCTGATAACAATAAACTAAGTACATAAAGGAATAAAACAGTAATAGCATAAAACAAGGTAAAACCATCTCTAGTGATTTTAAGTGGGTGTGTGTCTTTAAATGCTAGGTGTGGTACAGCTGAAGAGTGGGGGGTGAAAGAGAGGGAGAAGTGAGGGAGATGATTGGCTGAGGACTGAGAGGGTGGGCGGAGTGAAGGCAGTTTTTAGTTACTAAGTGGAGAGAAAAAATTCAGTCAGGGCAAGAGAGGCTGGTTGTGGGCAGCCTGAGAGTGTCTGTGAATTACTGAGAGAAATATAATCTGTGCGGAAATCTGGACTCTCTGCATCTGAGAGAAACCCATTCATTCTATCTGAAGCAGGCAAACTGTGTGTGCAGCCTGAGAAAAGATCGGTGTTTCCACGCAGGTGTCTTTCATTCCAGTCCCGGAGGCCTTCTGTCTCACCCAGAGGCCTGTCGCTCGTGTCCCGGAGCCCTCCGGCTACTCCTTGGGGCGGTCACATTCCAGTCCCTGAATAGTCTAGCTGCGTCCCAAGGCATTCCTGGGAAATCCTTTCCACCTTTTCTTTGCAACTTGTTTTGCGCTGTTGTGTATTTCAACGGAGCCCATGCAAATCAATGGGCCTTCCTGGTTCCCATTCCTTCCAACGGACCTGCAAGCCTCTCCGGTGGTTTCCAGCGGGCGGCCCCCGCCTTGCCTTGCAGGGCATCTCCCCCCCCCTCCCCGGGGCTCTTCCTTGCCCCCCCCCACCTCGCCGCCAGGCGCCCAGCAAGGGAAGGGCCGCGGCAACGCTGCTCCGTCCTTCCGCCCCCCACGACGGGGCCGCGCGCGGAAGACCCCCCCCCCTCCGCCCCCCCACGACGGGGCCGCGTTTGCCGCCGGGCCGGGGAAGTGACACCGAGGCCTCCCGGCCACTTCGGGGACCGGATCCAGAGGCGGCGGCGGCGGCGGCGGCGGCGTAACGTGTGAAGGGGGCTGCGGCAGGCAACGCGCGTCTGACGCCGAAGGTCGCGCGCGGCTCTCCCGCCTCCCGGACCAGCCGCGGCCCCACCTGGGCGGGCAACCGAGAGCGGCCCGGGAAGGGAGCCGCACGCAAGCCCCTGGGCGGGCCGGGAGGCCTCCAGGAATGCCGCCGCCGCCTGCGGGCCCGGAGAAAACGGCGAGGGCGGCGGGGCCGGGGCAGGCCGCCCGCCCGCCCCTCCCTCCCGGGTCCTGAGGCCGCTCTAGGCCTGCGCGGCGGCGGCGTTGCCAGGCAGGCCGGAAGGAAGCGCCCTCAGCTGCCGCCGCCGCCGCCGGTCTCCCGGGCAACGGCCAAGCGGCAGGGCCCGGCGGGCGGGAGCGGCTGCGCTGGGCCCGGCGGAGGGGGCGGCCATGGCCGGGCCGGCGCTGCGCGTGGGGGACCAGCTCATCCTGGAGGAGGACTACGACGAGGCCTACCTTCCCAGCCCGCAAGGTAAGCGGCGGCGGCGGCCCCTCGCCCCGGCCCCTCGCCCCGCTCCCGCCGCTCCCGGCGCCCCCGCCCGCTGACCCCCCGCTCTCCTCTCGCCCCGCCGGCAGAGATCGGGGACTTCGCGCGCGTGATCGGGATCGACCCGGACCGCGAGCCGGAGCTGATGTGGCTGGCGCGGGAGGGCATCGTGGCGCCGCTGCCCGCCGAGTGGAAGCCCTGGTGAGAGCCCAGCGGGGACGGGCAGGGCAGGGCAGGGCAGGGCGCTCTGGCGGCGGCGGGGCTGCCTGGCCGCGCGGGCCGCCTGCCGTGCCGTGCCGTGCCGTGCCGTGCCGGGACGGAGGCGCGAGAAGCCCGAGGCCGCCTCAGGCGGAGTCCGCGCTGGGCGGGCGGGCGGGGGCGCCGAAGGCCGGTGCTTCCGCGGGCAAAGCCGGCGCTCTGCCGCCCGGGCGCCCCTCCGGGGCCTGGCTGCGGGAAGGGCGCGGCGGCCAAGGCGATCCCGGCGCCCACAGCCGGGCCACTGGGCGGGGAGGAGGAAAAGCGCCTCCCGGCTGTGCCGTCCTGGTTTCCCAGCGAGGTCAACGGAAGGCGCCAGAGGCGGGCCAGGTAAGCCCCTCGCTCGCTTCTTGACCCCCCACCCCGCCCCGCCCTTGCAGGCACTGCCGCCGCCTGTTTCCCCCTTTTCCCAAATAAAGAAATCACGCCCGCCTCTCGCCAGCAGCAGCACCCTTCCTCACTAGGCTGGAATAGTCGAAGCCGCCCCCCAAATCTGGCTGCCCAGTGATCAACTTCGGTCGGCCATCTTGCAGTAAAAGTAGGGCCGCGCCCGTAGGGCACCCGTTCCCTTTTCCCGGCGTCTGGCCCTGTTAGATATTGTTCCCACCTTGTTTCTTCGGTACTGGTGCCATAGTGGCTCCTCGCCTACGCTAGGAAGGCGCTGTCGTTCTGCGCTTTTGGTGTGCGTGTGCAGTTTCTTACAGCCTGTGTTTTTTGTCAGCCAAGATATCACTGGGGACATCTATTACTTCAACTTTGCCAATGGTCAGTCAACATGGGACCACCCATGTGATGAGCATTACCGACAGCTTGTGCTCCAGGAGAGGGAGAAGCTTTTGGAACAGGGAGAAGGCTTCAAGAAGAAAGACTACAAGAAGAAGAAGAAAGAAAAGAAAGAAAAAAAGGAAAAGAAAGAGAGAGACCTCCTGAAACGGCCAGCGGTGAGCGTTTTGGTGGCTTATTCAGCTGGTTCAGACAGCGTGTTCCTGGAGCAGGGTCGGCCTGCCACATCTGGGTTTTTTTTCTTCTCTGCTCCTGGTCTCTCTTATCCTAATACTCATTTTGTGTAGTTGGAAAGCCCACTCTATTCCTGTAAACATTTCATCATGGGAAGTGCTTGCCCAGTCAAGGAGCTGTTCCTCTCTGCATGTAGAGCGAGAAGCAAAACCCAGCCTGTAAGTTGCTGTCTTGATCTGCAGTTTCTGTAGATCCACGGTCCAAACATGCTGAAACTACTGTGGCCCCTGTCACAGTGTGGCTTATTTTGTCTTCACTTTTCCAGATTGTAATCGCACGTTTTGAGAACAGGTTGTTTTGGGCTTGGGAACCCAATAGTCACCACTCTGAATTTCTCTAAGGACGGGCATGTTCTGAGAATATTCCAATGGGTGGGAAGGTGACTTTGTTAAATGCAGTGCTAGGGGCAGCAGTCAGCAGGGGAGGGTTACTTATGGGTTTCCTGTGGCATTTGACTGGCCACTGTTAGAAGCAGAATGCTGGAATAGATGACTGTTGATCTGATCCAGTATGGCTACTTTTATATTCTATAACCAACTGATCACTTTGTGAGTTTAGATTGGGCGGGGGGGGGAGGTTGCAGAAGCTGTTGGAAGCTGTTGCTCATGCTGTTGGAATCACTAAGACAGGTAGGCACATGTGTCTACATATAGTCTGCTTCCCAATAGGAATAAGGTCAGTATTTCTTTCACTTCAGTTTGTATATTTTTATTTAAATGTTACCTGATGGTATTTGTCTGATTAGGAGGTGCAGTCTGAGCCTGGGATTCTTCCTTCAACGTCCTTTTATAAAGTTTCATCCCCTGTCCTGTTATCGAGGCAGATGAGTCCTGATCTAGCGCAGGGTAATCTGATTGCGAGAAATGAAGGCTTCTTGAAGAACCAACAGGCAAAGTCTTCAGGGATCCTTCTAGACTCAGTTGACCAGCCACGGCTGTTCTTTGGCCCTGCCCCCAGTAAACTACAGCCTCTCCTGATAACAAAGTCAAATAGGACTCACCAAATCCTTTCAGATGTGGAAAAGATTCTTGGAAGAACTTCATCCTGTAATAGATCAGTCACTGGCTACCAGCCATGTGAAGTTCTTGGTGCAGATAGCAGTGATGCTACAGCTTTTGTCTTTTCAGACTCTGAACCTGAAGATTTAGATAATATCAAGGTCACAAAACCCATTTTCCAAACACTGACAGAATCCTTTCAGATTGCAGAGAGTGCTAAACCTGTGTTAGCCCCGAGCCCTTCCAAGGACCAAAATCTCTTTCTCAAGGGAGAGAATTTAGGCAAAGACCAGGGATGTAGTCAGGTGGAAGGGGTTGCTGATTCCTTGATTGAAGAAAGGACAAAAAAGTCTGGCAGCTCTGTGGTGAGGGATGGAGGCTTCCTGCATGCCTTTGAAAATGAAATGCTGTGTTCTCCCACTGTCTCTTCTCCCAAGTCTGTTATCCACAAATACAGCCTTGAGACCATAAGTGGACAAACTGACCTTTATTCTACACAAAATGGACAGAGGCTTCTCAGTAAAATGGTAGAGAGCAAAAGGGAGAGAATACTTCCTGAACAGGGCCAGGGTCAGATCGCTGAGCTCAGCCAGAGCAGCAACTCAGTTGGCAAAAGTGCAGGGGGGCAAGTACGACAGCCTGAGCCTGAAATGCCTGACCTCTGGGCTCAAGGCTATAATCCCCCACTAGAGATTTCTCAAGGGACTGCGGTTATAACTGAGCTCAGAAAAGAGAGTAGAATTGGTGAGGATGCCTGTGCTCTGCGGACAGCTGCAGATCTTCCAATTCAGCCCGAAGTGAGAAAGGCCAGTGTTGCAGAGCCCAACTGTGGCAGCAGCAGCGTGATGAGCAGTTTGGTGGACCACTTGGATTCCCAGGTCTTGGGAGAAGTGGACAACTTCTCCTGGGACCTACAGAGCTCTCATGAATCTGATCACCTGCTAGATCAACTGACTGCAACGAGGAGGCCTTATCTGGAGCCTCTGGACTCTCTGGATAAATCAGGAAGTGAATGCTCCTCCGAGGATCAGAAATGTGATCAGCCTGTGTTTCATACGATGAGGAGATGCGGAGCAGCATCTGAATCCCTCAAGCAACAGCCAGAATGCACCAGGGAGCCAGGGCTGGGACACTCAAGAGGTTGTCTGAACTTGGCACCTCACGTGGCTCAAGAAGGGCCTGAGGAAGTAGATGGGAGGCAGAAGCAAGCTGCTGCACCCTTTGAGAGGGAGGGTCTGCTGAGTCCAGGTGAGCATCAGGTGTGCAGGTTTCAAAACAGGCATGCAGAAGCAGATTCAGTCCAGAGCAGAAAATGGACAGAGAATGGCGGCAAGCCTGAGTCTTCACCAGGAGGAGACAGTAAAGAGGTAGGCAGCTTAGATTTATTTTCTGATTCTGTTTTTGTTCCATCCTTTTCTGGGGCAGCTCGGGAATGGTTGACTTACACCATCCCATCTTTATAATAATTCTGCAATGTAGCTTAGGCTGTGAGATGGTCATATGGCCAAGACCACCCAGTCAAGGTTAGGATTACATTATCCAGGCAATGGAATTTGGGTCCTGTAATGCTTTTGAGTGTGTGTTTGTGTCTTCAAATGCTTGGTGTGGTACAGATGAAGACGGGGGGGGGGTGAAAGAGAGGGATGAGTGGGTGAGATGATTTGTTGATGACTGAGAGGGCGGGCGGAGTGAACTGTTGTTTTTAGTTACTGAGCCGAGAGGAAATGAGGCTTTCTAGTTTAGACAGGCAAGCTGTGTGCAGCCTGAGAACGTCTCTGTGTTTCTGAGAGAAATACTGAGTCTGGGCAAACCTGTGTGGAAGCCTGAGGGGATTCTCATTCTAGTTCATTTAGGCAACCTGTGTGGAAGCCTGAACTGTGTATGTCTGTGAGAGAACTTTAGTTGCATCTGAAGCAGGCAAACTGTGTGCACCTGAGAGGGAAAGTTTATGTATACCTGTGTGACTGAACCTATGTGAGGAAACTGTAAGAACTGAGAACTAACTTTGAAACCATCAAGCTTAAGTACTAGAGTGCAACCAATACACTTCTTGTAAAAATAAAAGGTTTTTTATTATCCCAGGGTATCTGTTATTCCTATATCTCCCATTCCTGTTCTCACAGTCACATAGTCCCATGAAGGAGCCTGACACTTGGCCACGTTATTAAAAGGGAAATTTAAATTACTTATTTTGGAATATAATTTCTGGTGGCAGCAATCTACCCAGTTGGTATAAGAAGGTTAAAGGAAAAAGAAAAAGAATGGGGCTCGTTCCTAGTCAACTTTGCACCACCAGTTTTGTTGCATTGGAAAGGTCTTTTCTGGTATGTAAAAAAATGTGTTTGTGACTCGGTGATTCTGCAGAGTGGAGAGAAAGTGTAATCTCAGAATAAATTTGATTATCTGATCATGATGAATTTTTTTCTAAAGTCCCAATGAAGATTTAGGATTATTCTCATGAGGTGAAACAGAAAAGAGAGGTGAACTAGAGGTTTAGGGTAGCAATCAGTGTGTAGAGCCGCTGGCATTAGAAACAGTCGACGTGCTGTTCAATGATCCATAAAGATTTCTCAGTCCAAACATTGACTGTTGCAAGTCCTTTATGGGGAAGTGGTGTTTACATGATCTCACAGTAAGTAATGAATGCAGGAGCATCTTGCACAATTTCTGAGTGTGCTTGCATACATCTGTGCATGGTTGTCACTTGGATTACTGGTAGCTGTTCACCTGTTTCCCTGCCCTTTCTGTAAAGCATCTTTAACAAGAACTCTCCGATGGCCCTTGCGCAAACCGCTCTGTCTCAGCTTGCCATCTGCAATAGGTGGATAGTTCCAGAAACGTCCACACATTATTTTAAAACATTTCCCACCCAAATAGGATCCCCAAGGTAGCATGTAGGGCTGGAATTTGTTGAAGAAAACCCAGACGTTTTAGTGAAAATTGAAATCGCCACGTTGGGGTCAGGATGCAGATTTTCTCTAGGCCAGTTTGGCCACGGATCCTGGAGGTGTTTTGCCATCTTCTGGGCATGGAGCAGGGGTCCCTGGGGGGAGGGGGGAGTTGTGAATTTTCTCCATTGCGCAGAGGGTTAGATTTGATTACTCTGGAGGTCCCTTCCAACTCTATGTTACTACATGCAGTGTTGTGGTAGGGCTGAGTTTATTTTTTTGATTTCCCTTCATGTCATACATATACAATCCCATGGATATCTTAAGTGCCCATCTGTAGTGCGAACTGATGTCACTTATTAACTTCCCTCACTGCATGGCCCAGGCTAGCCCAATTTCATCAGATCTTGGGAGCTAAGCAGGGCTGGCCCTGGTTAGTTCTTGGATGGGAGACCCCAAGGAAGTCAGGTCACTCTGAAGAGGCCAGCAATGGCAAACTATCTCTGTCCTTCTCTTGCCTTGAACACCCTGTGTGGTTGGCATCAGTGAGCTGCAACTTGATGGCACTTTATATACATACAACCACTTTGAAAAGCAAGGAGACTGAGAATTGTGTTGTGACTTTAAAGAAAATTAAAGAAATCCATGGCTGGTATGCCATTCAATTATTAGGCATGACAGCTCAGCAGAGCATCAGTGTTTGGAGGGAGCATGCTTCTGGATACAAGTGACTGGGAACAAGTAGGGAAGGGTTTCTGTCTTCACGGCCTGTACCCAGAAACACACCACAGGCAGCCGTTGCAAAAACTAATTTTTGCCTCTGTTTGTCTCCAGTCTCCAGGTTCTGTACTTAATCCTGTTCAGGCTCCCCCAGGGAGTCTAGCGCCTTTACGTAGCTTTGCAGATGCTCCGTCTAGTGCAGTCCATGACTTGCTAAGTTCCAATGGGAGAAGCTCAGGGGAACCCAGGCTGCAGGGGCCAGCAACTGCAGTGGCAAGTATCTCAAGATTCCGGAACGTCTTGATGTGCTTTTGCTTATCAAGATGATTTCAGTAGCTTTCTGTCGCCTTTTTTCACATTGTTCTCTTAATGTCCCTCCTAACTTTTGTTTGCTTCCTGTAGCTCTCCCAGACCCTCAGACCTGCCAGCTGCAGGAATGATCTCTTAGGCTCCATTGAAGAGGCAGCATCATTGAACCAACTGATCCTTGATGGGACAGAGAAGGAAGAAGGCAGCAGTGAGGTGCAGTAGAAGATGTGGTAGTGCTTCATGACAGTGGGGAACAACCTTGAGCCACCTTGTCTTGTGAACAGGCTGGTGACTCATCATGGTTGGGAGCAAAGTCCAATCCATCTCTCAAGATATCTGTCACTGTTGGTTGAATCTCTTGACAGAGGAACATTAATCTAGATAGAGTCCACTATTTTAATTGACTGTCAGAAGATTAAAACACACCTGTTAGAGTTACCCAACACTCCGAAAAAACCCCCACAGGCGGTTCATCTAGACTACAAGTAAATGGCCTAGTATTGCTTAATATTGATTATTGTCATGTGCTTTTATCTATATTGGTGCAACACCTGGTATGTGCTCGTACTCTCAGTGCAAATTCTTCACAGTACATTTACAGTTACTCTCTGAGTAATGTACAGTTACTCTTACTTTGAGTTTGTTGTTCCTTATTAATTTTTTCCTGGAATGGTCTCTGTAGATTTTCTGAAACTTGTACCTTGATTCCACAAATTATTTGTTGTTCTAAGGAATCTTTGCTCTTGTCAGTTCTGTGGGGTGCCTCTCCCAAGAAGTCATTTAGTCCCCAACATGGAAAGTTTTTGCCTCTGCTGTCTTGAGTGTGTCCTCTGGAAGGTGGGTATTGTGAAGTACAGGAATTTCTTGGGTGGCACTGATTTATCTGGAACTATCAGTCAACTTCTGCCATGTTGTGAACTATTATTTATTTCCTTGTTTACATTATTTGTAGTCACCTTTCTCACTGAGACTTGAGGCAGATTACGCAGTGTAAGTCAACACGATCAGCAGATGGTTCATTCAATAAACAGTAGAATAGTGTATAGACTGCAGAAATTTGAAGGCAGTTGAACATGACATATTAAACGATGCAGAGACTACTCAGTAGGAGCATACTTACAGCGACAGACAGTACACAGTACTATAGTCTACTGTTCCTATCCCTTTATTTATCAAAGTGTCTCTCTGAACCATTTACCTGAGTGTACAGGCAGCTGTTGATTTTGCCCACCTGCAGGGTGGTATCTGCAGAAGGCCCTGTTCAGATGAGTGAAGCTGCCATGGGGGAACATAGGGATAGAGGTGGCCCTGCAGATACGAGGGACCAAAGCCATAAAGCGCTTTGTATGTGATGGCCAGAAGCTTGAATTGAGCCTGGTAACTGATGGATGGACAATGGAGTGACTGCAGAATTCAAACAATATGCATGCTTATACTAGCTCCTTATAGTAAACGAGCTGCGGCATTCTGAACCAGCTAGATTCTCCAAGTTGACTTTGAAGGGGACCCTATGATGAGTCCATTACAGTAGTCTAATCTAGATCCATGGCATGGATCCACGTGGCCAGAAAGGCTGTGTCAAAGAAGGGGGCCGCCTTGCGGGCCGGACTGAGTTGGAAGGAAGTGTTTTTTTTGTAGTTGCCTTAACTTCTCCAGCAGCACTGGATCCAATATAACCCCCAGGCTTTTGATCGAGTCTGCGATGGTCAACTGAACCCCATCGAAAGTAGGGAGTGCAGTGTCCTTCGAGATCTCCACCCTCCCAGCCACCATCACTTCTATGTTGTCTGGATTCAGTTTCAGGTTTTTTTGCTTCCAGCCAATTGAACTGAATTGAGCGTTGTTGCTGTGATTCGTGGCCTGTGTTGTGAGGGGATTGCCCCTGTTGATTGTTCTGGACTTCCTTGCTGCTTACTACACTGGTAAATGTTGTATCCTTCTGGACCAGTGGGCCAGGTTCGGCATCTGGGGCACTAAACTCAAGTGCTTCTGGTTTCTTAATGAAATACTGAAGGATAACTACTCAGCCACAGTGTTCCAGCTTCTCTCCTATCTACATGAAACCACTGGGAGAAGTTTGGAGTAAAATGCTGCTAGTATCTGATGATACTCAACTTTGCTTCTCCTTTACAGATAAGTCAGTTTCAGAGGACTCAGTTTTGATGAGTCAGGATATCATGCATAAGTGTATGGAGGCTATGGTGGTCTGGATGAGGACAAACTCTCAGTCCCTACAAGACTGAGTTGCTGTTGCTTTGTTGACTGAGCGACTTTGCAGGCATCAGGACATCAAACTGTGAGGAACAAAAGCTTTATTGTTAAAACTGACAAAACTGGATAGGAAAGCACAGATGTAAGTCTAGCTGCCTAACTAGTTTGAGAGAGAGAGAGAGAGAGAGAATATGTGTGTGCGGAAATGACAGCGTAAGACCAGCATTCTGTAGACAGACAAGGGAGAAAGAGTATTCCCCCCACAGTCATGTCTGCCTAGAGCTGGCTGCCTCCTGCAGGATCATCTTCTCTACTCCTTCATTGTATACTAGGCATTGCTGTATTCCAACAGTTTGTTGTACAGGCGATTGATCACAGGCCCGAGTCATGAATGGGATCACCTTCCCTGCTAAAAAAGCAGGTTCACAGCTACAATACTGTCCAATCTGTGCTTTTTTACAGGGGGGAACTCAGTACCCCTTTGTAACACATTGTATTTAAAAAACTTCTATACCTTCTTCTGATAGGGGTTTAAGTCAGCTTTGAAAAGGCTAGAATATTATTACAATAAAATACATAAAACAGCCAAAATGACACACAAAAGTAACTTGCAGTTATGTAGTACATTTTATCCTGTCTTTCCTCAAAGTAGGTCAGGGTGGCATATGTAGCTCTCCCAACCCCGTTCTATCCTCACAACAGCCCTGGGGAGTAGGTGGTGACTGGGCCAAGGTCAGCCAGTGACCTAACATAGGAGGGTGGGGATTTGGGTTTTAACCTAGGATCTCTCACATGCTGTAGGATTGACAGATGAGTGGTACAGGCATGTGCACATTTTTGCTTATTTAGTTAGTAAATTTTTATGCCACCTCTCTAGAGTCATGTTTGCAGCAGGTGCTTCAGCTTTTTGATAGGAGGTGAAGCCTGTCTTTGGTCAACATACATTGCCCAGAAGACCCCATTTAGTAAAACCACAAAGTGTGTCAGAATGCTCTTAGGGCAGATCCACAGAAATGCCCACCTGTTGAAAATTGCTTGGAACCCATTCAACTGGATGTGATGGTGGCGGTTGTGCCAGTGACCCGGGGCATCTGCTCTTTGCTGTTCAGCTAGAACACCCAAAGGGGAAGCTTATACATCTTCCCTGTGGCAGGAATCATGAGTTCCCTGGCACCCGCGAAAAGCAGGTGAACTTGGACATCTGCTGTCCTGACTTCTGTGTAGAATGTGAAGTCACCTGAACACTCCAATCCTGTTCAGAGGCAAGTTTACCCTGAAATCCGTGGTGCTTTTTTCAAAAGGAAGTGAATGTATGTTTTATGATTTGTAAGTGTAAACTACCTTGTACTTTTCCAGGTCTGTTTCTGTAGTAGTTCTTGAAAGGGGCCTGAGAAGATACTACAAATTGGTCTAGGGTAGAAAGGCTGCAGAAGAAAAAGACAGCATGCTATAGCCAAACGTTACCTGGAAAGGGTTTGTTTTGTTTTTTCGGTTGTCCACGCTGTGTTGCTTTTAGTTTCACTGAGCCTTATTGCATCTCCCCGTCACATTTTTCTGCCAAGGTGAAGATAAATGGGAAGAGTTTGGCCTGGAGTAACAATGCAATCCTATGCAGAGTTACTCCCGTCTAAGCCTGCCTATTGACCGGTGGACTTAGATTGGAGTTACTCTGCGTAGGAATGCGCTGTAAGTGGCCGTTGTCTTTCTTGAAGCAGACAAAAGGAACTGGTGGATTGTCAAGCACCTTGTGTGTGGATGGCAACCTCTTTGTAAGCTTGGGAAGAAAGATGCAGAGCGGAAGGTGCATGACAGGGCTGTGTCATGTTAGAGGAGGCACGCTGACGTTCATTCTCTTCAGTTGAACACCCTGCCAGTGGAATTCCATCTGGATTTCTTGAGGGCCCACTTCTTTTCAGTAACTTGCTAGACATGGAGCACCTTCCCTATGAGAAAGCACAAAGGAGTTTGGGGCTTTTTAGGTTAGAGGAAAAAACAATGGAGGTGAGGTTGATAGAGCTTCATGAAGTAAACGTTTCATGGAGGAAATGAATAAAGATGCCTGTTTTCCTTCAGCGATGACACTAGAACTTTTGGGCTTCAGGTTACGTCTCTGAACTGTAGATTCAGGACTTACAAAATTAAGTAATTCTTCACTCAAAGAGTAATACATTTGTGGAATTTGAAGCCACAGGAAAGGTGTAATGATGGTCACTTTTAGCAAGGCGTGGAATATGCAGAGAATTAATATCAGATAATGAAGCACAATATACATCTTGACACTTCAAAATATTTGCTAGGGTGTGAGGTTTCAAAAACACGTGACCGTGGGTGTGTATAAACTCTCTCTTGCTCTCGCTCTCGCTCTCTCCCTCTCCCTCTCCCCCCCCCCCCCAGTTGCATTGTTTGTGGGATGTTCCAGCCGTAGTTCCTATTGACTTACACCATGTAATCTGCCTTTAGTCTCACTGTGAAGAGCAGGCTAAAAATAATGTGAATAAATAAGTGCCTCCAAAAGTTCTGTTTTGCATAGTTTCCAAAAGGCAGCACCATAGGAACCTTTCCGACGCAAGGGCAGCTGCTGATGAAACCCCTTGTGGCTGCTGCTGCTGCTGTCTGCAAGAGGGGAGGACGCGGTCAGGCCAGGCCAGATACCACCCTTGATGCTGTGGATAATAGTGGCTGGTCCATAGAAATCTTGCTGCAAAGAGCTGTCTGAGGCATCTCTCTGCTTCTTGTAGCCGGAGGTTGGTTCCTGCAGAGACCTAGAAAGTGGTCCTGTCCTTCTCCTGGAGACTGGCCAGTAGGACTGGCCAAGATTCCAGGTGTGCGCAGTTTGCCTGGCCCAGGGCTTCCCTCTGACGCTCCAGTCTCTGTCCCTGAGGGACACTGGGGAGAGGGCTGGGAGTGGATGGGTCCTCTCTGGGCTGCTGACCTACTTGTTCCTCTGCCTTTTGAATGGGAACCTGCTCTAGAAAAGAAGGCTGGGGGGGGGGGGTTCCCCTCGAAGCTCGGGTGCGGGGAGCCTTGGGTATGGGGATGCCATAGGTGGCTCTCTCCTAGGTTGAGGTGCAGCTAGGAGAGGTCTTGACAACTGTGATGGATCACGTCCAGGTTTGATTACTACTTTATGTGGAGTTCCATTCGCTGACTCTAAAGAAGCTTAAAGTTGTGTAACTTGCTGAAACAATTTTGCCTGCTGGAGTGATTCTCAAGGAAAACATCTTGCCTCTGCCAGAAGACTCATGCTGGCTACTGTTGTGCTGAGAAGCAAAACTGAAATTGCTACTTATTATTTATCAACCCCTAGATGGCTTACAAGTCCAGTGTCCCTGAGCTGCTTCTGCTTGCCATACAAACGTGGCTGTTGTTAAGGTCTGCTCAGTAGATCTACTCTGTGCGCCCTTACTTGCAGAAGTAAGAGGGGTGAACGTGAGTAATATGGCCTGTTCAGTTGTGGTTCTTCAGCTCAGAACTCTCTCGCCACTTTAATTTATGAATGTTGGATGCTGGATAAGGCCATGTTTCTTTTTCCAGGTCAGTTGATTGGTTTGTTTCTTCTCCACAAGCTTTCAACTGTTCTGTATACTGTTTTATCCTGATCTCTGTTCTAGGTTTTGTTGAAGGTTTAGGTTATAAACAACAAATAAATTATTTTTCATCTTTAGGCAGTATTTCTAACTAAGTAGGACTTCAAAGACGAAGGCAATGTCTGTGATTCCTCATAATCAATAACACTTTTCTAACTCTGTTGCCAGATCCCAGTATATACTTATGTTTCTGTAGGTATGAAATGCTGGCATCACAAATGGGCAAGCTAAGTAAAGGCTGTTAGATTATTCTAATTATTTCTAATGTACACCATCATCGTTGTCATCATCATCTAAAAGCACCATTAGTTAAAAAAAAGTGGTGTTACACAATAGATTAGGCACGGTATATGTGAGTGTTCAAGAGTTATAGCAGATTAATAATGAACACTTTGAATTACATCATTGCCATCTTTTTAAAAACTTACTTCATAACAATCATACTGGTACTTGGTTATCCCTGTAGATCAGTATCAGTATCAGCCTTGCATGAGCTTGAAGGAGGCCCACTTGTTCACTCTTGATTTGGTAGGAGCCTTAAAAGAATTAAAGTTAATGTAAAATGAACTGGGCATGAAAAACCACACCCTTTAAATCAGTTGTGGGGAACCAGTGGTCTGTAGGCTGTATTAGGGCAGTGCCTCAAGTGTTCTGTAGCCCATCCATATCTCCTGCTTCAAGGAGGCACAGGCTTGTTGGGGAAGAAGTCAAAAGCTGCTGGCTTCATGAGGCTGTTGCAGTTTTCTTTCTCCTTCTGTCCCAAAGCCTCTCCCTGTTGTACAATGAAAGGAAGCCTCCGAGATGTTGGTGTGTGGTGTTGTGTCCTTTTGTGCAAGGCACCCGTTAAGTGAAAAGCAGCAGTTTACATGTAGCCATGCGCTGACCAAGGCGTAGCTTCTTTCAGGAATATTTGTGCTGGCTGCTCATTGGTCTACAAGCAGTGCCTTGTACAACTCAAAAGGCCCTGCTTGGCATTTCCTAAGTGCTGTATGTGAAACAAGATACTGTCCAAGAAGCGCTCCTTATGCTTGGAGATTGGAAGGGGGGGGCACACAGTAAAGCCTGGAAGAAGGCAGGTGCTCTGGCAGCGGGAAGCAGGCACGGGAAAGGAAGCCTGAGAGAGGTGCCCAACCAACTCAGCTGTTCCCAGTCCTCTTTTCCTTATGACTTGTTCTGTTCTCAGACCTAAAGTTAGAGGATGTACCAACAGTTGGTGCTTGGGGGCTTTGGGGGGCTGGATTCTCTGCAGCCAGTGTGGGACTGGAGCTGCTGTGGCCCAGGAGTCCAACCCTGAGCATCTCAGTTGAGTAAGAACGCACTTGTTCTGAGGAAGCTGGATAGCCATACTTGGAGCGAGCATGCTCTGCTGGGTCAGGGGCCGCTTTGCATCGTTGATCCTGAGTGTGGCTTTTTGAAGCATTCCTTGGGAGCAGCCCCGTGGCACATACGAACCTGTTACCTGTTCTACTTACTGTTGCATGTCTAGCATCTCCGTGGGACAATGGGACTTCTCAAGAACCTGCATATGGATTTTAGCGCTCTTGGCACCAGCTTTGACAATGAGGTACGTGTTGCCTATTTGGAAAACATACTTGGTCTTTCAGAACAGAAAGTGTCTGTCTGCCTGTCAGACCTGCTCCTCTGAAAAAGTTGTAGTGTTTGAGAATATGATCTACCATATCATAGTCTGAAATTAAAATAACTCTGTGTAACTGTGTTTTGCTTTGTCTTGTTTTCTTTGAAATAAGAGAATTGTGTTATGTTCAATATACAATTGAGAAATGAGAGTTGTTTTGCTAAAATTTAAGCGGAACTTAGCTGTTCTTTCTTTTATTGGTCATTGTCAAACGTTCCTTATGTTGGCCAAAATTATCTGGAACACTTAACTCTCTGGTAGCCCCAAGCCACATAGTTCCTCCCCTGCCCATACTATAGTTGTGAGTGTAGGCTGGTGCTCGGGCACTAGAGGGAGCCTGTGCTGGTACTGTAAAGAGGGACACAGACGACAGTAACGGTTTAGAAGAGTATTGAATGGCAGTGGATGAAAGATAAACCAGTGGCAAGTGACAGCAATTCCGTGGAAGGAACTGATGGTGGTTGGTCCTGGCCAGCTGCCTAGATGGCCCCAAATGGGTACAGTGCAGTCACTGGGAATCTCCGCAAGAAGGCCAGAAGTGTGCCAGCTGCTTGAAGAATGCCTAATTTTCCCGGTTCTGAACAACCTCTTTTTCATGAGGGGGAAGGTGCCACTTGATCAGGACAAGTGTTCATGTTTGTGGTTCCCATCCAGTCACACATTGTTGGTACTGCACATGTGCAGGCTGACCGTGGAGATGAACGTTCTAAAGCTTTCTAAATGAGCAGTCACACAAGGACTGCTCATCCCTCCCAGTTGTGTGATGGCATTTCCTGCCTAAACCAACATGCAAGCAACAAGGGGAAGCGCTCCTCCACGCAGTTGTCCTTTTGCCACCATGGAGTGAAGTTCAGTCCCTGCACTGCTTTCTTCAGACCTCTGAGGAAAAAAAATTGCCTTCAGTGGTATTTGGTGGCTTTGACCTTACGTTTGTTCTTCTGCCACCTGGCTTCAATAGCCTTTAGTGCACATCATTTCTTGCCTCAGAAGGTATCAAGAGGGCTTTCCCAGAAGGGTGCTGATTACAGTATAAAGGTGGCCCAGACCGACAGTTGTACTTTGTGACTTCTGTGTTGTGGGAGGATCTCATAGAGAGGGACCTGAACCACCTGCAAACCATTTTAGGGACTTTGTTGGCCCCAAGACCCTCCCCTTCTAAGTGCCAGTCGGGTTCTGAAGTACTGGCCTGTACACTTTGGGTAGTGTCAATGCTCTTGGCTCCAGGGTCAAATCCTGTCTAGGTGCTCAGCCCCCTGGCCACTGTTCCAAGTGCTGCTCCCAGCCTCTCAGACCCTTAGCGGCCCTCCTGCAGGGTTGAACTACCTGGTTTTGTTTGAGACTTCTCAGTCTCTGGGTTCTTTACTTTGGGTGGATTTGCACACAGCTGGTCAGAAACTCAAGACACAGGCTTAAATATGATGGTTGTTCATTTGCTTAGGAGTGTACGCACGGTTGCAGGAACCACTCTATTAAGGCACAAGCAAAGGCAATACAATCAGGATCGCCTCTCCCCATATGTTCCCCAGAGGTCGCTTCGATCAGCTAATAAGCAGTTGCTGATGGTCCCTGGCCCCAGGGAGGTCCGCCTTTTCAGTCCTGGCTCTGACCTGGTGGAACTCTCTGTCTGAGGAGACTAGGGCCCGGCGGGATTTGTTATCTTTCTGCCGGGCCTGCAAGACGGAGATGTTCCTCCAGGCATTTGGTGGGGGCTAGGCTGTCCTCTTGCCAGCCATACCACTGAAGATTGTCCACCACCCATGCAGGAGCTCATAAAGTGTGACAAATACTTATATCCGCCATCCGAGAAATTTTATTGCGCATAGATAATGTTTTTAAATGTTTATTTATAATGTTTTTATTGTTTTAAACTGTATGTTATAAATTGTATGTTGTTACACCGCCCTGAACCCGTCCGACGGGGAGGGCGGTCTAGAAATGTAATAAATAAATAAATAAAATAACAAACAATGGTTGTTGTGAATTTTCCGGGCTGTATTGCCGCGGTCTTGGCATTGTAGTTCCTGACGTTTCGCCAGCAGCTGTGACTGGCATCTTCAGAGGTGTAGCACCGAAAGACAGGGATCTCTCAGTGTCAAACTGTTTGACACAGTTTGACACAATGCCAAGACCGCGGCAATACAGCCCGGAAAATCCACAACAACCATTGTTCTCCGGCCGTGAAAGCCTTTGACAAAATAACAAACAACTTACCTATTTCTCTCTAAAGCTATCTGACTAAAGACATAAGCTTGCATTTCTCTAAAGAGGTTTGAAGAGGCTTTGTAACAAACAAAGTCCATTAGCCATGCCAGGCAGGTCTGGTCATCTCAGGCCTGGCCTGGAGCAATAACGTAGCATAGAATGGTCAAACCAGGTCTCAGTGAGAGTGTGTAGCGCGATGATGAGTGCAGTGAGGAGCCATCTTTTTTAGTAGTGTCAGCCAATCAGGGCACACTTCTCTATCACGTTGCTAGCCTGAGAACAGAGAAGGAGGACATGCAGAGCCAAGACTCCCTTGTGCCTTAAAGACACCTAGCTTGGGCCACAGCTCACAGGTGCAATTAATTAACTCAGCTGCACATTCCCCTCCCAGGGTGACAAGCCAAAACTGGGCCTGTGAGATCTTTAGAAGCCTGAACCAATACATTGGGCAATTGGGCTTAATTTGGCTCTCCTAGACAGATGTGTCTGCTTGATTGGCTCTGAAAGCACCATTGGTTCCTAGGAATGCATTAGGAACATCCCCCCAAAAGGCAAAACTAAGTTTGGTGTAGTGGTTAAGAGTGGCGGGACTCTAGTCTGGAGAATCAGGTTTGACTCCCTACTCCTCCACTTGAAGCCAGCTGGGTGACCTTGGGCTAGTCACGGCTCTCTGGAGCTCTCTCAGCCCCACCCACTTCACTGGGTGTTTGTTGTGGGGATAATAATAACATACTTCGTAAACCACTCTGAGTGGGTATTAAGTTGCCCTGAAGGGCGGTATATAATGTTGTTGTTAAGTCAGTCTCGGCTCTAGAGACTCGGTCGTACCTGTGCCTCTTCTTCTGACTTCTCTTCCACCTCCCAGCAGTGACTCTCCTACCAGCAGGGAGAGATGCTTGCATCCTCTGTGATGAAATGCCTTTTCCCCCAGGATGTGCCAAAGTCTTTAGGCCCAAATGATCATTCTTGGGTTTGTATGTTGTACAGGATCAGAGGATCTTTGCTTTTTAGCAGGAGGAAAGCTAGAAAAAGAAGCCGGTGGATGAGTGGCTTCTCTAGGCACAGCCTTTCAGGGCTGTCGGCATTCTGACGACTGTGCCTTCAGGAGGACAGCTGTAATAACCTCCACTACTTGGATCATTGACTGCTAATGGCATCTTCTTCTGTTTTATCCACATTGTCCTTCACCTTGTCCAGAACCCCTAGGCTTAATAGAAAGTTGACGTAAATCGAGGCTGCAGTTTGCCCAGTACATTTAATTTATGGGAGCAATGTTCAGTTCTATTAGAGCAAGCATTCCTTCCCCCGATAGGGCGCAAGAGATGCAGTGACTGGCAACGTCATTTACCAAGCCTTGGTTTCTGTTCACCTTTAACATTTGGGGCCGTGTGTGTCTCACGGCCTTAACCACATCTGTGATGCCCCCCCCATGCATACTGGCACATGTGTGCTGTGCAAAAGTGGATTCTGAGAAGGGTAACCTTTCTCATCATGCTCAGAGGAAATTTTTTCTCTGTCAGCTTTCTTCACTGTCCAACTTTCACATCCATACATGGCAGTGGGGAATACCATCGTTGGGATCATCTTGATCTTGGTTCCCAGAGAGACATCTTTATCTTTAAGGATCTTCTCTAGCTCCCTCACAGCTGCTCTTCCAAGCCTCAATCTTCTTCTGATTTCTTCATTGCAGTCTCCCTTTTGGTTGATGATTGAGCCAAGGAATAGAAAATCTTGAACAACTTCAGTTTCCTCACTGACAACTTTAAAATTGTGTAATTCCTTGGTAGTCATTACTTTTGTCTTCTTGATGTTCAGTTGTAATCCTGCTTTGGCGCTTTCTCCTTTAATCTTCATCAGTAGTCGTTTCAAGTCTTCACTATTTTCTGTTAGTAATGTGGTGTCATCTGCATATCTCAAATTGTTAATATTCCTCCCACCAATTTTCTCTCTACCTTCTTCTAGATCTAATCCAGCTTTCCTTATGATATACTCTGCATAGAGGTTGAACAGGTAGGGAGATAATATGCATCCTTGTCTGACACCTTTGCCAACTGGAAACCATTCTGATTCCCCATATTCTGTCCTGACAGTAGCCTCTTGTCCAGAGTACAGGTTGTGCATCAGAACAATCAGATGTTGTGGCACCCCCATTTCTTTTAAGACTCTCCGTATCTTTTCATGATCAACACAATCAAAAGCTTTGCTGTAATCTATAAAACACAAGCTAATTATCTTCTGAAATTCCCTGGTGTGTTCCATTACCCATTGTACATTTGCAATGTAATCTTTGGTGCCTCTTCCTTTTCTGAATCCAGCTTGAACATCTGGCATTTCTCGTTCCATATATAGTAAGAGTCTTTGCTGTCTAATTTTGAGCATCACTTTGCTTGCATGGGAGATTAACACGATTGTCCGATAGTTGCTGCACTTCTTGGCATCCTCTTTTTTGGGGATAGGAATGTAGACTGAGCACTTCCAGTCTGTGGGCCATTGTTTTGTTTTCCATATTTATTTTACCTTTTTCAACTTTGAAACCTGTTATTCTTATGAGTTCTTCCTTGCTTTTAGTCTCCATATTTTTCGTTAACATTTTTGTTTTCTAGTCATTTATTTTGAAACCTGCCAGAGTACCAAATTCTGTCAACTTCTCCATCAATGTTTCAATTCCCTCTACTGGATCTTCCAACATTAAAACTAAATCATCTGCAAAGGCTCTTAGTTTATATGACTCTTTCTTATTTTTAAGCCTCTAATCCTTTCCTCCTGTCTAATGTCTCTGTTCAAAATCTCCAACACCAAAATAAAAAGAAGTGGTGACAATGGACATCCTTGATGTGTTCCTTTTTGTATCTCACATGGTAGAATTTAGCAACTTGACATGTAATCATAACATTTTTATCAGATAAAAACCAGTGAAGCCTTGCTTTATTGGTAGTTATATGATCAGGGATCATATCAAATACTGGGGTAATAAATCTAAGATGAACCTCCTTATAAAAAGGACAGCTAAAAATCATACAGTCTACAGACTCGACTTCTCCTAGAGGGCATGAGCCCTCTTTCCTTTCTAGGTAGGGGATTTTTATACCTGCCTCCGTTAACCGCAGATGGAAGAGTGGAACACCTCGCTGGAGCAAACACCCTTCTGAAACTATATACTTCCACTGAGGTCCAGTATGCTGCCGGCTCAGCAGCGCATTTGACATTTAGCAGGTGCATACAGTGTTATCCACCGTTTACCAATTTCCATGCAGATATGGTGGTCCTTTCTCCCAGGCTTGAGCTCCTCCCCAAGGTAGTATCTAATTTCTTCCCGTTCCAGGATACCGTTTTGCTGTTGTTTTTCCACACCTTAACATAAGACATGCAAGTATTCTGTGCTGTAGATGTAAAAAAAGCATCATTATTTTATTTGGAAAGGACAAAGGGCATTTGACATGTTTCGGGGGTTCCAGGAAGGGGCAATGTGTGTTGGTGCAGTCTGTCTCTTGATGGGTGATATCGCACACTCATATCACCTAGTGCCTGTCCCTTGTCCACTATCACTCTCTCCACACTCCACCAGAGCAAGAGGATTGTCTTACTGCCCTCTGCAGTGGTCTCTGCATCTCTAGAGCTGCCATGTGGTCCTCACCTTTTTTTTTTGTTAATAAATTTTTTTATTTATTTTGGTAGGTTAGCATATACATCCAATATAAAAACAATTATTCTTCCCTTAACTAGTGTATGCCCCCCACCCCTCCGTCCCCCCTTTTATTTTGACTTCTAACAGCGCTAGAACCGTTCTATCCCTGATCATTACATCTAATTTACATCTAATCTTTTTGATTACAGGTAAAGTCACTTAATATCTATCTTTCAGTAGTTATCAAAGATTACTAATTTCCCTTTTATATCCCATTCATTTTCTAAGTAATCCTTCATTTTCTGCCAGTCTTCTTGAAATTCTTTTGAGTTTTGTTCTCTCAGTTTTCTTGTCATTTTGTCCATCTCCGCCACGTATAACAGTTTTTGAATCCATTTTTCAATTTCCGGTATCTTCTCTTGTTTCCAGTATTTTGCATATAACAACCTTGCTGCCACAATCATATAAAATAACAATGTTCTATCTCTAACATTAATCTTTTCCATATTTAATCCTAACAGTAACAGTTCCGGATTTTTACTCAAATTAACCTTCAAAATTTGCCCCATTTTCTCATGAATCTTAGCTCAAAAAGATTTAGCTTTTTCACATGACCACCACATATGATAAAAGGAGCCTTCATGTTGTTTACATTTCCAGCACTTATTTGACATATCTTTACTCATATTGGCCAACTTTTTTGGTGTCAAATACCATCTATACAACATTTTATAACAATTTTCTCTTATGTTGACACATGTTGATATTTTTAACGTA
This sequence comes from Eublepharis macularius, assembly GCF_028583425.1. NCBI lineage: Eukaryota > Metazoa > Chordata > Lepidosauria > Squamata > Eublepharidae > Eublepharis > Eublepharis macularius. The sequence continues at coordinate 114,560 of NC_072803.1, forward strand.
TTTTTCCACATATATTCCCAGGCCTCCATCGTTATTTCTCTATTAAAATTTATTGCCCATTTCACCATCTGCGTCTTAACTACTTCATCTTCTGTGTCCCATTTCAATAACAATTTATATATCTTAGAGATCATCTGTGGTCCCTCTCCTAGCAATAACTCCTCTAGTTCTAAATTCTTTCCCCTAAACACCACCTTCCTTTTATCAACTTCATATATATCATTAATTTGTCTATATTGTAACCACCCATATTCAAATGGTAGATCTTTTTGACTCTTCAATTTGTAGACATTCCCTTCTGCCATCAGTAATTCTTTATATGTTAGCCATTCTTCTCCATTATATTCTGAACGTGGGCATATCTCTTCTTCTGGGACAATCCACAATGGTCTTTTCTCCCCTAAAAATTTTTTATATTTTTGCCAAATCTTAAATATATTACTTCTTACATAATGATGCTGGAACATACCGTCCATTTTATGCTTTTCATACCATAAATACGCATGCCATCCAAATACATTATTGAAACCCTCTAGAGCTAACAATTTTTGATTAGCTAAGTTCACCCATTCCTTCAACCAGAGCGGACATCCGCTCTCACCTTCTACCTTCATGAAGTGTTACTCTATGGATATCAACTCTAGGGGTGAAGCAGCGGTTGGGAGTGTTCTTCTCCACTGTCTCTTCAGTTGAGAGCTCACATTCATCTCCAGAGTAAGTGAGCTTCTCACTTTCACTGTGTGTCTGAGACTGCAAAGAAGGCCAAAAATGAAAGTAGGGTTGCCCTTACGTGTTACAGTGGTTCATCAAGTGATCTTCTGTGCAGACACATCCTTCCTTGCTTGGGACTCTGCTTTATGTGCCGTGAAGCTCCGCAGTGGCAAGGGGGACCTGAGGGGAAGAGCGTCCCCCCTCCTCAGTCACATGTCAACTTTTGCAGGAAGCACCATCTTTGGCCAGTCTTCATGCTCCTGAAAGCTTTTGAACTTCTGTCTCTGTGGCCAGCCTGCACATGTGCTTGCACAGAGGACTGCTTGATGAACAATAGTTAAAAGGTAAGTACAACCCCGTGTCCCCCTGCCCAGTTTTTCACTTCAGGGTATCTGGAGTAGCTTACAATGACTTTTTCATTAAGAAAATGGCGACACAGTTCCAGGCATATCTGGACAAGAGTTCTTCCCTTGACTTTTTCTAGTCATGTTTTTGCCCAGGTTACAGGTTAGAAAGCTTTAGTTGCAGCGGTAGATGATCTGCTGCTTCAGGTCAATAAAGAGCATTGCCTCCTTTTCAGTCCTGTTAGGTCTGTTTTCCAAATATGATATGATATAATCAATCAATCCTGTCTTGTTGAATTGATTGAAGCAAAGTTTTGGGGTTTCTGAAACCACCCTCATTTGTTTTGGTTCTTAGAAAGTAGAGAGTTTCTTATGAGAGAGAAAATCAGTGCCTTGGGAGCTACTGTGTAGAGGCTTGTCGCTCTTTCTTCTGCTTTTTAATATATACATGCGACTTAAATGAGATCATCTGGAATTTGTCTGTTGTTGTGTGCCATCAATAGGCTCTGAACATCACTCAGTATATTACTGTGACAAAATCCTCAGATCCTGCTACTTGTGTCCTAAAGCAGTGTCTGTATGATGTGATCTAATGGATTTATTATTTACTTGAATCCAGACAAGACAGGCGGTGTAGGTTGGGAAGCCCGATGTTCATCTGTATACATACTTACATAATGTGAAGTTTAGAGCTTTGGGGAGTGTCCTGCAGTCAGCATTGCTTTTCCAAAAGCAGGTTGACATTGTTGCTTAGAGTTCTATCAACATCTGACCCCGAAACTTTCCTCTCTTGTGGGTTCTGCTGACCTGGTCAACCTGATCTGTGCTTGCCTAACTTCCTGGTTAGACTATTGTAACTTGCTCTGTGTGGGGCAGACCCTGAAGGTAACCTGGAATCTTTATCTTGTGCAGAATGCAGCCATTTTTGTTTGGGGCTGCGTGGTGTACATATGCATATAATGGCAATTTTTCAGCAGTTGCCATCAACCTACTCTTAAGCTATGTCCCTTTAGTGTGGGAACTCTCACTGGGCCAGAAACTAGATATTAAAAGCCGCTGTTACTGTTATATACCTTATCCTTAAATGCAAGAAAGCTGTAACTCCACCATATATAGAAACCCCATGAATGACTAGATTTACGTCTGATACACGTAAGAATGAAATTCAGTGCCCTTGAGGCTGCATTGTTACAGCTCTAACAACAGCACCCCCAGGAACAGTACTTCTGTTATTTAAGTGTTTTAGCTGACAGGCCAGGAGTTTTCCAGTTCTTTATGTGGCTTTGTTTAGCAAAGTTTATTAACTTCGTATCTCAGTTTGACCAGTTGCTGATACTGGTCTGTCAGAGAATTTTCTGTGAATTCTCCTCGTATGGGTTGCAGAATTATTTTTAAGTTCATCTTCATGGTTTCTGTGCAGTCTCACATTGGGACTGCATATGTGCAGGCCAGCCACGAAGATATCCAGAACTTTCTAGAAGGAGGAAGGACACTATTCCTCAGTTTTCTTTTTGCTGCTGCAGAGAGAGGATCTCCAATGCTGTTCTCTGCTTTTCCCTCACCTAATTCTTGGGGCTGAGGAGAATTATTTCTTTTAAAAGAGGGTACCCCAGGGCAAGAAGTCCTTGACACGCAAACTTTCATTGAATTGACTACTGTCAGGGCCCCTGCTGGAATCCTTTAGCAGATTTATACTTAATTCCAGTGCTCATTATTGTTGTTGATGGCCTGCAGATTAAATAGCACTTGATCTGTAGTTCAGTCACTGTAGACTGTGAATGCTGTAAGCTGTTAGCCCATGTGGGAAGCAGAATTCCCCTGCTGCAGTTTTTTCTTTTAAGCTGCTAATCCACAGGGCATTATGATCCTTTTACCATCCCCTTTGAAGGGAGCATGGAGCACATTTTAACCGCATCCTGGGGCATAAGGGGTATTGGCCAAAGTGTTATGAATGGAGGTTATTGAATATCTCCAATAGCAGATTGCATCTTTGTAGAATAAGATAAAAGCCCAGTGGCTCTCTAAGGACTAGCATTTATTTCCTATGAGCTATTGTCAGTTCAGATATCTCTGTGTGTCACAGCCTATAACTGTAGTGCATGTGACAGGTCTGTTTCTTTAATCTGGAGCTGGACTGCCCTAGCTCATTCTAGGAATTAAAAGGAAAAAAATGTTATGGCTGTTACTGTGACTCTGAATTCTTCAGTCCAGATAGACAATACTCTATGGAGAGGAATAGGCTTGCTGTTAAATCCTTTAAATTCATTTGTCTATCTTTATTGAAGACTTACTATAGAAGATAAAGTAAAAATTCAGTGATCTGCTGCCTTATCCACCACTCAAAGTTTTCCTACAATTCTTTTTCACATCTGTGTTGCTTTATGGGCTCAGAAGTCCCAAGTTCTTCCCCCCTTGTCTCTCATGGCCTCCCATTAATTGAACTACTTAGTTCATATATCCCCTGAGACTGAAAAAAGCATGTTATTTTTGAGTAATCCTCATTTGTTAAGGAGGACAGATGGAAAAGCCTAATTTAGGTTTAGGTCATCTAACTTTGTGTATTGTAGTCTTTACAGTTGTGCTTCGCTGTCTTAATAACACATCTCTACCCTTCCTGCAGACAGTCCCTCTGCTTTTGGGGGTGCAGACTGCTAGTGGCAGAATCCCAACACCATGGATGTTTATAAAATGCATGACAACTAGAGTATCCCCTTTGAGGTTGTGATATACTTTTTTCCCTGTGCTCTGTTGATGGTCGGTTACAGATTGTTTCCAGGCCAACACTTTTCCTCTACTACTTCTTTGTCCTACTCGTTGAAAAAGAGTCCTTTGCTTTTTCAGTCTGTCAATCCACATTTTAATAAGATTGTTCAGTGTTTTCACTTTCACAATTACAGTTCTGCGTTCTTACATACCTGTATGTGTCACCTTGGCAGATTGTGGTCTTCAGTTTAAGTTTCACACTTCACGGAATACCCACGTTTGTTTTTCTTCTTTCCTAGACAGAGCATACGTGCACCATTCTCCTGCTTTCAGTGCTCTTCTCGTAATGCTCTGACTCTGTGGTTTAATACCATTTCAGGGGCTGCCCCTGCAGTGTGGGGGCTCTACTGTGAGTGTGTGCCTCCAGGTGGCTCCTGGTCTTCTGCCAAGTGACTTTGTCATACTGCTACTACTTTCACCAAGAATACTAGACATACCTTATTTTGCTTTGTTTTTTGTTTTACTGCAAATGCTCCATGTCATTGCAGTAATGTTTGCAGTGCATTGCAATAATGTTTCCAGTTATGTGTAATGTTGTAGTGGTTAAGAGCACGGGACTCTAATCTGGAGAACCAGGTGTGATTCCCCACTCCTCCACTTGAAGCCAGCTGGGTGACCTTGGGTCAATCACAGCTCTCTCAGAGCTCTTTCAGCCCCACCCACCTCACACGGTGTTTTGTTGTGGGAATAATAATGACATACTTTGTAAACCGCTCTTGAGTGGAAGTTAAGTTGTCCTGAAGGATGGTATATAAATTGAATATTATTATTATTATTATTACTTACACTAACTCCAAGATACTCTGATTGGAGGCATGGGATATTTAGCCTTGTGACACACTGAGTTGGTCCATGGCCTGCCCTTTTGTTTGCTGCTTTGCTGCCAGGGACAGCTGTCATTGGAGAATGCTCTTGCTGATCCACTGGCAAGGAAATCTGTTTTTATGTTTCATCTCCTGGCTGTTCTTTGCTTTGCAGATTGTTCTGCTAGCAGCACAAGGTTCATTGATGGTGTACAGTGTCTGTCCTTTCTTTGGCCCCATCATGCCTCCTTCATTGTTTTCATTATTCTGGTATGGATATGCTATGTTTTCATTCCCAATGATGGCTTTGGCAGTTTTGGTCAGCTCCTTTTCCTGCACTATAGAAGTAGTCTCAGTTTTGTTTTTTACTGGCTCAAGGACTGGCTCAAAATTTGTTGAGCCAGTCCTACCAGTCCACCTGTCTCCCTCCTCTTCAAGTTGCTGTGTGAGATTGAATGGCAAGCTGCTTCTTTTTGAGGGCCATGAAAGAAGAAGTCAGAAGGGACTTCTGGGCAGGAGGGGTCTATTTCAGCCTTCTGCCCTGGACCCTCTCCTTCTTGAAACTTACCATAGCGAGAAGTGGAAATATGAGGCTTGGAGAGTTCTGGAACCCAGGCCCAGCACCTGAGTAGGAAAGATGTAGCTGAATTAACCAGGCCATGTGTTCACCAGCCTTGTTGCCCACTTTGGAAAGCTCCGTTTATTTCCTCTTTGCTCCTATCAAATTGACACAATTAATTCCTGGCCCTGTCTCTCAATTATGTGGATTATACATCCTTTAAGAGGAGGGACTTGCTCTTTTCTGCTCAGTTTCAGCCATCTATTCATTTTCATTTTATGTCACTTTGTTGTCTCTGGCATTGAAACAAGTCTGTCTGTTTTTTGTCTTGCCATATTTTTTTCTTTGTTTCCAGTGAGCTTGATAAAGCTCAAAGTGTAAAGTTTTTGGCTTGTGTGGGAATTGAGCTCTGAAAAATCTGTACAGTGTAGAGGGGGGCGGGGCACGGCAGGGCAGGTCATAGCATACTTTTACTTCCAAACACACAATTCCAAAATAAATGCAGTATAGGGGTGTAAACAGTAAACATTTAAATGAGGAAGCAATAAAGATGTCTTTAAACATTTTTCAAGGCAAAAGGGTTTCCTATATATTCCAGGATAGACTGTGCATGTGGAATCTGCAGTTTTCTAATGTTGGCCTTATTGTTAATCATGTGTGCACAAGACTGATACTGGAGCACATTTACATATTAATGCTTCTTAATAAATTAAATCAGTAGCAGAGCTGATAATATTTAAAAATATTGATATGGGCAAGATTGTGAGTTTGGACAGGGTCTTACAGACCATCTAGTCTAACTCCCTGTCCAGTGCAGGAGCAGCCTGAAGCATCCCCGACAAGGATTTGTCCAGCCGCACCTTGAAGACCGCCAGTGAGGGGGAACCTACCACATCCCTAGGCAGCCGATTCCACTGCTGGATTATTCTTAACTTGAAAAGAAAATTCCTAATGTCCAGCCTGTATCTTTCCTCCTGTGGTTTAAACCTATTGCATTAAGTTCTGTCCCTTTCAGCTCCGCTCGCTGTGATTGCGTTTAGGCCGTAGTTGGTGAGATCTCTGCGTTACGGCTGATACAGCGCTCTTCAAAAATTACGCTACTTGCGCTACCAAGATGACCAAGACAGTTGGAGAGTGAATTCCGTCATTGGGACTCGACGAGATCCGACTGGTCCCGTCCAAGACTGTCCAAATACATGCTGGACCTCAGGGAGCCTTACCGCACACACTTTTATCACTTCAGGGTTCGATACCTTTGAGAAACACAAAAGGGCAAGATCGCCATATGAGATCCCTGAGTCTGCTATGTTGTACCATTTGTCGGATAGACGCAGGGAGCAGAGTCCTAGCCCAGTGTCCGACCCGTCTCCCGATGAGATCATTGCCAGAGCCAGCCAGGTCTCTTCCACCGAGGACTACTGCATATATACAGAGCAGCTCCTCAGGATGACCCGCTCCTTAGAAATTGAGGTGGCTGCTGTAGACGCTACACCCAATGATAAAATTCTGAAGCACATCTACTCTGGGAACCCCTCTACAGTGATGTTCCCAATTATCAAGGGGCTTGTGGATCTTATTAATGCGGTATGCGAGAAGCCTGCTTCCATGCAACCCACATCCAAGAGGTCGGAGGACCTCTAGAAGACGAGCGAGGACATTTGCTCCTTTCTTTTCTAGCATCCCCCTCCTTCATCCCTTGTAACGGAGGAGATGCAATCGCGTCAATACCGGGGTTCCTACCACACTCCGTCGGACAAGGAGAGCTGAAAGTTAGACGCCCTAGGCAGAAAGCTATAGTCCTCAGCAGTGCTAAACATTAAAATTGCCAATCATATGGCTATCATGGGGGCTTACCAGATTTTTCTGTGGAGTCGTCTGTCATCCTTCATAGACAAGCTACCCCAGGATCAAAAAGTACTGGCGAAGGTCATCCAAAGGAGGTGCTAAAACTCTCCAAGCAGCAGATTAATGTGGACTGAAATTCTGCAGACACATCTGCGAGAGTGCTGGCATCTTCGGTTGTCCTCTGCCACCACGCCTGGTTGCGTACTACAGCCTTACCTTTGGAAACAAGGAGCAAGATTGAATAACTGCCATTTGAGACCGCCACTCTGTTTTCTACCAAGATGGATGATTACCTCTCCCAGAAGAGGAAGGATTGTTTAATTGCCCGTTCCTATGGTGTACTCCCCAAGTATCCACAAAACCAGCATTACCCTTATCGTCAACAATGCCTGGACCAACAGCCTTATTGTGGGCGGTCTGCCAGATACCAACTGCATCCTTAGTATGGTTTTCACCATCAACTATCGCATCAGGGACAGTTTCAGAGGCGATGCTCTAATAATCATAGCCGGCAGAACCAGCAACCCCCCTCCAATAAGGAGGCATCTAGACAGAAGCAATTCTGACTAGAATTGAAACCATCTGTTGTTTTTGGAGATAGGCTGGCGAATTTCTTTCCCGCTTGGGAGGAGATAACCTCCAATAGATGGGTTTTAAGTGTTACTCAGTGTGGTTATAAAGTTGAATTTAAACATTACCCACCTCAGTACCTAAGAGTGCGCCATGCTCCTCATCGGAGGAATTGCAGGCAGAAATTGAGCTCCTCTTGGGCAAGGGGGTGATACAGCAGGTTTCTAGGGGAGAATCCTTGTTAGATTTCTATTCTGTTTATGGTTGATAAGAAAGATGGGGGTACGAGACCTATATTGGATCTCAGATGGCTTAACATTTTTGGCTGAGGAGATTTAAAATGATGACGCTGAACATGGTGTTACAACTCCTCCGTCAGGATGCCTGGTTTGCTGTCTTAGATTTGAAAGACGCCTATTTTCATATTTCAATTCACCCCCCACATAGGCGATTCTTGTGCTTTAACTGCAATGGCAAAATATATCAATATCAGGTGCTGCCCTTTGGTCTCTCCACGGCTCCTAGGCCGTGTATGGCCGTAGTTGTGGTTCACCTCAGGAGGCAGGGTTGTTTCTTCTACCCTTACCTGGATGACTGGTTTCTCACTGCTTCATCCGCTGAAGCCCTACAGGAGTTCATGGCACTCGTGGTTAGTGAGTGCCAGAAATTGGGCCTGCTTAGTAACTTTAAGAAGTTCTCCCTCACCCCATCTAGGAGAGTTCAGTTTATCGGGACAGTTTCAGATGGTATGATGAACAGAGGTTTTCTCCCGATAGAGTGGGCCAGAAGGATTTCTGGTCCTGTGAGATGTTTTCAGCACTGTATGTTTCAGTCTGTCCTTGCCATCCAAACCCTACTGGGATAATGGCAGCGACAACATTTGTCACCCCTTCGGCGAGATTACACATGCAGGGGCTCCAACTATGGTTTTTGTACATACTATGTACATACTATGTACAACTATGGTTTTTGACTTTGAAACTCAGGGTCTTAATAGGAAATACTCCATCCTCAGACGTGTTGTACATTCTCTGTCTTGGTAGACTGAGGAGGTGAATTTATTGACAGGTATAGAGTTTGGGGCCTCATGGGTCGATGTCTCTATTTCTACTGATGCCTCAACTTCCAGGTGGGGGGCCCACTGTGTGGCTCTCACCTCACACAGAAGGTGGCTTGCTCATGAGAGACAGTTGCATATTAATGTTTTGGAGTTGTGTGCCATCCGTTATGCCCTTATAGTGTTCGCAGATACTGTTCAAAACGAGAACATTCAGGTCTTAACAGACAACTGCATGGCCATGTTCTATTTGAACAAACAGGGAAGCACCACGTCCAGAAACTTGTGCAGAGAAGCCATGAGTATATGGGACTGGGCCATGCCCAGGGGTGTCTTCCTACAGGCTGTCCATGTCCTGGGCACGGTGAATGTGACAGCAGACACTCTGAGCAGACTGAGATCGGAGAACCACAAGTGATCTTTGAAGAATGTGTATCTGGAACCTGTGATCGAACAATGGGGTTATCCAGATGTGGACCCTTTGCAAGAGAGGGAAACCAGAAGAGATATTATATGAGGGAAGTGCCTCAGGATAAAATCTGTGGTTTTTACTTTGTGGATGAAATCAGCCTATATGTGGCAAGTTAACTCCTGGAATCTCAGAGAATTCGATGTTCTTCTCTTTTAGGGATATTTGTAGAGTAAATGGGAAGATTGGACTTGTGACTGAGTCTGTGGATAAACATTTAAAGATCTGTACATATTTTGAAACCACCAAGCTTATGAACCACTCTGAAACCAAGACACTTATAAATTACTCTGAAACTGTTTTGCATAGGTACTTGTAAATAAACTATTTCTGGTTCAGCAAAACACCTCTTACATCTAGAATAAAGGCTCTCTATTTTACGTCACAGCCACCTCCACATGCTAATGGTTCTGTCATATTGCTGTCTATATTTAAGACTTCCTGTACAGTAAATCACCCTGAGAGAGCACTAAGGCGAGAGCCTTCGTTGGCGACTAAATCTAAGGGAACGCTGAGAAAGGCAGAGAAACAGCAATATATAGGTCACAAAAGGGGGCAAAATGCCACACGATCTAATAGAGACCAGAATTTAAAATCTCCACTGTTGATAGAAGGGGAATCAGATTGCAGAATGTGAGCATGAAGAGCTTGGAAGAATTCAGGTGTGTCCATGCTTGGCCCAGAGGCATTGAATGATAACTGGTAGTCAGAGTTAATTTGTGTTTCTAAAATTATATGTCTGAAAACCTCTGCAAAGATGGTGTTTTCAACTATTGAATTGTTTATGGAATAGTGTTGCCAATCCTCTGGTCCTGTTAGAATTGCTTGTACAGTAATAACAACGACAGCAACAAAATTAGATTTATATACCACCCTTCAGGACAACGCCCACTCAGAGTGGTTTACAAAGGGTGTTATTATTATCCTCATGACAATCACCCTGTGAGGTAGGCAGGGCTGAAAGAGCTCTGAGAGAGCTGTGTCTGACCCAAGGTCACCCTGTCGCTCTTAACCTCTTTGTTCAACCAACTTTTTTGCAAATATTGAGAACTGCAGGCAAGTGTGTGCATCTTTCAGATAAAGGCAGTATCTGCTTTCAGACCTCTAAGATCCCTGAGTTCTTGCGTGAACTTATTAGGGGAGCTAATTCCCTTGATGTTTCACGTAATAATATTTACCTACTCGTTATGCGAGACCCGACTTGTTTTCAAGGATTGCCTTTGAAAAGATTGTACGCAGATCACTGACAAGATTAGGAGTGTCCAAGGCTGCTAATGTTTGCCCTTTTTCTTCTCAAAGGCTTCTGAAGGCAGTAGTCGCATGAATGAGTGGCAGGTGTCGGACCAGGTGGACCCTGAGCCCAATGATACTGAGGTGAGTCTGCAGCTGAGAGTGACCGTTGCCTGCAAACAGCTAGGCAGGGGGCCGTGCTAGGGGTCTCAGCAGTGGCTACTTTGCTTCTGGCAAGTTGAAGCTTCTGTGGCGGAAGAGCTGTCTGCCTGGGCAGGGCTAGATGTCTCCTGAGAGGAGAAATTACAGTTTGGTGTCAGGAAACACCTTTTGGGATTTTGGTTCCGTTTTGGAAACATCTAATTCCAAGACTGGTCTCCTGAGTTATCTCGGGCAATTTTCAGACGGTACAAATTGTACTCTTCTAAGTTAGCAGGTGACGCATTAAACTTCCCAAGCATTACTTAGAAAGTAAGAAAGCTGGTCTGCCCTGCCCACTTTTTCTTGTTTGGTTTTCAGATTCCAGTCTTGGAGGATGTCTTGGATAAGGATGTGTTTCCTCCAGCTGTGGGCAGTACTAAGTTTGGGGTGAGCAGAGCCGTGGTGGAAAGAACGTGGGAAGAGGCGGTAAGTAGGACAGCTGAACGACTTGAGTTCTTTATGGTCTTGACGGACTCAGGTGTCTTGGAAAGAGGTGAAGGTGAAGAAAAAATGCCACTGGCCTCCCTTGGAATCAAAGGACAGGCTAAGGGAAGGTTTAAGGTGCAGAAAACATACTTTTTAAGAGGTTGGTGACAATACCCTTTCCGTGAGTTCTCTATCTGAACACCTGCCTGTTCTGCAGGTTATGTTCTGGTGTGTGAAGGGGGGTAGCAGAATTGCATTTTTAGACTTTTAAACTTGTATTTCTAGCTTATTGCCTCTTCATTAAGCAGTTTTCTGGTCTCCACTCCAAAAGTTGTGGCTCTGATTGCCTCTGTCTTCTCACAGAGCGGACGGTGTTTTGGCAAATCTTTGCTTTCTCTTGCAGGCTGATGGGTCGTTGGCACAGGAGAAAGACAAAAGCAAAGAGGAGCAAAGTGCAGGAGGCCGAGGACAGGTGGAAGCAGATGAGCGGTACAGCCCCAAGACTTGCGTGTGCCAGCCTGTCCCAGTAACACCCCCACTACAGCTTTCATAGTTGGGGCACTTGAGAACACACCAAGAGCCCTGCCATGCCCATAGTGTCTTCCTTTATGTCTATCGTTTCCCTTTTCGTTGCCAAACTTCCTCTGTCTGGCACAGCAAGCCAGTAAATGACTGCTCAGACGGCAGTTGTGCTACAGACTTTTGGGCTGTCCAAATAATCTGGTTGTCATTGCGATACCTGGCAAGCTTGCAGCAGCTTGCATGTGCATTTACTAGTAGAACCATTCCCCTGAGTGGAAGCCCCAGAGCCAGGTGGCAAATGGTTCTGTTCATTGGCGTCTATGAGAACACCTTGCCATGCCCCTGTTTACATTACAAATGTTTTCTGTGTCATACACAGAGCTGTTTATCATGCAGTAGGAAACGGGGTACAGTCCGGAACTGTATTATTGAGAGTTGTGGATTTTGCTTTATTAAAGCAAGAGTCTAATTTACATGGTTGCAAGAAAAAATTTGAGAGCATTTAATCCTGGTTTCTTGTGATCTGCTGCCTGGTCCCCTTTTTTCACTTTTCCTAAGACAATAAGAAGCCGAAACAAGAGGACACAGTGCAATTCCTCTGTTGTTCCTTGATACACAATGCATTTTGAGCTGTAAAGCAGAAATATTTTCTTTTTACTGTCAGCTCTTTGGGCTGTGACCTTCATCTCTCTCTAAAAACTTGCTTTTCGCTCGTTGGTTTATTGAAAACGGAATGCCGCTTGGTCAGTGGTACACAGATGTGTGTTTAAAGAGATGGCGCAGATGGTTCGCATATTTCAGCTCTAGGCAGCATGCAGCAGCTTGTTGAACGCCTGCCTGGACAGAGGAGAAGCTGACTGCTGAAACTGGTGGGATGTGGGTCATACGGGACTGATCCTCCTCTTGGTGCACCATCTGTGGGGATGCTTGGAGGGGTGTCTTTGATCTAAACCAGACTTCTGTCTTGGATTTGCTGCTTTGCGTTTGCCTCTGTCCCCAGAGCTGTAATATTAGGATGTGGGCATGGCTTCCATTCTGTCTAACTGCTGTACAGATGTCCTGCAAGAAGTATTGGGAGCAGGGCTGGTTTGGGGAATGCTCCAGAGAAAGGACCTGGCACGGAGCAGAGAGCCAGTTTGGTGTAGCGTTTAGAGTTGCAGGACTCTAATCTGGCGAACCAGGCTTGAGTCCCTGTTCTTCCACTTGATGCCAGCTGGGTGACCTTGGGTCAGTCACAGCTCTCTCAGAACTCTCTCAGCCCCACCCACCTTGTGAGGATAATAATAACACACTTTGTAAACTGCTCTGAGTGTGGCATTAAATTGTCCTGAAGGGCAGTTTATAAATTGAACGCTGTTGTTATACACACCCAAGTCTCTTGCGACTGAATTTCTTGCTCTAGCGGCCCCTCCTCTTGCAGAAAAAATACTTTCTTTTTAACTTATAGATGATCTCTTGCTCTGAAGGCATTTTTCATTGCAGGGTCTGTTGATTATTGAATTGGACTTTCTCCTCACCGTCTGTTGTAGATATAGTCACAAAAATCTCCAGCATGCTAAACTTGTTCTTTTGTCTTTTAACTGCTGCCAAGTGAGAGAAGTGAAAACCGTTCCAGTGCTCGTGAAACTGTTGAAGAAAACTATCCCAGCATGGAGAAGATGGGCTTGGTAGACACTGGTATCCGGGAGGAGGATGAGGAGGAAAGAAGAACTGTAAATGGGGGGAAGGACACCAAGGAGCCCGACACGCCTTGCCAGGAGTAAGGGCCAGGTCTGGGCAAGCAGCTGCGTATACACCTGTGGCCACAGAGTTTGCCCGTATGGCAAGTGGGGCTTTGCCCCTTCCGATGCTTCCTTTCCAGTTGCGGCAGAGCTCTGATTCATACCCACAGGGCTGGTTCACCACCTAAGCATGTGCTCAGGATGCTAGATCAGCACAGGGCAGCAACATGGGAAGGGACATCCAGTATGGCATGTGCCTGTCACTTCCCAGATCTGGGCTGCTGCCGCCCAGGTCCAGGGTTGGTTATAGAAGGGGCGACATGAGTGGGTAGCTGAGCTGCTGCTGCCTTGTTCCAAAGCAGACCCAGCTGCCGCAGAACAGGAAGAGAGAGCGGTGGTTTGGGGAAGCAAAATTTGTTGAGCCAGTCCTACCAGTCCACCTGTCTCCCTCCTCTTCAAGTTGCTGTGTGAGATTGAATGGCAAGCTGCTTCTTTTTGAGGGCCATGAAAGAAGAAGTCAGAAGGGACTTCTGGGCAGGAGGGGTCTATTTCAGCCTTCTGCCCTGGACCCTCTCCTTCTTGAAACTTACCATAGCGAGAAGTGGAAATATGAGGCTTGGAGAGTTCTGGAACCCAGGCCCAGCACCTGAGTAGGAAAGATGTAGCTGAATTAACCAGGCCATGTGTTCACCAGCCTTGTTGCCCACTTTGGAAAGCTCCGTTTATTTCCTCTTTGCTCCTATCAAATTGACACAATTAATTCCTGGCCCTGTCTCTCAATTATGTGGATTATACATCCTTTAAGAGGAGGGACTTGCTCTTTTCTGCTCAGTTTCAGCCATCTATTCATTTTCATTTTATGTCACTTTGTTGTCTCTGGCATTGAAACAAGTCTGTCTGTTTTCTGTCTTGCCATATTTTTTTCTTTGTTTCCAGTGAGCTTGATAAAGCTCAAAGTGTAAAGTTTTTGGCTTGTGTGGGAATTGAGCTCTGAAAAATCTGTACAGTGTTGAGGGGGGGGGGCACGGCAGGGCAGGGCAGGTCATAGCATACTTTTACTTCCAAACACACAATTCCAAAATAAATGCAGTATAGGGGTGTAAACAGTAAACATTTAAATGAGGACGCAATAAAGATGTCTTTAAACATTTTTCAAGGCAAAAGGGTTTCCTATATATTCCAGGATAGACTGTGCATGTGGAATCTGCAGTTTTCTAATGTTGGCCTCTTGAATTATTTTTGCTGGCTAGGCTTGGTTTTGAATGGTTGAAACAGCATTTTGTATATGAATTTTGATTTTAAATTATTTTGAATACTTTGGTGAGAGAGCAAAATAAAAATTCTAACACACAGCTGCTTAACTTTTCTTCTGTGAAAGCCTGCCTTGCTGTTAATCTCATGATTTGTTTCTCCCCACTCAGTCAGCACCAGCTGTCTCTGGCAAGTGCGTTATAGAGGCATGTTGGGAGGCTAGCTGCTGTTCCAGAAGCAGTATGGTGGTGTGGTTAGTGTGGTTACTGAGTTGGACTAGGATCCGGGCGTCTCAGGTTTGAATCCCCGCTCTGCCGCCGAAGCTTGCTGGGTGACTTTGGGCCAGTCACAGGCTCCCAGCCTCACCTACCTCACAGGAGGATAAAACAATGCAAGCTGCTTTGAGTCCCGTCAGAAAGAAAAGCGGAATATAAAAGAAGTAAAATAAAATAAATACGCAGCCACATTTCTTCTTGTCAGGCTTGTTTCTCTTTGCTTTAATGGGGCAGCCATGTTAGTCTGCTATATCAAAATAAAACAAAAGTCCAATGGCCCTTTAAAGACTAACAACATTTATTTCAATACGGGCTTTTGTGAGTCAGAGGTCACTTCCACAAATATGTGGACAAAGATTAAACTGGGAATTCTACCTAAAAGGAAAATGGTGTGTGTGTGTGGGGGGGTGATGTCGAGACAGACAGCTTGAGTGTGAATTCCATCAAGATTCTTTCGTCTAAAAATTCTCCAAGGGAGTAGAGCAAGATTAGCAATTACAAACCGACAAGCCAGGTGCCATCCTCCTCGCTAAACTTTCTCGTCACAATTAGTTTTCAAAATTGGGCTCATTAGTTCCCAGGTACAAGCCATATGATGAAACAAATTTTTTCTTCATTGCAGGGAGTTTAGGGCTGCAGTTAGGGAAACCGAGCCTTGCAAACAACATTCTGGGGACTCCCGGGAGGAAATTTTCAAGGAAGAACAGGAGGCAATGGAGCAGTTAAAAATACACCTGCGACAAGAGAAAGAGGCTCAAGTCCGGCACATCCAGAGAGAGCTGCAGCGGGAACAGGAGGAGGAGGTTCAGCTGCTCCGCCAGCAAAAAGAGGGCTTCCTCAGGTGAGAAGTTTCCCCACGCTACACCACCTCTCTCTCTCTCTCTCTCTCAAAGCAGAAGCTGCTTGGCAAGTCTTTCAAAGAGTTGCTAGTGGAGGAGTCTGCCAAGTTTGGCTGGCCTCATGAGTATGAAAGGTTTATTGTGTTGTCGAAGGCTTTCACGGCCGGAGAACGATGGTTGTTGTGGGTTTTCCGGGCTGTATTGCCGTGGTCTTGGCATTGTAGTTCCTGACGTTTCGCCAGCAGCTGTGGCTGGCATCTTCGTCAGGAACTACAATGCCAAGACCACGGCAATACAGCCCGGAAAACCCACAACAACCAAAGGTTTATTGTATTTAGCCATAGGCCATTACAAGTCACAAATAACAAGAATAAAAACAGAAACACATGCTTGAATGAAATTGATGTGACATTGTCAAAACTAAAATTTAAAACTAGATAAAACCATTAAACCATGTCCGGTTGTCAAATTCATATAGGACAATAAAAGTATACACAGTTAATAAAAACAGTAAAAATCCACAATGTTCAGTGTTTTTTTTTTAAAGAATTTTTATTGGATGGGTTTACAAACAAACATAAAAATCATTATCATTATTCACCCCATTGCATTTTCCCCATCCTTCCCCCCCCCCCCCTTTTCTGGTGACTCCCCGCAGTTTTCCATACCCAACTTAATCTAAAAAGTATATCATATAAATTCATAAAATCTATAATATTAATGTAATATATATCTGTATTATACCTACTATCTACTCTAACTATATTACTTATCTTAGTTAAAAATATAAAGATTACATAAGTAATAATTACATATGCTAAGTAAAACAAAATTACATACATATCCCCTGTAAATATACTATACTAATCCCATAACATATAGTAAAATATACCCCTTTTTAAGCTTAAGTAAGTTTCTATCTCCCCTACTTCTCCAAAGACCACAATTTCCCCTTCATGTCCCACTTTTTTCCCACATGTTTCTTAAATTTTTCCCAGCTTGATGTATAGTCCAATTCTTCTTGTTCTTTCAATTTCCTTGTTAATTTGTCCATTTCTGCCATGTTCAAAACTTTCAAAATCCAATCTTCCATAGATGGTATCTCCTGAGTCTTCCACATCTGTGCATAACACATTCTGGCCACCGTGATCATATAAAACACCATAACTCTGTCCGTTTTATCAAAATCTTCTAGGTTCATACATAATAACAGCAATTCCAGGGTTTTATTTATATTCCTTTGTAAAATATCTGAAATAACTTTAACTATATCCCCCCAGAACTGCTTAGCCTTATCACAAGTCCACCACATATGATAGAATGAACCTTCATGCTGTTTACATTTCCAGCACTTATCAGACATCTGGCTAACCACAATGTTCAGTGTTAATTTAATCCCTTAAGCACAGGATTGGCCCGTATTTTTTTTGCAGCCAGGGCATATAAAGCCATTTTGTAGGATATGTTAGCATCAGAATCGGCTAGTAAAACTACGATCTTCTCGGGATCTGAGTGGGTACAAAGATCAGGCAACATCTCAGGAAAAAATGTAGTCCTAGGTTGGGCATACAACGGGCAGTTAAGAATATAATGAGGTAAGTCCTCAATTGCAGATGTTCCACAGGGACAGAAGCACTGGTCCTTAGGTATTTTATTGTAGCGGCCTGCTAAAACTACGGTTGGCATTGTTTCGAAGTATAGGGATGTGAAGGCTGCTTTAAGGTTATAGTTTGCAATACTAAGTAAGATGCTCTAGAATGATTGCACTAGAAGAGTTTGAACCAAGAGGCTGACAGTTCAAGACCGCCTGTCTTATCTAACAGGGCATCACCCTTATAGACCCAGTCTTGAAGATGTAAGTTATTTGCTGAGGGGTTGAGAAGATTGTCGGGGATGGAATATCTTTTAATATATTATGAAGAAAACAGTGGCGCACCAGGTCCTTAGATAGCATTTGATTAAATGCCAGGTATCTGAATGTATCAGATCTGGCTGCTTTGTTTCCCCCCCAGAATTTTAGTACCACAAGTTGCACCTGTGCCCTCAAAGAGGGCAGACCTGTTTCTGTTCTCATTAGGGCGACTGGCGCTCCTTTGGGAAGAGACAGAATTCGACGTAGAAGCTGATTTTGGATTGTTTCAAAACTGATAATAATATCGATATATTGTCGAAGGAGGATAATAATATCCTCCTTCCATCCCCACACCTCGGCGCCATACGAAAGGTGGGGAATAACCTTACTCTTAAATAATTTTAAAGCGGGGTCTATAAGTACTCCACCCTTGGTAAAAAAAAACCCTCAAAATAGATCCTACAATCCTTGTCACAGAAGCTTTAACTGTGGCAACATGTACATTCCAATTCAGATTTTCTCTGTATGTAATCCCTAGGTATTTAAAGCAGCTACACTGATTAATTGGTTTGCCCAGTATATTCCGGAAAGAGATTTGTGCCCTTTTTCTGAAGACCATGACTTTAGTTTTTTCAAAATTAATGTTAAGGGCCTCTTCCTTGCAGTACAATCCTAATTGCTGAAGCAGTCATCTCATCCCAATTTTGGTAAGAGATACCAATGCTGTATCATCAGCATATAATAGAATTGAGATTTTGTGTCCGCCAAGACACAAAACCTCTCACCAATGTTGTTTGTATATAAGTTAAACAGTACTGGGGCCAACACACAGCCCTGTTTCACACCCTTAAGAATTGGAATTTTGTTAGTCATAGAACCCGCCAAACCCGCTCTGATTTGAGCCCAGATGTCTGAATGCAACTCGATGTTCAGTTCTGCCAGTTTTTGCCAGAGTCTATTCCTGTCAATAGAATCAAACATGGCGGCCAAATCCACAAATGTTACATATAGAGATTTTCTGGGTCCATTTAAGCCTGCATAAGCCAATTGGTACAGAGTTTGGCAGTGATTGACTGTACAAAGATCTTTCCTAAAGCCTGCTTGGTGAGGATGGATAATACAGTTCTCAGTGACCCAGTCCTCAAACTTGAGCAATAAGTATCTGCTATAGACCTTTGCTACTATGTCAAGTAGGCTTATTGGTCTATAATTCTGAGGGTCTGCTTTGTCTCCTTTCTTATTAATAGGAAAGATAATACTTAGCTTCCAACCGGGTGGTATTATGCCAGTTTTGTTAATTTGTGTAAAGACTGGGGCTAACACAGAAGACCACCACTCAGGAAATGTTTTATAAAATTCTGGGGGAATCAAGTCTTCCCCAGGCAATTTCCCAGAAGCCAATGAAGAGATCAAGCCTTTAATTTCTTTCTCCAAGACAGGATCCCATTCAGGCAGATCTGTAATGACTGGAGTAGGGCTCTGTATCTGAGGAGTAACTGCCGTGGAAGAAGGGGCACATGACCCAAAAACCTTGCTAAAATGCTATACCCAAACTTTAGGAGGAATATGCGCATGAATCTGCCAAGAGGGGTCACCCATATCACAAGAGATGATGTCCCAGAAGCGGGCTTCATTTTTCTTTAATACAGCTGGTTCTAGCTCAATCCATTGGGATATGGCATAGTCCCTTTTCTTTAGTTTAATTAAGTTTTTGTAATAGGACCTAAGTTTCAGTAGGTAAGGCATCAAAGAATCGTAATTATTGTGCCTTGACGCATTAGGAACATTAGTTCTTTTTTAATTGCTTTGCATTCTTGATTGTACCAGTGACTATTAAGAAAAGGTAGAGGATTGGTAGGCCTGCTGTTGACAAAAACGGTTTAAAATGGTCAATTATGGCTTGAAAAATTTTAATCGCCTCCTTACCCGATAGAGAAAGAGCTAGCTTCAAATCCTCCAATTCAGGGTCAGCTAAACTTTGAGATAATTTAATACTTAGCTGCTCCGACCACTTGAGTCTCCTAAAACCCGGAGTTCATCTTCTTTCTTCTGTGCAGCCCCACATGGGACTGCGCGTGCGCAGGCCTGCCGACGGAGGATTTTACAACGCTTTCTAGGACTCCAAAGGGGCTGTTGCTCACGTGCCACCGCAACCGTTCCCGCTCGAACGGTCACTTGATTCAACGGCAAGCAACGACCCCTTATTTTATTTATTTATTTATATTTCAACTTATATACAAGGTTTGAAAATTACCTAAACAACTATTTTCCAATACTAAGATGTCGACATCCAGTTCCACTGTTATTAAAATTGCTAGACCTCCAGCACCCCGACCTTTAGTGTGGAATTTTATTGCTGGAGCTATAATGGCCCTATATCCCTTAATAGAGGGCTCCTCCAAGACCTGACACCAGGTGTTATGACCCTTACTTTCTCTTGGGTAGATTTTTCCTTTAATCTTTCCCTTAACACCCTCTGGGTAGTTTGCTGCCACTAGGAATATTATATTCCAAGATATTTTATTTAAATTTTCCCTTTGGTAACGTGCCTAAGCGTCAGGCTCCTTCGTGGTTCTATGTGGCCCTGAGGATAGGAATGGGATATAGCAATGACAGCTACTCTGGGATATAACAAAAACAAAATAAATTTTTATTTTTTCAAGAAGTGTATCGGTTTCATAAATGTAGTTCTCGGTTCTTAAAGTTACTTCCTATAAACTCATTCATACAGATTTCTTCTAAGGTTTCACACACAGTTAGCCTCTTTCTCTGACTCAGTATTTCTCTCACGGAAATGCTTAAAACTCCTCAGGCAGCACACAGCTGGCCTCTCTTTCCCTGACTGAGTGTCCTTTCACAAACATGCTCAGTTCAGGTTCCACTCAGGTTATATTTCTCTCATAAATACTTCAACATACTCAGGCACCACACAGCTAGCCTGTTTTCTTCTGACTGCAACCTTTGCTCTCCACTCTCTGTCTAAACTGCATTCACTCCGCCCACACTCTCAGTCATCAACCAATCATATCACTCACTCATCCCTCTCTTTCACCTCCACTCTTCACCTATCTCACACCAAGCATTTAAAGACACGTGCACACATTTACTTAAAATCATTACACCAGGTCTCCTGAAAAAAAAGTATATGCAAAAAACTGAGAAAGTCCAGGTCATGGAGCTTGTTCCACCAACCCCCAAGGTTCCATAAAAGGAACTTTAATTGTCAGACCTCGGATGTTATCTTATTTAAATTGTCCTCAGGATCTAAAAATACATCACCATTTTTAGAAGATGGTCCAGTTGCCTGTTGACCATCTCTTACAGCCACTGCAGGCTTGCTGAGTGGACATGAACCATGGGTCCTCTGGGTAAGATTGGAGTTTGGGGGCCTGACTGTCTGATTCGTAAGGGACTTATGGGTCATAGTATCAGGAGCAGTGAGCGATGGTGGTTCGGCTTCAGACGAACAGTCAGAAGATTCAATGGCTTGTTGACAAGCGACAGGTGCTGCTATTGAAGAATCTTTTTTGATGCTCAGGAGCCTCATTCTTAGACGTTCCAATCTGACAGTGATCTCGGTTTGTTCTGTAGATGGGAGGCCTGAAAAAGAGTTTAAAAGGTCCTCTTCTATTGTGTTTTTTGATAAAAAGTGTTCCTGTTGTTTTGGTTGTTCAAGCTCCATAATCAGGTATGCCGGAAGTTTAGTCCCCTGGTTAGAAGAAGTTAGAACATTCAAATCTCCTCCTTCTGGAGTCTTGTTGGACTTTGGAGGCGCCCGCCTATTAAGTGCTTGCTGTGTAACCTTAGATGGCGGAGAGAAGTCCATAGTAACAGATGGATTGACCTGTGAGTTAGAAATCTCAGGCTGTTGGGTAGCATTGTCTTGAGTATTACAACATTGCAAAGAGGTTGAAAAGTTCGTTGGAGAAGTGTCCTTTGACAGCCCATAGTCAATTAGGTCCTTCAAAGGTTCAGCCCTTTTTAATGTTGCTTGTGTGATTTGTTTCAACTCACTGACCAGATTAATGGATGTTTTACTTCCATTCAGTAGTTCTCCACTGCCCTCCGTAGGGGATACCATAACTTTATCCATGCACTGTTGTTTCTGAGTTTTCCGAAGGCCTCTGGCAGATGGAGCACAATCACCGCCTCTTGAAAAGAGAAGAGAGTCCAGTGGCACCTTTAAGACTAACCAACTTTACTGTAGCATAAGCTGTCGAGAGCCACAGCTCTCTTCGTCAGATGCGTGATTCTCGAAAGCTTATGCTACAATAAAGTTGGTTAGTCTTAAAGGTGCTACTGGACTCTTTTCGATTTTTCTACTACAGACTAACACGGCTAACTCCTCTTGAAAAAAGAGGACTCTTACTTGTGTCCTGAAAAGTTCCAACTGGACAAATACCAAAAGTGCCTTAAAATCCTCTCATTTTTAGCAGCATCTGTGGGATGGTAGGCTGCCGGAATGAGAGAACCATGCTTCTACTTGAGAAACGGTTAGGAAGTCTTTTAATTAATTCAAGATCCACCTCCTCAGCCTCCAGCCTCAACAGCCAGCATAGTGAGTAAACCACTTCTTGTCTATTAGACCAACGGCCTGCATTCGCTGCAACTTGAGCAATTTCCAGAGTTATCTGGAGCTTTTCCACATCAAAGTATCTTTAGAGGAAAGTTGCTCTGCTGCTTTAACATTCAAAGTGGGAGGATGGCCAGAGGCAGCTCTAGAGCTTCTCGGTTTGTAGATGCAAGGAAACAGCCTCTCCTTCAAATGGGTGTTTTGTTACTTCTGTTTGCAACAGACCTCCATCCAGGTTTTTCTTTAGCAGATTTTCCAAACTAACCAAGTTGGCTGATAGCTTAAGTTGTTGGAAAATGGCTATAACTGTGTCTGCTGTGAGAAGACACTGATCCCCTATGATTTTAATTAGGACTGCTTTTGTAATTTCTCCTGCAGAATTTAAGGGACTTTAATTTGGGGTGGACTTCTGTTGGAGAGTAGAGGTCTCCCCCACCCTGACAGCAGAGACCTCATTAGCTGAGGATGGAACTTGTGTTAGACTGGAGGGGTTCAGGTTCAAAGCAGCCAATACATTAAACCTGTTATTTGAAGAAGGAATAGTCTCCCATGGGGCTCCGTCTTGGAAAAATAAATCATCTATGTGAAGCTACTTGTGAGTTTTGTGGCCAGAGGTTACCAGGGAATCAGAGTCCAAATTGTTTCTGTTCCTTTTTTTGCTTTTAGTCATTTCACCAGCAGCAGGTAAGACACAATAACAGAAGGCTGTGTCAACACAATAACAGAAGGCTGTGTCAACTAATTACCCTAAGATTGGAGGCTTCCAAAGAGATTTACAACTACGGCTGCAGAAGTTTACTGTGGCCTCTTAGAGGCTTATTGGAAAGTGAAAGGAAAATAAAATCTAACTAAACTGCAGGAAAACACACTTATACTATTCTAGCTTTGAGTGTGACCTTGTAAAATAAAATAGGTCCACAGAATAAAAAAAAAGACCTTAATGCTTCAGAGCTCCACAAAAGCATCCCCAGCCGAGCACTACCGGAAGCAGCTCACCTTAAAACGTTACATGCAGCAGCCTCGGCTGGCCTTAGTAGTCAACCCAATTTTGTGCTTATCAGGACCTCAACCCAAAGAATAATGGTTACGTGGTGGTAGCACAGACCCACCTGTGAGGGAGCCGTGAAACTGCCAAGTGGAAATTTATTTATTTATTTGGCTGAATTAAATCAATGTATTGACCACTGTAAATCACACTGCTGTGTAACTGAATGTGGCCTCACAATGTTCTATCCTTCCACAGCCCTCACTTTTAGGAAGACGTTGAGGTGTCTTTATTTCTTCTATGTTCAAAGTGAAAGTTCTGTATTTGCCTGGCAATAAACTGTCAATGTATTGATTAAAACTTTTTATTTTTAAAAATGTCTGATAACGGTCAATGTGATTAAATAAAAATTATTAAATAGATAACAGAACATTGGCATATCCCTTAGAAATTAATCCTATATAAGCATGCATGTCCTTCTTATTCTGCTTTAATTGATTTTAAGGGGAAGCAGTTAAATTTCTAAGCTGCTTATACAGGGTTTTGTCAAAAAAGGAGAAAGCAGAATTTGACAGAATTCCAATTCTGAGAGATTCTGAGGTTATACGGTGTGATAAGCTTATATGCGCATTATTACAAGGTCCAACACATCGCAATGACTGAATTTTATGAGCTATCTCCCAAGCATGCCATGGGGCTTTCTACCTAAGTAGCAAACTTGTTCCTGAGATTTTTCTGTGAATATTATTAGCTCATTGTCATAACGAACAACAGATTTTTATAGGACGTCAAAGCCTCCTTGTCCCACAAGAGGGCTTTGGGATGAGGGACAAGAGTGAAATGTTCAAAGCTGCAGCATGATTCCTCACTTCCCAAGGTAATGGAGCCACCACCAGCTGTCTGACTAACCCTTAGCTGTGAGACCGAGATACAGGCCTCCAGTCCCACCATGCATGAAACCAGAAGTCAGCCCTGCAAGTTGGGCTGTGCAGAGATCCACAAAACAGTTGCTTGGGTAGTTGTAACAAAATAGGCCAAAGTACTGAATTCAGATAGAAGGGCGAAAACCCCAAATAACACCACAGAAAAATAATAATTTTTATTAAAAGAGGTGCAACAGGTTACAATTATAAAAGTGTGCAAACAGGAAAGGAAAATAAAAGATAAATACCTATTCTAACTATACTAGACAGGCTTTCAGTCTTCTAACCAAATGTTACCTTGTCAGGCTAGAGCACAATAGTACTTCAAAGCCCCAAATCCAAGAACAAGAGTCCTGAGCTGGCACCTGTCTTGCTCATCAGGCCCAAAGCAGAAGGAAGGTGTATGGCCACAGGCATCCTCCAGCAACCATTCCTGGGCAGGAGAAGACTAAAATGAAAACCCTTGCTTGGTGGCCGTGATGATGGCCTCATCGGCTTGAGCAATCCCTGAGTAGCTAACCTTGTGACAACATGCCCCTGCAGCAGGCACATATGCGCAGTTAGCGCAGCTCTCTCCACTCCCAGGGTTTTTTGTTAATGAGATGGAATGCAAGTGTAAAACTCCCTCTCTGGTTCTGTCCTTGAAGATCTCTGATCTGCATCTGTGCCTGGTTCCATCCCATTGTCTTCTGAGAACTTGCAGAGCCATTGTGACTGCCCTATCCCAGAGAGGAGCCTTCTTTAGTTATGACTAGGGCCGAAAACAGTAACCAAAGTCTGGAAAAGGCCAAGAAACAGAGTAGGCAAAGTCAGTTTCTTGACAGTGACATCTGAAATATTTGCTTGTAATTTCAACAGGAAGCAGTCCACAGTACTGAAAATCCAAAGTAAATCCAAGCTGCTTATTATTTCAAGGAAATATATAAACTACATAGCAATATATAATCAGCAGTAAATTCCATCACGGTGTGGTCTTTTGTGATACTGTGTTGAGCTTCAGATTTCAGAGGAGTCCAGGTCCCCAATAAGGGAGAAAGAGAGTATTTCAGAGAAGTTACCTAATTGGGATTCTTTAGCAGAGGTAACATGGTGGAAAGTCACGTTCTTTCTAGGATCTTGCTATGCTTATTTAGCGGCTGCCACTGACAGTTGAGAATGAGCCAGGCCTGTCCTGATTAGATCTCATATTCATTATAGCGGCTTTTGTGTCCCATCTAATAACACTGTGATAATACTGTAATGATACAGATTGAGTACATGGCCTTACTTTGTAAAAGATTATTGTTTTTTCTCTCTGTAGGTACCTGTTAGGCGAGGGCGCATTGTGCTCTTTGACTCTAGAACGCTTAAGCCATAATAAGTTTGTTCAGCCATTTGGAAGTTTGTTCAGAAGTTTGCTGCTTCAAAACTCTCCCTTTTTCTTTGAGTTGCTGAAATGCTCTGAGCCCCTTCTGAATGAAGCACAAAGTCAGGGACAGTTCCTTGCTCTCCCCTTTCCCTCCCTCCGTCTCCAAGCTGAAGGGAAGGATTGGGGCCAATTGGGAGCAGGCTGTACTGCCGCTGAAGAGCAAGCTGGATGAACCTTTCCTTCACCCAAAGAGCTACACAGAGTGCCTAGACATTGCGATATAATGGCAGGAATGAGCAGCCCGCCCCCTCCTGCGCTCTGGGTCACCAGAGGGGGAACAGATGATCACCACGGCATGCTTGGAGAGCAAATACTCGTGCCCCTATTATAGCCCTTGGCTGGGATCCAGGGCAGACGGTTATCATGTTGGCTTAAGAAGGGATCCACATCCTGAGGGAAGAGTCTTGGAGTGACAGAGGGATACGGCTAGAGATAAAAGAGAGGTTTTCCTTACTGGGGGGTGGGGGGGGCAATGCGATGCTAGAATGCTGGACTAGGACTGAGGAGCCCCTGTCTTCACTCCCCTCCCTCCGCTTGGCCATGAAGCCAGTCACTCCTGTTCAAGGAGGAGGAAACCTTGGATGTTTCCCAGAGTTGCGTGGAGGGTGAGGGTGAGATAAGAATTTGCTGGATAAGCAAATGGACTGGCAGCCACACCCCTTCGGTTTCCGTAAATAATAACCAGCTGGCAGTCTGCACGTCAGTTCCATCCAGCCCCTGCCCAGAGATGCACGCGGATCCCTTCCACGCTAACCAAGATGGAGGAAGGGAGGGAGGGTTAGGGTTTCTGTGTGAGCCAAACGTCACGAGAAAAATAGAGACCCATCTCTTACAATGGAAGGGCACTCTTAAACGATCACCTTTGTGGACTCGGAGCTTAGGCTCATCTCACGCCAAACGAAGTTTTAAATATTTGGGTCTCTGGCATGCTTTAGCAATGGGCAGGGACAGAAAATGGCGTGTGGAAGCAGACTAATAACAACTGCGCTTATATACCACTCTTCCAGACAGATGGTGAACAAAGTCAGTGTTGTTGTTGTTATCCTCAAAATGCAGCTGGGTCTGAGAGGGGGGGCTTCCCCAAGGCCACCTGCTGAACTCATGGCAGTAATGGAATTTGAACCAGCAGAGTGCCAACTCACAGCCCAACCACTTGACCGCTATGATAAAGCAGCTCTGTAGACTAGACGTGTGCCAGGAGGTATATTTTGGAGCTTTTGACTGGTAGTTTCTTTTCAGTCTTGATCTCTTCAGATCTTTTCTTCCAGGTTCTTAACATTGAGTGAATCTTATCTAACTGTTTGAGCCACCTCATCCTGTTCTTGGAAAAGATAGAAAGGCCTTAGCAGTGCTTATCAAGGAAGGGGTTTTCAGGGGATGCTCAAACTGTCTTCTGCTCATCTTTTAGGTCACTGAAAACAGAGTTGGAGAAGACTAGGCAAGAGGAGGAGCTGCGCTTGAGGGAGGAGTTGCAAGACAAACTCCTGAAGTTGCAGATCCAGATCCAATCTGAACTGGAAGCAGAGAAGGAGAAACTCAGGTGTCACTTTGAGCGGGTCGGGTCTGTGAGTATTGGCCTCTTCATGGCCTGGCCTTGGGAGGGAGAGCACAGGCATGGGGAACTTGGTTTCAGTTGGGTTTGTGTGTGCTCCTTTGCTTGGGAAATTACCTGCAAGATTTCTTTCCTGGGCAGCATTTTGAAATACCCGGCTCTTCTTCTTTGTGGTCTCTGCCTCACATTCGAGCCTGCCCTCAGGGCCTGCTCAGAGTCTTTGATAACTAAGCTAAAAGCTTGAACTGGCAACCATCTTGACTGATGGCGCATGCAGGCATGGAGTGTCTGGGGACACACCTTCCCAATCAGGTTCTTTGCAGCAACGTTGTGGATTTTTCTTGCTGTCAGCTCCATTTTGTCTGTTTTTCGTCATGCTTTTACCTCACACTGTGCTTATCATCTACACTTTATGGAACCTCCTCGTTCTCTTTGCTCTTGATGTTGGCCAGTTTTGTTTTCCCTTCTGTCTGTGGCTCTGAGGAGTGTGTTTGAGCACAGAGAAAATTGTGGGAACAAAGTGCTTCACACAAGTGGACGGTCTGTGCCTTTTGCTTGGGAGGGGGCCCCAGAGTGAATCCTGGCTTCATTGACAAAGATTCACAAAACATGTGGGAAGCAGTTGTTGATCGCACAGCCCTCCCTTTGGATTCCACGACTTTAGGACTGGCAGGCACAAGCTCCGGCCCTCTGGTTCCATCGTCCGCTCAGGTGCCTTCTCGCCCCCAGACTGAATCGCTTGTGCCCACTCCTAAGCACTCATGTGCAGAGGCTAAAGATGAACCTAAGTCCTTGAAGACAATTCAAACTTTCCACTTTGCTAAAGCCAGCAAAGAAGAGAAGGAAAAATTCAGAGCTGTTGCTCCTTCCTTTGACTGTCTCCACTTCGTCGTCTGTGGTTTCTAAATCAAATCCAAGAATGGGCAGTTCAGCACTGGCCTCTGGTTGCAGGACAGCCTGGATCCTTCCATCATCTTATTGTTGGAACATTTCTAAGATGTTACCACGGTTTCGGATGCGCCTACATAACCAAATCATGGTCCTAGATTGAGAGAGCACATGACTAGAGCATCAGACAAGGATTTGGGAGACTGAGGTTCAAATCTCCACCCTGCCACAGAGCCTTGCTGGGTGGCCTTAGGCCAGTCACACACACACTCAGCCAGCCTGACCTGCTTCGCAGGGTGGTTGTGAGGATAAAATGGAGAAGGGGAGAATACTGTAAATAAATCTTAGCCTCTGTGGAGGTGCAGTTCATGTACACCTTTTCAGAAGGCTGTCTGGAGTCAGCGCCTCAGGCGATAGGGCTCTGTCCCGTCACTGACATGTCACTCCTGGGACTGATGGTCTGAATAAGGCTCTGCACCCTGAGGTTTCTTTCCTCCCAGAATGAGACAACTTCATTGGTATTATGAATCCTCAAACTTCTGCTATAGTTCCAGTGATGCTTGAAACTGAGAGTTGGATGCTTATACTCCTCCGAGGTATTGTTCTTTATCCCCTCACTGGTGCCCCTTATCTTGGTGGGGAAATGGCTGCTCTCCTGCCGAGGCTCTTAAGCCCTGCTCTGAACAGCTTGTGCTCCTGGCCCCACACTTGAGGCTTGAACAGTCACGGCCACCTCTAGGCGATCTTGTTTTCACCCAGTCAGTTTGGAGTCTGAGTCTCCGCTAGCACTGCGTGTGTTACCAGCATTGTTACAAGTGGCTAAGGATTCCTAGGATAAGCCTTTCACTACACCTCCAAATAGATGCTTCAAAAACATGTATAAAATTCAGAACAGAAATTGCTCTTTTCATAGCCTGCTCCTAGCTCGACTGTTATTGAAGCATCCCAGAAGAAGGGCAGGTAGTAAGATAAACAAATAAACAAACACATAAATAAAAATGAAAAGGAGTTCTACTAAATCTCCCAAAATAGTTTACCCCCCACCAAATGCTTTCTGTTATAAAACTGTTGTACGTGGCTGTCTAAAGGTAGTAAGTAAAGGCATCCTCCAGATCCGCTCTGGTAGGTCATTTCAAAGGTCTAGATTCCCCATGGATAAAGCTTGTGACCTGGCAGTTGACATCTAGCCAATGGTACTCAAAGGAGAAGACCATCTGAAGAATGTAGTTAGCATGTCCTGACTAGCTATACCAGAAGATGTGGCTTAATAACTATGATCATAAAAGGCTTTAAAGGCATTGACAGTTTGAATTGGGCCCAAAGGTAAATTTATTTATTTTTGTTTGTTTGTTTTAATTTATGCTAATTATATTCTGCCTTCCTCACTGAGATTCAAGGTGGATTACACAGTGTAAGTCAATACGATCAACAGCTGGTGTCAGACTATGGCATCCCAGTTATCCAGAGTCTGCCTTCCTCCCTTCTGCAAGAAGCCAAGGTCTCTTGATTTCAAAAGGTTTATTAGAAAGACAGCATTCATGAATAGGGGCCCTCACTCCAGAACCAAGGTAGTCCTGGCTGAGCAAAAGCTTTGTTAGGAATGAGTTACAAAACGAAAGTTGTTACAGATCAAACCCTCCGTTCCCAGCCTCCCCCCAGAGTTCACATTGCTGGGCGCTCTTCTGTGGGAAAGCCGGTCCGTCAAGGTCGGCTCTGGAGAAAAACAGATAAGACGCAGCATCCTCTCCCATGGAAAGTGCGGTCACGGCTTAGCTGGACCTGGAGGGAGAGAGAGACTACACAACTACCCAAATTAACACGGTGTGACTTAGGTTAAGCTCTCTTAGCATGACAGATCCTGACAGCTGGGACATTCAATAAACATTCAGAAAATGATGCAATATTTATTTATTTATTTATATTCAATTTATATTCCGCCCTCCCCACATCAGCAGGCTCAGGGCGGATTACAACAAAGTTTAAAATCACATTTCACAGTTTAAACAGTTTAAAAACATAAAGCACCTTAAATACCATAGATTAAAATAACACACACATATATATAAATATAAACACAGCAGCACATAATTTGGACGACCACCTTTTTCGCCATTTCCAGAGCATTTTAACAGGGAGATATGTGAGAAATGGAAGGTGTCACTAGAAGGGAGGGCATATGCTTTACTCCCCTGGCTAGCGGGCACCACCTCGCATCAACCATATGCCTGGCGGAACAGCTCCGTCTTGCAGGCCCGGCAAAAAGCTAACAAATCTTGCTGGGCCCTGGTCTCATTGGACAGAGCGTTCCACCAGGCTGGGGCCAGGACTGAAAAGGCCCTGGCCCTGGTCGATGCCAAACAGGCCTTCCTAGGGCCAGGGATCTTTAATAGATGTTTATCGCTCGAGCGAAGAGTCCTCTGGGGTTCATATGGGGAGAGGCGGTCCTGCAGATATGCCGGTCCCAGTCCGCATAGGGCTTTGTAGGTTAGTACCAAAACCTTGAACCTGATTCAGTATTCCACTGGCAACCAGTGCAGCTGGCGCAATACTGGCGTTATATGTGCACAC
Organism: Eublepharis macularius; assembly: GCF_028583425.1. Lineage (NCBI taxonomy): Eukaryota > Metazoa > Chordata > Lepidosauria > Squamata > Eublepharidae > Eublepharis > Eublepharis macularius. The sequence goes on from NC_072803.1 coordinate 144,895, forward strand.
ATTGGCATTCCGGTGATGACACGCGCTGCCGCAATCTGTACCAGCTGTAACCGCCGGATCAGGTTCAGGGAAAGCCCAGCTTAGGGTGAGGGTTGCAGATATTTGAAAAGAAGCAGAAATCGGATACAAAGCTGAAATCAATGCTAAAACAAAACAAGCAAATTGACATGACGTATTGCACAATGCTGAATTATCCAGCAGGACCATAGTTACAGCAACAGACAGTACGCAGTAGTATAGTCTACAGTCCCTGTCCCTTTAACAAATGCATCGTCTGAACCAGTTCCTTACAACACAGTCCTGTCACCTGCATAAAAAAGCCCTCCTGAATGATTCAGTTTTGCATAGTTTACAGCAAGCCAGGAGACTGGAGTGCTTGAGGGTTGATGACCCATCACCCTTCCTGTCCTCTTTGCCAGCCATGAACTTGCAGCCAGTCTTCATTACATTGCAGTTATTGAAATATCAATCATATCTCTAGGGCTGAAGGTGTTTTTCCACAGCCAGCATAACCACACTGTCATATCCCCCAACTTCTTCCTAGTCCCAGCTCCCTAGTAAAGCAAGGCACTGGAGCCTGTTTTTTGCAGGGGGAGTGGTGGAGAAGGTACCAAGGACCCGTTCTGTCAACAGCTCCCGCATTTCAGCATGGTTCAGAGGCTTGTGCAGAGTTAACCTCAAGGCTCTGCTAAGTCCCCCATAACTATTCGGAAACCAACTGGATCCATCCGTCTCTGGGGTCAGACCAACATAGCAGGTTGTCCATCCTTGTAGAAGGCCGCAACCCTGTGCCCTCCACACTAGAGATGAGAGTCATTCATCTTGTGGTCAAGCATTGCTAACCTCGTATTTGATTTATGCCCCCTATTCCTGCCTCCAGGGATGTTAGCCCACCATTCTTCGCTCCGTATGATGCACACAGGCAACCACTAAGAAGAACAGGTTGCTTAACTGTAACTCTTTTAAGACTAACCAACTTTATTGTAGCATAAGCTTTCAAGAACCACAGCTCTCTTCGTCAGAAAGCTTATGCTACAATAAAGTTGGTTAGTCTTAAAAACGCTACTGAACTCTACAATTTTTCAGCTACCAAGTAACATGGCTAACTCCTCTGGATCTATTAACTGTAACTGATGTTCTTTGAGTGGTCATCTGAACACCTGCCTTCCCTGCATTTCCATGGGTGCAAGGACCCCTGAAACACAGGGGGGCGTGTCTTTGCTGGCTCCCCCCTTCAACAGCAGCTTGAAATATCCCTTGCAGTCTTGCTCCTGGTGGAGAGGGGATTCACAGCAGCAGGATTTGGGGGATCATTTGGGGCTGCCGCAGGGGAAGGGAACTGGGAAGACCGTGGGCTGTGGATGGAAGTCCTTGTATGTGTGGAAACACAGCATTGGGTCCACCCACTATATGTAATAGCACAGATGGCCATGCAGGAGTGATCAGTCACTGGTGAACAACCTGTTCTTATCTTAAACTGATTCTTTCAGAGTTACACACAGGCTGATGTAGATTCTTAGGTCTCTTGTATAGCCAAAGTTTGGTGAAAATCTCCAAAGCTAGCAGGTGTTGAGCCACACATGAGCTATATTGACCTGCATATCACGTGTCTGCATATCATGGTCCCTGCAGTGTACTTATTTCTCAAAAGTGTGCTCTTCTAGTATTGTATGCAGCAAGTTGTCACAGCTTGGATGCCCAAGGATGCACACTCTGGATTGACGTGCCTTTTCTGGCTTAACTAGGAGTTTCTGTTAAGCGGCTACCTTGCCACCTCTAAACATATAGTTCTCTTTTTTAATGGGGCACTTGAGAGCCTCAGTGCTGAATGGCAACTGCATGAGCTGGAAGGGCGTGCTTCTGACTGGGTCTTGCTGGTTATCTTTCAGGCTGGAGCAGGAGGCTGCCCTGCACAACCTCAGGGAGGATCTGGAATTGTTGCAACAGTCGGAGGAGGAGGAGTTTCAGAAGCAGAAGCAGTTTGCTCTAGAGAAAATGAAGGTGGAAGCAGAAGCTCTTCAGCAGGCAGAACTGGAAAAGCTGGAGCAAGAGAATGTGAGAGCCATGGGCGAGATGAAGGAGAGACTGCAGAGGGAAAAGGAAGCGGTGAGGGCGACCTCTCAACAAGCCTCGGTGCCTTGTGATGGCTTAAGAAGCTGATCTCTAGCGAAGCCCTTATTAGATAGCTAGTAGCCTCTTTCTTGCACCATGATGGTTGCAGAGAGGTTACGTTATTTTTTCATCTCTTCCGGTTCTCTGGAGCCACTGTCTGGTCTTCCCCAAGCTGTCAGCAGGGTGCATAGTGCACCCTAGAAGTCAGTGTGTGGAAGTGCATGCACCAGTGTGTGGCTTATGAATGCAGAGGGGAGATTCCCTTGGTGGTAAGTGATGTTGCTGAATTACATGGGAACAGCTACAGCAGAGGTTTTAGCCTCAGCATATGGGTGAGTAGTTTTAAGTTTCAGAGGGTGGATCTGGATTAAATAAAAGAAAGCAGAATGTCATCGAATTTAAGATTCCATCAGGAATCATGGAAGTTATTGAAAACCTGTGGGGGCAGCAGGCAAGATACTCAGATCACCACCTGGCATTTAAACCTGCTTTGTAGCAGTGGCCATTCTCTGTCTGTGTGTGTGTCTCTCTCTCCCTCTCTCCCCCCCCCCTCTCTCTGTCACTCAGAGTCTAATTTACCTCCCACGATTGGTGGAATACATGCCTCTGAGTTCCTAAAATATTGGAAGAAAATATACTAGAAGCTTAGATAAAATGTGTAGCCTAGATTAGAAAAAAAACAAAGAATTCTAAAAGGATTACCCAAACACATTGCAATCTGACTTCAGGCCGAAGTTTGAATCAGAAACTATTTTTGTCACCGTGACTTCCTGCTTGGAAGTGGCTGCATTTCGCTGAACTCTTCATTTACTGCCTTGCCTGATAAAGAGACACTATCTGGCTGGTATTTGGATACCTTTGCTGGTATGAAAACCTCCTAAGGCACCACAAGGCCCAACAAGTACAAGATATTTCATCTTTCTGGCCCTGCTCAGGGAAGTGTTTAAAAACACACAGTTTTTTAAAGAGGAACAGGACTCTATAAGATCTGAGGTGGTAAATTTAAAATCTTTTATTAAGCGTCCACCAGAATGCATACAGCTCAGGCCTGGAAGATGAGACTATTGCAGATAGAATCATATAATCATAGGGTTGGAAGGAACTTTAGGGTCATCTAGTCCAACTCCCTGCACAATGCAGAAACTTCACAGCAACACCCCCCCCCACTGACCCAGTGACCCCTGCTCCATTCCCAGAAGATGGCAAAACACCTCCAGGATCCCTAGCCAAACTGGCCTGTGGAAAATTGCTACCTGACCTCAAGGTGGCAATCAGCATTACCCTGGGCATGTAAGAAGGGCCACGAAAACCAAGCACTTCTGTCCTTCCCCTCATGATCTTTCCAGGTTCACAGAATCAGCATTGCTGTCAGATGGCCATCTAGCCTCTGCTTAAAAACCTGCAAAGAAGGAGCATCCACCACCTCCCGAGGAAGCCTGTTCCACTGAGGGACCACTCTAACTGACAGGAAGCTCTTCCTAATGTTTAGCCGAAAGCTCTCTTGATTTAATTTCAAGCCGTTGGTTCTGATCCGATCTTTTGGGGCAGTGGAAAACAACTCCACGTCATCCTGTATATGGTAGCCCTTCAGGAACTTGAGGATGGTTATCATATCACCTCTCAGCCATCTCCTCTCCAGGCTAAAGATTCCAAGCTCCTTCAACCTTTCCTCATAGGACTTGGTCTCCAGACCCCTCACCATCTTCATTGCCCTTTTCTGGACACGTTGCAGCTTGTCTATATCCTTAAATTGTGGTGCTCAAAATTGAACACAATGTTTTCGGTGAAGTCTAACCAGAGTAGAGTTTAGTGATACCATCACTTCTTTAAATTGAACTAAGTCCTCAGGGCCAGATGAATTGCACCCAAGGGTACTAAAAGAACCCACAGATGTAATTTCTGAGCCTCTGTCCATTATTTTTTGAGAATTCTTGGAGATCAGGCGAGGTGCCAGAAGATTGGACACGGGCAAATGTCCCCATCTTCAAGAAGAGGAAAAAGGAGGATCCAGGTAACTACCAACCCATCAGCTTGACATCTATACCTGGAAAGTCTTAGAACAAATCATCAGTCAGTCCTTGAGCATTTAGAAAGGGTAGCTGTGATTACTAAGAGCCAGCATGGGTTTCTCAAGAACAAGTCATATTAGACTAACCAAATCTCTTTCTTTGAGAAAGTTGCTACCTTGCTGGACCAGGGGAATGCTGTGGACATAGTTTATCTTGATTTCGGTAAGGCTTTTGATAAGGTTCCGCATAATATCCTTGTTGACAAGTTGGTAAAATGTGGTTTGGATCCTATAACTATTAGGTGGATCTGTAACTTGTTGACAGATCACCTCCAAAGAGTGCTAGTTTTTTTTTTAAAAAAAAAAACATTTTTATTGGTGAGTATACTTTTCAATTTCCGTACATACATTCCCTCAATATCTAATTAACCCTATCCCCCACCCTTTTCCTCCCCCCTCTCTATCGACTTCCAACAGCTTTCCAACCCTTACCCCCTCTTATTACTTAATGAATCCCTTACTCTAAGCACATTCTATTTTTTTTCCAGGTGTTCTATCATATATATCAAATATCCTATCAATGAAATATACTTCTATCAATTATACTATCAAATATTCTATCAGTATAATATACATCTATCAGTTATACTATCAATATAGTATAAATCTTATACCCCTCAGTATAGCAGACCAGTCTAACATAATATAATATAATATAATATAATATAATATAATATAATATATAACAAAACTCTTAGTTTAAACATATTCTATTTCTTTTAGATATAACATATATTCTATCAAATATACTACCGTCATTAAAATCTGTATTAAAACCCCTACTGTGTGCCCTGCCACCAATGTGGCACAGCACACAACACCATACTACACATTCATTATATAATACACAATCTGATCCACTAACATAATAGTATATATAGTATGCCCCATCAATATATTTATTTAACTATTCCCTTATTCATATACTCTGAAAAAAATATTACTTATCCTAACCTCCCTATCTTACTCTTTAAACAATCAATTCTAAATTTCACCCCTCTTCTACTATATTATAGTCCAAGCTTAGATTAAAATAAATATAAATTCTTAATGGTAAAGTCACTTCTCTCTTCTGTTTAAAATGTCTTATTTTAAAAATTCTCAAACTGCCACAGTTCTCCTTTCACATCCCATTTTTTTTCCAAAAATTGTTTCAATTTCGCCCAGTCCGCCAAATACTGTCCCGGATCCAGGTCTTTAAGTTTTCTTGTCATTTTATCCATCTCTGCCATGTACAACAATTTGTAAATCCAGTCCTCTTACGGTAGGTACTTCTTGCACTTTCCATTTCTGCGCATACAGTAATCTTGCTGCAGCTGTCATATAAAATAACAATGTTCTATTTTGCACTGGAACCTTCTCCATTCCCAAGTTTAGTAGCAGCAGTTCTGGGTTCTTATTTATTTGGGTTTGTAACACCTCATTTATTACTTCTATTATATCTCCCCAGTACTGCTTCGCTACTTCACAAGTCCACCACATATGGTATAATGATCCTTCGTGCTTTTTACATTTCCAGCATTTGTCTGACATATTAGCGTTCCCCAGCGCAATTTTCTTCGGTGTTAGGTACCATCTGTATATCATCTTGTATATGTTTTCTTTAATATTCGTACACGTTGTCATCTTAATTGTATTCTTTCACAAGTGCTCCCATGCCTCCATTGCTATTTCTTTATGAAAATTTATTGCCCACTTCACCATCTGTACTTTCACTGTTTCGTCCTCCGTGTACCATTTTAGAAGTATCTTATAGATCTTTGAAATTTGTTTCTTGCCTTCTTGTAACATTACTTCTTCCAATTCTGAATTTTCCATTCTTATTCCTCCCCTTGAACAGTCCGATTTGTAAAGATCCCTAATCTGTCTGTATTGAAACCAACTATAACAAGGAGACAATTCTTCTTCCGACTTTATTCTTAATGTTGAATGTTGTATTTGTGTTATCTCCTTACAAGTTAAACGTTGCTGTTCGTTGTCGACAGTTCTCGGGTCTATTACTTCATACGGGACCAACCAAGAGGGGATTTGATCTTCCAGATACATCTTATATTTCTTCCAGATTGTGAAGAGGCTTCTTCTAATATAGTGATGCAGAAACAGAGAGTCCGCTTTTATTTTATCATACTATAGGTATGCGTGCCATCCAAATATTTTCTTGTAACCTTCCAATGCCAGAAGTTTGCGATTTTTCAGCGTTATCCAGTCCTTTATCCATGTCAAACAAATTGCTTCGTAATATAGTCTTAGATTGGGCAGCTGCAAGCCACCTCTTTCTTTCGCATCTTGTAATACTTTCATTTTAACACGTGGTTTCTTGCCTGCCCACACAAAATTCGAAATTTTTCTTTGCCATTTTTCAAATTGTTTAGAGTCCCGAATAATCGGAATCGTTTGTAGCAGAAACATCAGACGAGGTAAAACGTTCATTTTTACTGCCGCAATTCTGCCCAGCCATGATAAATTCAACTTATTCCATTTTATCAAATCTCTCTCTATTTGTATCCACAGCTTTTTATAATTGTTCTTAAATAAGTCTATATTTTTTGCAGTTAGTTCAATTCCCAAATATTTTACTTTGTTTGTTACCTTGCAATCCGTTAGTTCCATCAACTCTTGCTGCTTTTGTTTAGTCATATTTTTGCATAATATCTTCGACTTCTGTTTGTTTACAAAGAAACCAGCCAGGTCTCCAAATTCCTTTATCTTCTTTATTACCTTTGGCATATTATCGACTGGATCCTCTACAATCAACATTATATCATCCGCAAATGCTCTGACCTTGTAGGTAAACTCTTTTATCTTTATACCTCGAATTGTCTCGTCCCAAAGAGTGCTAGTTAATGGTTCATCCTCTTGGAAAAGAGTGACAAGTGGAGATCCTCAGGGATCAGTCCTGGGACCTGTTCTGTTCAACATTTTTATAAATGATTTGAATGAAGGAATAGAGGGAATGCTTATTAAATTTGCAGATGATACTAAATTGGAAGGGGTAGCAAATTTGGTTGAAGACAGAGTAAGAATAAAGAATAATCTTGACAGGCTGGAAAACTGGGCTAAAACAAATACAATGAATTTCAATAGAGATAAATGCAAAGTTCTGCATTTAGGAAGGAAAAGTCAAAAGCATAATTATAGGATGGGGGAGACTTGGCAGTAGTATGTGCGAAAAGGATCTTGGGGTCTTAGTAGACCATACACTGAACATGAGTCAGCAGTGTGATGTGGCAGCTAAAAAGGCAAATGTGGTTTGGGGCTGAATCAACAGAAGCATAGTGTCCTGTTGAGGTGTTTAGAAACAGAAGTGGGCATCAAAGGATGTGCCTTGTACTGGTTTAAATCGTTCCTTGTGGAACGGACTCAAAGGGTTGCTGTTGGAGATCAGCTATCACCAGAATGGGAACTATCTTGTGGGGTCCTGCAGGGCGCAACCTTATCTCCCATGTTATTCAACCTCTACATAAAACCTTTAGGAGAACTCATTCGCAGCTATGGTGTTGGGTGTCATCAATATGCAGATGACACCCAACTCTATTTCTCACTATCCAGGTCCCCAGAGGATGCAGTAGAAATCTTGGATCGCTGCCTGACAGCCGTAGTGGAATGGCTGAAAATAACAAATTAAAATTGAACCCAGACAAGAGTGAAGTGATGCTTGTTGGGAAGTCAGAGATCTTGAAAAACATTGTACTCTCCACTTTCGATGGAGTTCGTTTGACCCTTGCAGACTCGGTTAAGAGCCTAGGGGTTATACTGGATCCAGTGCTACTACTAGAAAAACAAGTTAAGGCAGCTGCAAAAAAACCTTACTACAATCTCACTCTAGCCTGGAAAATGGCTTTTTATCTCAACACGGCCGACCTGGCCACCTGGATCCATGCTATGGTAACATCAAGGCTTGACTATTGTCATGCATTATACATTGGTCTCCCATTTAAGTTAACTAGGAGGCTCCAGTTGGTACAAAATGCTGCGGCTCAACTATTATCAGGAGTGAGCAGGAGCTTGAACATCACTCCCATCCTACAGTCACTCCATTGGCTACCCATCAGTTACTGTGATCAGTTCAAAGTATTGGTTATTATGCTCAAAGTTCTTCACGGCCTTGGTCCAGCGTACCTACGGGACTGCTGGATTCAGTATAACCTCTAGGCTTTTAACTGAGTCTGCAAGGGTCAAACAAACTCCATTGAAAGTGGGGAGTACAATGTTTTTCAAGATCTCTGACTTCCCAACAAGCATCACTTCACTCTTGTCTGGGTTCAATTTTAATTTGTTATTTTTCAGCCATTCCACAACGGCTGTCAGGCAGCTATCTAAGATTTCTACTGCATCCTGTGGGGACATGGAGAGCGAGATATAGAGTTGGGTATCATCTGCATATTGATGACATCCAACTCCATTGCTAACCTGAGTAGACAGGCACATGATGGGTCGAAGGGCTGATTAAGTAGAAGGCAGCTTCAGGTATTCATGTCTCCATTTATTTCTGCTCTCTGCTTCCTGTCATTTAACCAATTTTTGAGACCCAGAACGGTGTAGTGATTAGATCTGGTAGACCCAGGCTTGAATCACCAATCTGTCATGATTACTTGCTTGTTGGCCTTGGCCCAGACATGCACATTCAACCTAACCTACCTCATAGAGTTGTTGTGAGGGTAAAATGGAGAAGACCCATGTAAACTATTTGCAGTCCCCATTTTAAAGGAAGGTGAGGCATAAGTAAAGCAAATAAAGAAATGAAAGCTTCTAAACAGTCATCTTTGGTCCTGAGATTGCAACTTATCCTACTGTATAAAAAGCAAGTTGTATTGGCGATGACTCACTTTTTATCCTTGTGCAGGCGCATTGCCAACGACTCTGGCCTTGAGGCTGCTGCAAAGCACCCGCTTGCCACCAGGAGAGGGCCTGTTGAATCAATGGCCTAAGCGCTCCTCCCCATGCCTCGCCTGAGTGCCCTCCCGCTCTGGCACCCGCTTGCCACCAGGAAGGGGCCTACCAAATCAGTTTTCTAGAACCTGTTGTATTTTTTCACACGATGGGCATTGTTGCTAGTTAAAAATAAAAGTTCATTGGACCCCAGATAGGTTTGATAAATTCGGTATCATGGACCATAATAATTGCTGAAGATACGCTGTACCTGGAGGTATATTGTCTTATATGTTATGGACTTGCCATGTCATGGCACGATTTTTTCCTTTTAAGAGGCAGGAAAATCAAAATGACCCCCAGGTGGGACAGACTGTCCCAAGAGGAGATAATAAATTCTGAGGACATAGAAAAGCAGCTCTCCTCCATCTGGAGCAGCCCTTTGGAGAGGCACAAGCCATGAAGGACTAAATCTTCACCGAGGGATTCCATCTTGTCTATATGATAAGGGACAATGGGGAGAAATCCCACCTATGAGAACTGGTCTGGGGTTGAACTTCAATGGCTGCGATTTCAAGTCATGCTAGCTTGCCCCAAGTAAACATTGCTGAGGATAAGCACCAAGTCTAGGAAAGGGCACTGCATATTTTCACCTTTTCTTTGTACCCTTGCTGAGCCCAAAGGTGTGAATGGACCAAATGTAGTCTTTTTATACATGTTTTAAACATTTTGAATGCTCTGAGCCTGATCTCTGGAAACACACTGTGCCTTGTCAGTCCTGCTGTCAGAAGTGCAGTAATGGGGAGGGGTAGCAGATAAGCTTGCCATTTTTGGAGCTTCTCAGCTCAAAATTGAGAAGTTGTGAGATTCTTTCCATGCTAGCTTGTAGGAGTGAAGTGTAAAGCACAGCACCTACATGGAACCTCTAAATAGCAGTGTAGTTCTAGACTGCTAGATAGAGGTGTGTTGTCCAGGGAACCAGGGGGAAAATCCAGATTTATGCAGATCTGGCTAAATCCAGCTTTCCTGATTCCAGTGGAAGAACTCTGGATCCATTCGGAGCACCTGGATTATGCTGGGCTGGGTTATTTGGCCACAGCAGGGGAGGGAGCCACGGGCAGCAAGCGGAAGGGCAGCATCACGAATGGAGCCAAGCCAAGCTCCACACCACAGCAGGAGAGCAGTGCAGGGCTGGCAGAGTGGGGAGGAGGCAGCAGGCATGCTGGCTGCCTCTTCAACTCCGAAGCTTGTCTTAGCTTCTACCCTTGCTTCAGCAAAGGAATTATCCTTAGGGATTGTCTGGTTTGACAGTAGCGTTTTCAGGTTTGACAGTAAGCTTGCAAGGGAGTTAATGTCAAACCTGAGAATCCCATGGGGGGGACAGGGGGGGCATGGAGTTCAAAAGGCTTGGAATTTTTTCCTCCATGGAGAGTGGCTGGGGGCAGCTTCTTCAGGGCCCCATAGAATCGGACCCCAGAGTCCAATCCTCTTGGAAATTAGAGGAGGGCCATTAGGGGACAATGAAGAGTAAGTGGAGATTGCTAAAAAAAATGCCCCCCTGGACAGTTTTCCCCTTAAGGAAAAATGGCTGATTTAATTTGACATTATCTAACCCAGATCAGAGAATCAAACTCAAATTTCAGAAATTCTAGATTTTCAAAAAACATGAAATCCAGATCACTCCCCACATTTTTGTTGCACTTTTTTAGTGCTAGATGTGATACTCGATCTAACTGAACATATTCTCAGAGTTGTGATCCCCAGTTTGTCTTTGGAGCAGGTAGTTTGAGGTCAAGACAGGTTACCTACAGGCTGCAGCTGCCACAAGACAGGGAAGTGTCCTGGGAACCAGTATAGCAGCCTTTTGTTTCTACAAAGTATTGAATGAAACTGATGGAATTGGCTCTTGACGTTCCTTGCACAGGAATCTTATAGATCAATGGGACTAGACAGAGGTGATGGTTGAACTTTTATTGGCCTTGGATTATTGCCAGTCTTTTGCAAGATGCCACTGAGTGTGCAAGAGCGGTTGCCAAGGTTGAAACACCTCTGCAGGCAGCTGTGTTGGCTGCTGTTGAATCCTCAGTGAGAACAGAAGCGCACTCATCAATGTCTTTTGTCAGCTAAGTGCTCTGTCAAAACTTTGATCAGGAGGGTAAAAATTTCTGGAAATGTTGCAGGGTGCAGCACCTTAAAACTAATGCTTATCAGCCTTGGTCTAATAGCTTGACTTCGATGGAATGTCAAAAGGGATGCTCAGGACTGCTATGAGAAGTTGCTCTAGCAGTCCCTGGGCTCGCCTCCTTTCAACTTACGCTTTGGACATGGCTGTGCGAATTTTAAAATCTTAGTAAAGAGATGAGGGAATACAAGCTTGGCAAGGCAAAGGAGTCAGTTGTGGATTGTGTCTAGACTTCCTGTGATAAATTGCAGGTTCCCAGAGTACTCGGATCGGGGCTCTGGCTTGCAAAGCATTTGTTGAGTGCCACACAGGCCTGATACAGCCCCCCCCTTCCTTGCCCACCAAGCCTTGGCTGACTTTGCGCAAGGAAGCCTGGGCGAGGGGCAAAGCTGGGAGGCAGCCAGGTCTGTAGCAGAGGCCCCGTCAGCCACCTCACCCAGCATTAAATGATGGACACAGGAAGCTTTGTGTTGAAACGGCATTCAGCTGCAGCACATTTATTCACTCATTTATACTGTCTTATAAGCCGTCTTACATCATTCTCCTCTCCTCCTCCATTTTATCTCTGCAACTCTGTGAAGTTGGTATGTCTGAGAATGTGAATGACCCAAGGTCATCCAGTGAGCTATGGCAGAGTGGGGATTCGAACCTGGTTCTGCCAGATCCTGATCCAACACTCTAATCATTATAACATGTTGTGTCTCTAGGCCGGAGGAGTGATCAGCAAGATTCCCAGGGTTCTTTGGTTAAGAGTAGGGCTGGAAGAATAGATGGGCACAACCTGCTGACCCCTACTTCCTCTTACCGGCCTGTGCTGCTCCCTCCGCCACACCGCCTCCTGCCCACCTGTATTTCCAACGGTGGCACCTCTCCATTCTTCCGGAAGTGCTTCCCCGGCACATGATAACATATAGACGACTAGCAGGAGCTGCAGCCGCTGGAGGATCAACAGTGTGAACGTCAGTCCCGGAGGCTTGGTTGTGCCAACCGCTAGAGGAACACGGTCGCTCCTGGGCACTTGGTAGTCTGCTCTCGGTCCTGTGGTCCGTAGCCATGATTCTTCTCCTTATGCTTTTGTACTGGCTATCCAGTTAGGGGAGAACATGGGCAGCTGGGCTCTAACACCAGTCATGCTACCTTTCCTCCCCCTGCTGCCACAGTCGTATTCCTGCAGCTGTAGTCCGGTGTGTCCCAGGGCATGAGACAAAGGCTAGGAGCCAAAAAGTCAAGAGCCCTTTTGTACTCGCCCTTCAGCTCTCACCAAAGGCTTGCGCCCTTGACAAGTTACCTTGATTTAAAAAGATGTTACCTGTTTAAAGAGGCACTATATGTTAAAAGTTAGCTACGCTCAGATTAATAGTATTGGATATGAGTATTAAAAGAACTGCTTCAGGGCACAGTTGAGTATGAAGGTTATTGCCTCAAAAGCCTTCTGTTGCCTGGATGCAGTTTTGTCTAAATGACCTCCAGCCGTTACTCCCAGCTGTGCCTTTTCATCTGCTGGGGCCGTTCTCACCGCGGCCCCCACCTTCAGAAGTGAGTTCTGTGGCTACCAGAGAAAGAGGGGGACAATCCTGTTACGGCCTCCTCGTTTATCGAATGTCCTTCCTTCAGTTCCACACATAACACCTGAAGATACTTTCAGGTGAGTAGCCTTATTGGTCTGTAGCAGAAGAGCAAAATTCGGGTCCAGTCATGGTGTGAGCTTTCAAGAGTCAGAACTCCATCAGATACACGGAGTGGAAGAGAGTAGGAGTTTGTAATCCAGGCACAGGGTGGGAGAGACATTGCACATTAGAGCATCAGGAAGCTAGCTATAAAGCACGTTGTCGTCAGCTTGATAGAGCAGGGGTGCAAAGAGCAGAAATTAGCATCTGTAGCGTGAGAAAAATCCAATGCCCCAATTCACTTTTCTCACACTACAGATGCTAATTTTCTGCATTTCACACTCCTGCTCTATCAAGCTGATGACAACATGCTAGCTAGCTTCCTGATGCTCTAATGTGCAATGTCCCTCCCTCCCTCTGCCTGGATTATGGACTCCTGCCCTCTTCTGCTCCATGTATCTGACGAAGATCACACCCTGGAAATTTATTTGGTGTGTAAGTTACTACTGGACCCAAACATAGCACCTGCTCATCTTTGTTTCAGGTGTTAATTCACTTTTATTACACAGCTTTTTAGTTAATGTTGAAGAACAGAAGGGCCATCCCTCCCCGCTCCCCAGAAATGGTTTTCTAATACGGCTTTTTCGCGACTTGCTGCTGCTGCTGCTACATATGATGTGTTTTGAACTATACCTCTGTGGGGGCAGCAGGCAAGATATTAAACATACTCAGATCACCACCTGGCATTTAAACCTGCTGGGTAGCAGTGACCATTTTCTCTCTCTCTCTCTCTCTCTCGCTCTCTCTCTCGCTCTCTCTCTTCTCTCTCTCTCTGTCTGTCTGTCTGTCTGTCTGTCTGTCTGTCTGTCTGTCTGTCTGTGCCGCTCAGAGTCTAAGTTATCTTCCAGGATTGGTGGCGTCCACCAATCCTGGGAGGTAGTATATAAATTACTAGATTGTATATTGTTTGACATGGGAACCTGTTGGTTGAGGCTTGGTGAGTATAAATCCTTCAAACAAATAAATTAATATATATGACTGTTGTTCTATAAAGTCAAATAAATTATAAAGTTAGGTACCCTTTCTTTGAAAGTAGAACTCTTAGCCAGTAGTGAAAAGACAGAAGGTATTCTCTGGCAGTAGAGCAAGCCAGAAAGGGATTTGAGAAGGCAATTGTTGTTGACAGTCAACCCAAAAAACCCCACTAATAAAATGTCTTTACTTCTGAAGAAGTTTAAACTTAGAAGAGATTTAATTTTAACATGCTGTTTCATGGTTTTGCAGGCTATGGAGGAACTGAAGAAGCAGTTTGCAGCTGAGATCCAGCAGCAGAAATCTACAGCCATAGCAGAGCACCACAAGGTAAAATGCCTGGGGAGCAAGAGTTTTTCTCATTCCACTTCCTGGCACCCACCATTGTCCCTCTTGAAGGGAAGTGTTCGGTAGCTGAGTCAGCCTTTCCACTGGCCAGTAGAAAGCATCAGAGAGGATGCTACATAGTGGGAGAGGCAGGGAGAACTGTTTGCTGACCATCTCCCTCTGTTTCTGGGCAGGTTGTCTCAAGCCCCCAACGGGAGATCACAGAGGTGCCCAGAAGGCAGGATGCTGAGCTGCAGGTGGATTTGGAAAGCACAGAGCAGAAAGCCCAAAGGAAGAGTTGCCAAGTAGCTGAATACGAGCAAGAGGTAATAATTTTCGATGACAGAGATTTTCCTAACTGCTGGTTTGCTTTGTGCTGTGGTGAGGACTGGGGAGCAAGACAAAGCTCCCAACTCTGGACTGGCAAGGATTAGTGCAGGACTTAGAGTACCTCTTAGCACCTACCTGGCCAACATACCCATACCAATGTGCTCTGTGCAGATGCATGCTTTCTTTGGGGGCCACGTGGCGTATGGGAACGGAGGAGGAACAATTCTGTATAATGGTACAAAAAACTAAACCATACAACGTGGCTGATTCTCGCACCACGTTGTATCCAAATACAGCCAGTGCCAAATGGGGCTTTGGACTAGAAGACCCTAGAGGTCCCTTCCAGCCCTATGATTCTAAGAACCGAAGAACTAGGAGCAACAGCAGCTTTCTCTTTCCACAAATCTCCCTCTCCTTCCAAAGTAATGTAACATTTTTGCAATTCTGCTTGGCTTAGTGAGAATGCCAAGACGGGAATGGATGTAGCCGGAGAGGCAGCAACTGGAATGGTTCTCGGTCTTCTGGTGTGCAGGTGGACGTAGTGAGGAATGGGTAATTCCCAGCAGAATCACAGTTCTGGGGGGCATGTTCCTATAAATGTAAACACATCCTTCCAGTTAGCCCCCCACTCAACCCATAGTTCCTTGAAACAGCGAGCGCTGAGTTTGTCCTTTGTTTTGGGGTTTTGTAGCCTACTTGTAGTATTTACTGACACCGTGCTGTTTCGTTTTTGGTGATACTGGTAGCCAAATCTTACGAGGGAGAGAGAGAGGATGTAAAAGATCCTAAGTGAAAATAAGAGTGTACTGTTCAGAGAGCTCTGGTGTGGTATGGTTGTTACAGTGTTAGACTAGGAATGGGAAGGACTGGATTTGAATCCCTGTTCTTTCATGAAGGCTGCTGAGTGGCCTTGGGTCAGTCATACACTGCAGCCCAACATACTTCTGTAGGTGGTTGCAAGAATAAAATAGGAACGGATGAGTGGGATAAGAGGGTAAACACACACAGTCTCCTGAGGGTGGGGCGTGGCACTTGTCTTCAGCCACAAGTCGTGCTCTGGCTCAAAGGGCCTGCCCTCATTTTGGTCTCTTAAAGTAGTCATGTCTGTCTTAAACAAACACATACATGGCAAGCTGCCACCTTGGTCCTGCCCCAGTCCAGCTGGACACAATCCTGTACAAAACATTTCAGTCTTTCTCTTTCCTCTAGAACAAAGTCAAAAGGCTGCTGCTGTGGCTGCTGGTGGTGGCGGCAGCGGCGGCGTTAGTAGGATTTCCTGGTCTAAGGGAAATCAAGAGCATGAATGTTTTCAGGAATCCCTTTCCAGACCAGTGACCATAATGAAGACTGGATTGGGCTTCTTTGAGAGAGAATGAAGAGAGAAGTATATCCCCCATCCAGTATTTGTGCTTCCCATTTTTGTGGCCCAGATGTAATACTGTGCACTTGTCTTTGCTGAATTGCATCCTATTCACAGCTGCCCACTTCTCCAGAGTATTCAGGTCTTGTTGAATTTTAATTCTATCTTCTTGGGTGTTTGCTACTCCTCCCAATTTGGTATCATCAGCAAATTTAATGAGCAGCCCATCCACTCCTTCATCCAGATCATTGATAAAAATATTGAAAAGTACCAGGCCCAAAACCGAGCCCTGCGTCACCCCACTGGACACCTCCCTCCAATCTGATGAAACGCCATTGACCACCACTCTTTGAGTGTGGTCCTCTAACCAGTTCCCTATCCACCGAACTGTCCTATAGTCCAGTCCACAATCTTCCAGTTTGCCCATCAGAATGTCATGGGCTACCTTATCAAAAGCTTTACTGAAATCCAGATAAATCACATCAACAGGGTTCCCCTGATCCAGTAAGCTGGTCACTCGATCAAAGAAGGAAACCAGGTTGGTCTGGCAAGATCTGTTAGGGACAAAACCATTCTGACTTCCCCAGATCACTGAGCGGTCCTTCAGATGCTTACAGATTGATCCCTTTAAAATCTGTTCTAATATCTTCCCAGCAACAGGAGTCAGACTGACTGGCCTGTAGTTTCCCAGGTCATCCTTCTTCCCTTTCTTAAAGATTGGGATAACATTCGCTCTTCTCCAATCTCGTGGGATATCCCCAGTCCTCCAGGAGGCCTTGAAGATGATGGACAGGGGTTCTACAAGTTCTCTAGAAAGTTCTTTCAGCACCCCATTCTGCCCAGGGGATTTGTATTCATCCAGTGCAGCCAGATGCCTCTCCACAACCTCTCAATGTCAACTAGTCACTCTGGTGTCCTGTCACATTTTCTGCTATCTCTAGATGTGCCTGAGTTCTTCAGAGAGAGAAAACAGAGACAAAAAAAGTCATTAAGCCTGTCTGCTTTTTCTCTGTCCTGCATCAGAGTTTCTCCATCTACTCCCAACAGTGGTCCAATTGCCTCTTTTACCTTGCGTTTGCTTCTCACATATCTGTAGAAGTTTTTCTTATTGTAGTGAGCCCTCCTGGCCAGACCCAGCTCGTACTGAGCTTTGGCCTCTCTGATGGCTGATCTGCAGTACCTAGTAACCCTCATACACTCCTCTTTAGAGGCCTGTCCTTCTCTCCATTTCCTGAACATTTCCTTTTTCTCCCTTAGCTTATTCTGGAGCTCTCTGTACATCCACATCGGTTTCTTGAAGCCCTTACCATGTTTCTGTCTTGCTGGGATAGTGAGGGCTTGAGCTTGCAAAAGCTCGTGTTTGAGAAGAGCTCACCCTTCACTCACTCCTTTCCTTTCCAGCACACTCCCCTACGGAATGACTCTCATCAAGCCTCTGAGTTCATCGAAGTTGGCCCTACAAAAGTCTAACCTACAAGTCTGGCTACAAACTTCCTTGGCCCCCCCACAGTAACTGGAATTCAAGGAGGACATGGTCACTTCCCCCTAAGGTCCCCACCACCTTCATCTCATCTACCAATTCTTCCCTGTTGGTTAATATCGAGTCTAGTATGGCAGAGCCCCTTGTAGCTTCCTCCACCTTTTGAAAAAGGAAGTTATCGGCCAGGCTGGTCAGGAAATTGCGTGATTCATGACGCTTTGCTGAGCCTGTCTCCCAGCACACATTGGGGAAGTTGAAGTCACCCATAATTACAAGGTTCTGATGTCTGGATACTCTACCAATCTGTTCAAAGAGGGCAGTATCCATTTATTCTCGCTGGTCAGGTGGTCTGTAGCAGACTCCAACAATAATACCCTTTGTCCTTCCTCCCCTTATTTCTACCCATATGCTTTCCACTGGGCTGTCCACCTGTCCACCATAACTTCTTGACAATCAAGCCCTCTCCTCACACACATCGCCACTCCACCTCCTCTTCTACCCTTCCGGTTTTTCTTGAACAACTCATACCCATCCACTAGCACATTCTAGTCATGAGAATCATCCCACCAAGTCTCAGTAATTCCTAGTATATCGTAGCGCTCTGTTTGCAAGCTGTTCTTTCTTACTACCCATACTTTGGGCATTGGTATATAGACACTTGTAGCGTGGTACCTTTGTTTGACCTGTCCTACCCAGGTGGGTCCCCACTGTTTTCACTTCGTCATTGAAATCGCCATGTCGATCGTCCCCTTCCCCTTGCGGCATCAGTTTAAAGCTCTCCTGATGAAGTTCTCCAGGTTCTTTCCAAACGTTTTCTTCCCTGCCCTTGAGAGGTGAAGCCCATCATGTGCTAGAAGGCCTTCTCTAAGAAAACCTATCCCATGGTTCCAGAACCCAAAGCGCTCCTGCCGGCACCACCAACTCAGCCAACGATTCACCTCAAGTATGGTCCGCTCCCTGCGTGTTCCTCTTCCTGTGACTGGAAGGATGGAAGAGAATACCACTTGAGCTCCCAATGTCTTCACTGCCTTCCAAGAGCTTCGTAATCCTCTTTAATTCTTGCAACAGTATTCTCAGCCGTGTCGTTCGTTCCCACATGAATCAGCACAAACGTGTACTTATCAGCGGGCTTGATGAGCAGGATAATCTTGTTTGGTGTATGAAATCATAAGATAATAAGTTAGCCAAGAATTTTAGTCTCTGAAGCAGCCATTGTTAAGAAAAGGTTCTGAAACCCTATAAATACAACAAGCTAACTTGATCCGGAGCTGCTGCTTTGGAGGAGCTCCTTGCCTGTGACCGTCGTATCTTTGGTAAGATACATTTTTGGACTCACATAATTGCTCTCTTTTAATGATCTGTGTAGTTATAATGGATGGTATGATGTTCTGTTGATTGAGTCGACATCAAGAAAACTGAATAATTATTTTGTAATAATAAAGGCTTAAAATGGAAGCAGAGACTCTTGAATTATACCTGGGAAGCACATCGGTAACCACTGCAGTTTTGAAGGGCACAGCATCTCTGCCTCCCCCCCGCCCCCCCCCCCGGCCGTTGTGATCAGTGCTGTCTGCAGCTTCTCAACATTTTTGCATGTGACCCTGTGTAGCCTTTTGTGGTGTTAGCAAATGATGGTGTGACGGCATGCCTTTGCCCCAACTACAGCTTAGCTACCTCTTGAGGGAGAAACGGCAGGAAGTTGAACAAGACCATGCAAGGAGGATGGAGAGAACGAGGGAGGCACACCAAGAGTCCCTGGCTAGGATCCAGCAGCAATACGAGGATGAGGTAAGCTCATCGCCAGACCCTTGAGGAATGAGCCATGCCAAGAATCTGTGCCTGGTGGTGGGTGTAGAATAGAAACACACACAGCATAGAGAATGGTGTGGTGTAGTGATCAGTGAGTTGGACTGGGACCTGGGAAACCCAGGTTTGATGCCCTACTTTGCCATGGAAGCTTGCTGGGTGGGGAAAAAAAATACGTAGTGCCTGCTGGATCAAACCCACGAGGGTCTATATAGTCCAGCATCCTGTTTTACACAGCAGCCAACACCTTGCCCTGGGGAGCCAAACAAATGGTGTAGGGGCCAAGGCCTCCCCTGACTCCGGCCCTCGCACTGGGCTTTAGAGGTTGAACGTCTCTGCATCTGGAGACTCCCTTTAGCCACCGTGGCTGGTGGCCACTGAGGGGCCTCTCCTTCATGAATCTGTCCGGTCCCTTGGTCAAGCCTTCCGTGCTCATGGGCATCACTGCCTGCGAGTTCCACAGTTTAATGGCTCGTTAAGGAAGGAATTTCTTGAACCTATTTCCCAACAATTTCATTGGGTGTACCTGAGTTCTAGTATTTTGGGAGAGGGAGAAAAAGGTCCCTCTATCTACTTTCTCCACACTATGCGTAATTTTATAAAACTCTTACCGTGTCTCCCCTGAGCTGTCCCAGCCTCTCCAGCCTTTCGTCATAGGAAAGGTACTCCAACCCCTTAAGCAACTTGATTGCCCTCCATTGTATTTTTCTCAACTCTGCAGTCTCCTTTTTGAGCTTTAACAATATTTTGAGCAATAACAATATTGGCTGTTTTTATCAGGGAGACTGTCCACTTTTTAAAACATGTCTCTGTCTTTGTGGCTTCCGTGACTAGTCATTAACCACACAAACGTCCTTTTAGATGTACTGGCACCTCTCTTGACTTGAGGGATGCATTCTACTGGGCCTCAATTAGTGTAGTTGTAAATAGTTCCCAGGTGTTCTGTAGGGATTAGACTCTCTTACTTCTCCTTTTAACATCCATTGGCCTAGTTTTCCTCATTTTAACAAAGTTTCTTCTTTTGAAATGAAAAGTGATTGCTCTGGATTTGGGGGGCAACTTTCCACTGACAGGAGTGCAACTGCGTTGAATGATCTGATTCACATCTGATCTCAGGATCTGCACAGTGCTCAGGTCTAGGAAAGCTGGCCTCAGTAGGCGAACACAGCGGCAGAGCCTGCACCAGACAAGCTCTCTGCGAGAGACCTCTCTCGTGCAGCATTAGGGGTCTGACGTCACGTCTCTGGCCAGCAGAACAAACAGAGGACTCATTTGAGTTAATGATTTTATGTAAAATAAAGCATAACTGTTTGAATTAGGCAAGAATTTGATACATATAAACAGTTGCTAATTAATCTTACAAATATAGAAGAAACACATGCAATGAACTCGGTTTTGATCAGGACGGCAATAGTACACACCTACTATGAAGTAACCCTTCGGACCTGGTACTCATACTGATTCAGCAGAGGGGGAAGGTTCTTCCCCTTCTGTTTTCTAACTTAAGTCTCTTTTGCACTTACGGTTTAAACCGCCATTTATGAGAATTTGTCTTGGTTGCAGTGGCTTTTGTATGGCACTCTGTTGACAGTTCCACACTGTCTGAGGCAGTTTCGATTTGGCATCTTGTTTTTTCATTTTAGATGGGCTTTGAAACTTCGGTGCAGTTTCAGGCTTTGCAATTCATGTCCCCCCCTTTTTTTTAAACTTTGAGCAAGCGTAGTGATGTTGCAATGTTGGAACTCATTCCCCCACCTATTTGCTGATTGGGCTGTCCCATGCACACTGGAGAGATAATTGGTAGCAGAGTTCTGGGGGGAAATGTGTACTTTTTGTGCTTGTTCCACTCTCATTTTTTTAAAAACTAAGCCAGGAAAGGGTTAAAATGCTGCTGCTTCATTCTCTTCTGGCAGCTTCTCTGCCACTTTGTAAAACACTTTTTTTCCCTTTACTCTTTGGCATTAGCAGAAGACACCAGGTAGGAGGCAAAAGCAGCCATTTAACCCTTTCCTGGCTTTTAAAGCCAGGAGAAATGAGCTATAACGTTGCAACCGTTTCCTAGCTTTGGGAAAAAATAAAAGAATATGTTCATACCACTGAGGGAGGAAGGGAAAAGCAGCCATTTAACCCTTTCCTGGCTTTTAAAGCCAGAAGGGAAGGGAAGGGCAGTAACACAACACAACAACAGTGCAACTCATTCCCTTATTTGAAAAAAAAAGAGTGTGTACGCATACCCTCAAGGGAGGGAAAAGCAGCCATTTAACCCTTCCCTGGCCTTTAAAGCCAGCAAGGAATAAGCAGCAACATTAGGAATCGTTCCTGTCTTTGAAAAAACCCAATAAGAGCGCTTGCATACCTAGGAGGAAGGAAGCCAACAAAGCAGCTTTATGACCCTTACCTCGCTTTACTGATAAAAATGGCAGGAAAAGAGTTCAGAGAGCTGAGGAGGGTGGGCGTGGTTAATTCCGCACAGACCAGTCAGCTCCTGGGAAAAAGGAGAGGTGAGAGAAGAGAAGCAGAGGGGGAGTATAGAGTTCGAACTGACATTAATCAGACGCAACTCGGCAGTGGTTTCAAAATAAAATTGCAGTATATCCGCGGTGTGTGTGTGTGTGTGTGTGTGTGTGTGGAAATCATGGATACCATGGACAGACTTTGGTTCTGCATCCCATGACTACCTTGCAAGCGTGAAAATCCTGCAAACATGGGAAACAGAACAGATACGGAAACGCTTTAAAGTCCCAGTGCGAAAAGGACCTAATTTATGTGCTTTGATGTGCAAAGTAATGCCGTCCCCAATAAGACAGGGCCCTCCATGACCTATCTACAGAGTTCATATTTAGAGATTACAGTGTCCTGTTGATATTCCCCATTCCACTGAAATTTTCTGAAATGTTCACCACCCTGTTGTTTAGCACCAAGCCTTCCTGCACCCGGATCTGGGCTTGGAGACTTCTAGCAGTGGGGCATATAGGCACGTGTACTTCATTCCCCTCTACAAGCACCCCTGCCTCTCTCAGCCCTCAGGTTTCCTCGCTCAGTCCTACTTTCATCCTCAAGTTCTCGCCCTGTCCCCAAGAATTCACCACCCTCCATTTGGTATCATTCATTCCAAACTGGCGGCTCTCCAGCGCCTGTTGGCTTTCCCCCAGTCATTAGTTTAAAAACTGCTCTGCAGCCTTTTCGATAGTAAACGCCAACAGCCTGGTTCCTTTTCAGGTCCAGTGAGGTTGGGCCAGTCCCGCTGTCTCAGGTTAACCACAGGAGAGGAGAACGATGTCAGATGCGTGGGGGGGGGTCCCCCCACTGAGGAGAAAGGTGGGGCGTAAAGTAGACAAATGGATACAAACGGAGATAACTGCCGTGCAGACAGATGGTGTGCAAGGAAGGAAGGTGCAGCTGACCCCACGAGAACCACGGATTCCCTTTCTTTCTTTGGTTCTTGCAGGAGAGGAAGCGGCGGGAGGAGCTGCTGGTGGCCCTGAGAAGTGAGCACCAACGCCTTGCAGTGCTCCATGAGGCAGAGCTCGAAGCTTTGCAGAAGAAGCAGGTGGAGCAGCTGAAGGACTTGCAAAAGAGCCACCAGGAGCAGGTAGGGCAGCTGAGGAGGGAGCAAAGGCAAGGGGGTGTTGCCTTGAGTGCTCCAACAGGAAATGGAGATGATGCTGTATGTGGGGGGGGGGCTGACTGCATGGGAGGCTTTAGGGTTAGCAGGGGCTTTAGGAAGGGTCTGTGGATAGTGCTCCCCCTCCCCACACACACACCTCTGGGCCAGGCTTGGCAAGCTCTGTCCCTACACCTGTCTTCCCTCGCTAGAACGATATTCTCCCCTCCTTCCTGGGTTCAGCAGGAGATGTCCTGTGCTGCTTCTCCATCTGAACATTAGCTAGCAAAGATAGTTCCTTTTTCTCCCTCACGCTGAAGTAGCATGTTGCCGTGTCTGATTCTTGGTCTTGCAATAATCCTGTCATGTCTGCATACCATTCATCCATGCCAGTCATATGTTCTCTGTTCCCTGAATTGATTTGATCATACTGTGAAATTATATGCTCTCTTGTTATGCTCATGTACTTTCCTCCTTGCTCATGTCAGACATAAGCAAAAAATGGGAGCTGGAGCTCAGGACTACAGACAAAGGGAGAAGTGTGTCACAGTGGGCGGGATTTGGCTGGTAGAAGCATAGACATTCTTCTTCACAGAAATATTTTGCAAGGCCCACTGAGTTGGGAAGGGAGATATGTGTGGAGTTTGTAAGAAAGATCCCCTGATCAGAACACAATTATCTCAACATATATCAAGCCATGTTAGTCTGTCTGTAGCCGTAGAAAAGAGCCAGAGCTGTATTGGGGGGGGGGGGGGGCAGGGGCGGTAGTTTGCCCCAGGCGTCGCCGAAGAGAGGGTGGTGGATGCTGGGAGGCCTAACCACCGGCCACGTCAGCAGGGTGGCCGGCTCGCTGGATGCTGAGCTGGCCTTGCACCTCGTGGAGTGGCTGCTGGCCGGGAGTGCACTGCCAGGTGACAGGCAGGGAGGCCTGCCTCCCAAATTGTGGGAGTGCTCCTGGGGGGCGGGCGTGCCTTGTGCAGTGATGTCACTTCTGGGAAGTGGCGTCATCACGCGGTCCTGGGAGCATATGTGTACTTTGTGTGTATGCACATGTGGTGACAGGGGTGCCACCGGCTATGACTTGCCCCGCGTGCCTGGAACCCACGAGCACCTATAAGTCTAACAAAATTTGTGGTAGGGTAGGAGCTTTCGTGAACTGTGACTCACGAATGCTCATAACCTACCACAAATTTTGTTACTCTTGTAGGTGCTCCTGGACTCTTGTTCTTTTCTACAAATACCTCAGCAGATCCTGCTGCCGGTCCATGTGGAATTTCACTCCCTTAAATGTTTATAGAATCATAGGGTTGGAAGGGCTCTCCAGGTTCAACCTCCAGGTTTCTTTTAGACGTCGCTCTACCTGCTTTCATTACCTTCTTTTTTACTTGGCTGCTCAGCCTGGATTAAAACTGCAAAAAGCTTGACCCTTTTGCAATGCTCCACAGAAACCATTCTCAGTCCTTCACCAGTCACGGGACAGTGGCTGAGGGGTGGGGGTGGCGGTGCTCATTTGAGAGTGTTTCTCCATCAGTCTGCTCCCCATGCCAGATTACCGGCATTGATTGTGTGGGCCTGGTGTGGGATGCCGAGGAGATTATAGCCATCTGTCTGGTGTACCGATCGCCCAGTGCACCAGCAGATGCTGTGCCTGGCCTGTTGGAGGCGGTGGCTGGCTGGGCCGTGGAGTACCCCAGGCTTCTGGTCTTGGGGGACTTCAGTTTCCATGCTGATGATGCTACTTCCTCATGGGCCATGGACCTGATAGCCTCCATGGCGGCATTAGGACTCTCCCAGTTTGTATCAATGCCCACACATCAAGCAGGACACACGCTGGATTTGATCTTTGGGGTGGGGATACAGGTGGATCTGGATAAACCTATAGCAGTGCCACGGTCAGACCACCTTGTCCTGAGGGCTTGTCTGGGCACCATGACACCCCCCGCCCTCGGCTTGGGCAACGAACTGATTTATGCTTGCCTGCAGAGTCAAATGGATCCAATTGAATTCCAGAACAGTCTGTGGGATCCGATGCCCCCTGGTGGCTCCTTGGATGAGCTGATAGAGGACTGGAATGCCTGTCTCTCTGAAGCTATCAACGAGATCCCCGTCGCAGTCTCTGCCCCCGAACTAGAGTAGCTCCTTGATATACTGATGAGCTACAACAAATGAAACGGGAGCTGAGACAGCTAGAGCGAGTGTGGCAGCGACTCCGTGACGAAGTGACAAGAACATCTTATAGGACATTTATGAAGGCCTATGAGATGGCAGTGAAAGCTGCAAAGAGAGACTACTGTGCAGCTTCCATTGCGTCCGCTAGTTCTCACCCAGCACAACTTTCCAGAGTGATTCGGTCTTTAACGTCCCTCACACATGGGACAAATAAAAATGTAAATTCAGCTTCAATTAACATTTGGCTTAAGCTCAGACATTGTCCATCGGATATTACTTCCCTAATTCTTAAGGATAGGTACTGTTCTGCCTGGCTCAGGACCATCTATCAGAAATTAACAATGTTGGGCTTCTCATATGAATCCTTACAGATGATGGCCCCGGACCAGGCAAGGGCTGTGGTCAAACAACGAATAGTGGATGTCGAAAGACAGAGGGATCTTGCTAGGGTCTCCAATTTCCTAGCCCCCCCCCACAAACAAGATACGTGGTTTCTCCAAACTCCTATTTATCAAGTCTGGAAATCCTGTCCCATCGTAAGGCTTTATCATTGGCCCGATGCAACACATTTCCATCTGCACTACTTGAAGGCCGGTACAAGAAGATCCGAATGGCTGAGCGGGTCTGTCCATGCAAGGCAGGGAAAGTAGAAACAATTGAGCATGTTATACTTGCCTGTAAGTTCTACCACGAAATACGTATAAAATATATCCAACCTGTATTGAAGAAGTTTTCAAGCCTTCCTGATACAGAGCTAACTAATAAGCTCCTGTTAGGTGCCAATCCCCAGATCATGTTGGCTAGATTTTTAGCAGCGGCCTGTAGAATTCGCAGGGAATGTACAAAGGAGTAACATCTGGTTTTATCCTTAATCCTGAAAGTCCACACTTTTGTATTTATATTGTCAAGCTTTTATACAGTTATTTTTACAAGTAGTGTATTTTGTGTATGATACTCTCTTATACTTTTACAAGTCTGTATTGGTTATTAACTGTAAATAAACCTATTGATTGATTGAATTCGGTAATAAGCTGTGAGGCTTTTGGAGACTATTTTGCGGATAAGATCTTGACACTCCACCGGTATCTGTCCACCACGGTTGATGCAGTATGTGTACTGGAGGCCCCTTGGTCATCCTCAGGGTTGATATTAGATCAATTCAGGCCACTCTCCCAGAAGGGGGTAGGCAGGATCCTGCATGCTGTGAAACCTACCACATGCCCATCGTGGCTGGTGAAAACTGGTGGTGATGGGATTCGGGCACCATTAGCTGACATCATTAATCTTTCTCTGAGTTCTGGTTTTTTTCCAGACTCACTGAAGGAGGCAGTGGTGCGGCCCTTATTAAAGAAGCAATCATTGGATCCTGTTGATCCAGCCAATTACCGGCCAGTTTCAAATCTTCCATTCCTGGGTAAGGCAGTTGAGAGGGCGGTAGCAGAACAGCTGCAGGTATACCTGGATGATGCCTCTATCCTGGATCCATTCCAGTCTGGCTTCAGGCCTGGCCGTGGTACAGAGACGGCTCTGGTCGCCCTCACAGATGATCTGTGGTGACACCTGGACCGGGACGGGTCGGCACTGCTGCTACCTTTAGATCTTACAGCAGCCTTCGAAACGGTCGATCATAATCTTCTGACCCACCGCCTTGCCGATGTGGGGATTCGTGGAACAGCCCTGCAATGGCTGAACTCCTTCCTTCGCAACCGGGGACAGAGGGTGGCACTCGGGGAATAGATGTCCGCTCGCCATTCTTTGGTATGCGGCATTCCTCAGGGGGCAATTCTTTCCCCGATGCTATTTAACATCTATATGCACCCCCTCGCCCGGTTAGCCTGCAGCTTTGGGCTGGGTTGTCACCAATATGCAGATGACACTCAGCTCTATCTGCTGATGGACGGCCAGTCTGATCTCTCTCTGGATTCCTTGGCCAAGGGTCTTCAGGCTGTGACGGTATGGTTACATCAGAGTCGCCTGAAATTAAATCCCCTGAAGACGGAGGTTCTGTGGCTGGGTTGTGGGGCAGTCGAGCTGGGGACCTGGCTCCCAGCCCTCAACGGGGTACAATTGAAACTTTCGCCGACGGTGAGGAGCCTGGGTGTGACCTTGGATGCCACACTTTCAATGGAGGCCCAGGTCACGACTGTTGCCAGGTCTGCCCTTTTTCATCTTCGACAGGCCAGGCAACTGGCTCCCTATCTTTTTCCCCGGGACCTGGCTACAGTAATCCATGCAACGGTCACCTCCAGGCTAGACTACTGCAACTCACTCTACGCTGGGCTGCCCTTGGGCCTGACCGGAAGTTACAGCTGGTCCAGAATGCAGCGCCTTACCGGAACACTAATCCAAGCACACATTCATCCTGCGCTGTGTCAGCTGCACTGGCTCCCAGTGGAGTTCCGGATCCAGTTCAAGGTGTTAACCTTGATGTTTAAAGCCCTTCACGGACTGGGACCTGCATACCTGTGGGACCGCCTCTTCCATTATGTCCCCTGCAGGGTGTTGCGCTCTGCAGACAGGCAACTCCTGGTGGTCCCCGGCCCGAAGGACATCCGTCTGGCCTCAACCAGGACCAGGGCTTTTTCTGCCCTGGCCCTGGCCTGGTGAAACACTCTTCCGCTGGAGATCCGGGCCCTGCGTGACCTGTTACAGTTTCACAGGGCCTGTAAAACGGAGATGTTCCACCGGGCCTTTGGCTGAGTGCTGGTGGGTGTCCTCCTCCTTCCATCTAAGACCACCACTTCTGGGGCTGCCCTCGGCCATCTGCTATGCCCGTATACGAACTCGCAATATTTGTTTAAATAGCCTGCTCCTGGACTATTTTTATGATTTTTTAAAAATTACTGATTTTATGTTTTTGTGATTTTAATGTATTTTTAATGTTAGCCGCCCTGAGCCCATCTGTGGGGAGGGCGGGGTATAAATTGAATTAAATAAATAAATGATCTCTCCAACAGCCCTAATGGGGGACATGGCCAAGCTGAGCTTCCTTTGTTCTTCTGAGAAAGGGTGAGGGGCTACACTGAGGCCGGTGGTGCTCTTTGTGTGGATGCAGGTGTGTTCCTTTTTAGCTGCAGGTTGCATATGTGTTTACTGAGATGAATGAAGGTGTTGGGTTGAGTGTTTGGTGGCTAATTGATTTGTACTTGAGAGTTTGTTTTGGTGCTTTTGTTTTTGTTATTAATTCCAAAATGGACTGTTTCTTTAATGGATTATTTTATTTATTATTTTTATTTATATTATTTATACTCCACCTTTCTCACTGAGACTCAAGGTGGATTACACAGCGCAAGATTAGTTTAGTCAGTATCAAGGACTTCCATAAACAATGCCATAGGGTAATAAATACAAATGTACAAAGACATAGCATTAGCAAGAATCCAATACAAAGCTGAAGAAATGCTGAAACAGAGCATAAGCAGTTCCAGGACTGACATGAGACAACGCATAACTATCAAGTTGGGTCATACTTGAAGCACAGGTAGCACATAGGAGCGCATACTTAAAGCAACAGATAGGACATAAGGCAACGTAGTGGTGAAGTCTGTGGTCCCTAACTCATTAGCGAAGCATCTGAGACCCTCTCCCTACAATGCAGCCTTCCTATCTGAGTAAAAAGCCTTTTTGAATATTTCGGTTTTGTATCATTTGCAGAAAGCCAGGAGGGTGGGGGCTCTCCTGACCTCCTGAGGCAGGCTGTTCCACAGGGCAGGGGCCACCACAGGGAAAGCCGCTGCTTGTATGGGCTGCTGTTGATTTCGCCCATGTGCAGGGTGGCACCTGCAAGAGTCCCTGTTCAGGTGAGTGAGGCTGCCATGGAGGAGCATAGGGAAGGAGGAGGTCCCACAGGTATGCAGGACCATGGCCATGAAGAGCTCTGTATGTGATAACCAATACCTTGAACTGAGCATGGTAACTGATAATTTATTTTATTTACTTATTTATATTCAATTTATATTCTACCTTCCCCACACCAGCAGGCTCAGGGCGGATTACAACCAACATACAATGTAAAATTACATTAAACAGTTAATACAGTTTAAAACCATAAAACCTTCAAATTTACATATTTAAAATACATATATACATAGCAGCACAATATTCCAACAGACCACTCTTTACCATCTCCAGATCATCCTAACAGGGAATATTTAATAGATGGGGGGTGTTACTAGTAGGGAGGGCATGTTCTGTACTCAACTGGCCAGGAGGCACTGATAGCCAATGGAGTGGCTGCAGGATGGGAGTTCATGCTCCTGCTCGCTCCTGATAAAAGCTGAGCTGCAGCATTTTGCACCGATTGGAGTCTCCTAGTTAATTAGGAGCCAGTTTGGTGTAGTAGTTAAGAGCGTGGGACTCTAATCTGGAGAGCCGGGTTTGATTCCCCACTCCTCCACTTGAAGGCAGCTGGGTGACCTTGGGTCAGTCACAGCTCTCTCAGAGCTCTCTCAGCCTCACCCACCTCACAGGGTGTTTTGTTGTGGGGATAATAATGGCATACTTTGTAAACTGCTCTGAGTGGGCATTAAGTTGCCCTGAAGGGCGGTATATAAATTGAATGTTGTTATTATTATTATTATTAACTTAAATGGGAGATGCTCACTTCTGTTTCTAAACACCTCAACAGGATGGCATGGTCTGCTGTGTCAAAGGCTGCAGACAAATCCAGGAGGAGCAATCAGGAGGCATGGCCTTTGTCTATATTCAAACAGAGATCATCCACTAACACTGCTAAAGTCATCTCTGAATCCAGACAGGAAAGGCTCTAGAGCACTAGAGTTTTCCAAGAAGAGCTGGAGTTGGTCAGCTACTGCTCTCTCAATCACTTTGCCCAGAAAGGGCAAATTAGAGTCTGGGAGATAATCGGCCACATCATTTTTGCCTAAGAATGGCTTTTTAGTTAGCGGATGGATAATAGCCTGTTTGAGCGGCTGGGGGAAGGTGCCTTGAGTGAGCGATTGATTTAGAATAGGCTTCATTGGTTCACTTATGTGGTCCTTACTTGATTTGAACAGCCAAGATGGGCAAGGATCCAGCACACAAGTAGTGGCTTTCATACGTGTCAGTATCCTGTCAAGATCCGTCATTGTAACTGGTTCAAGGCAGTCCATATTTGAGTCAGGTGGTGTATTAAGCATTTCTTCCGTCTCGTCTGTATTGCAGCTAGCATCTAGATCGGAGAGGTTTTTTTTTTTAAGAATTTTTATTGGATTAGAAACATATAATAACAATTATAATCACATTCTTTAATTTTTTCTAATTCTAACCCCCTCCCTTTCCCCCCCTTTTTATTGACTTCCAACAGTTTTCCAACCCCCTATCCACTTTCGCTCTACTCCTTCATATTTATTTTATTTGTTTATTATAATATACTTTCAGATTCTTCTAAGCACTATTTCCACTTCCTTTCACATATAAATTGTCATATAAATTGTCATATAAATAAAATCCTCTTAATCTATCTTCTTCATTAAAACTACTAATAATATTCATTTTGATAACCTGTGTTTTATCTTACTCCTTCTATTCTCTTCAATATGGGACAAACAATTTGCCCCCCTTTATACATCAATTCCAATACTTCTATACACATACTTATTATTAGATCGGAGAGTATTTTGTCGCAGTCTGATTATGCTACACAGGCGTCAGTGGCAGGGTTCAAGAGAAGACACGACACACCAAGCTTCAGTACAAATGGTGTATTATACAATTTACAGGTGGATACATTACAGATATATTACGTTGGCTGACGAAGTGCTCCGCCAGCAACCTGCAGAGCTGGAGCTCTTTACAATACAAGACTCTGCATCCTTATATATTACTTAGTAGCCTATCCCCACACAGTGCTGACTCACTGTGCCAGCCCAGGTGTCCTTGACATTTACAGAGAAGTACATCACCTGGCTGGTGTCACATGATGGCTATCTGTCATCACTCTGTTACTACTGATGACACAGATCAGTCACTGCTAGCTGCCTCATCTGTTTGTTTACTTTATTATCGTGACATATTTGTGCTATTTTATCAGCAAAAAAACTTAGCAAAGGCCTCACAGCTAATTATCTGTTCTTGAGACTGTAAAGGTTCAGATTTAGGGATTAGAAGGTGTCGGGATACCTTAAACAATTGGGGGATAGTCATACATTTTGTTGTTGTGTTATTTCTTTTGTTGTTGTTATTCCATTTTCATAATTCTATTTTGTTATTATTCACATTGTTTTCAACCAGAACTTGTTTTCCCAGTTCTGTAAGTTCATGGTTTTCCATCCAAATTGGACAAAACTCACAGGGATTGTAGTATTCCCCAAGGACACCCGCGTTACTATCTGAAGAAGGGATCTCTGACACTCGAAAGCTTACCCCTTGAAAATCTTGTTCATCTCTAAGGTGCCACTGGACCCAAATCCTGCTGTTCTCCCACAGAACAACATGGCCACCCACCAAAAGCTATCCACATTACCGTGTTTCAGACAGGTAGAACCCTCCCCTGCCCTCCCCCGGCTTTTGAGGCAATAGGAAAGATCTCAAACGGTAAAACAGACAGGCCTGCAGCCACTTCCCTTGAAGAACAAAAGCAGGAGGAAGAGGCAGACTGGCAAGGTTAAGGACATTGGTGGGACAAGGAGGGTAAGGCTTCTGGGCAACAAGGCAGCAAGAGGAGAACCTTGAGGCAGATTTGCTTGAATAGGGGAGTACAGTTTGGAAAGCAGCAAGCATGTAGGGGAGAGCTGCAAATGGTTTTGGAGGAGAGAGGAGGCAGTCCTGCCCTGTATCTTTCAGGATTGGAGTACCTAGAACACATACGTGATCCTAGCAGGTACAGTTTGCAATCAGTCAAGAAATCCCAGAGCCTCTGTCTCTTTTCCTCTTAAAGAGAAATTACTTAGAATCATAGAATCATAGAGTTGGAAGGGGCCATACAGACCATCTAGTCCAACCCCCTGCCCAGTGCCCATATTTTAATCTCTGAAAATATTTATAACCTGCTGTGGTGGTGATCCCTCACACAAGCAGCCTTTCTCCCATGGTCCATAAGCTTTCGGGAGCCCATAGCTGTCTTCGTCAGATGCTGTTGTGTTATGTTGATGCTGTAATGCCAGCGTGGCATCTCCAGCTCGTCAGTGCCATGACCACATTTTCAGTTAATTTCAGTGGCTAGGTCCTTATCTGCTAGGGAAACGACTTAGCCAGGTGGCCGGTTTTAACTGGGCAAAGGCCCTGTTGGTTATAACTGTCACATGACCAATCAGGAGCAGTGTGTCCAGGGGAGCCCCCAAATGGTAAGCTCGTGTCAAGGTTGTCCACAAGGGCAGTGGAAGCTAAGATCTGACAGAACCAAAACCAGGCTAAAAAGAATATGATCACATTCTTCCAAGAATCTCTAAATCTTAGACTTGGCCTCCTGCTCCAGGAAATAGGAGAACTGAGGCTGATGTGTTTGCTTGCCAGAGTGGCCATAGAGCTTGCTCAGGTGGCCTTCTTCACCTTTGCTCTCTTTCACATGCAGGAAGAGGTTTTAAAGAAGAAAAAGCAGGAAGCGCTTGATGAAGGGAAGCAACTGGAACAAAAAATAAACGTATGTGATTACCAGGTTTAACGGTTTCTTCTCTCCGTTCCCCCTTAATTTACCCAGAATGAGAGGCATTGAGGTGAGAGCAGAAGCGGGCAGATTCCAGCTGCAAGCTTTCATCATTAGGAAAGTCTCCAGGGCAGTCCATGTATGAGTGCTGGAGAGGGAGAAGGAAGCATGGTGCTTGTGGAAGGCAGTAATCAGACGTTCATTTGTAGTGTGAGAGGCCAACCTAGGTGTGGGCCACAGAGCCCCTCCAGGCCAGAGAGCATACGGGAGGTCTTTAAAGAGAAGGCTGATGAGTTAGACCACAGTGGCTGCCTTGTACCTGTGTGGTAGAGCACTTGCTGTTTCTTAGATAAGGCCCAAGGTTTAGTTCCTGGCAAGGGCTGAGAATGCCTAGAGGCCCACTCACAATAGTGTAGGGTTGGCAATACCAGCCTTGGTACATGATTGTTGTGATACTGCATAAGGCCACTCTTGGAAAGGGACTGTAGCTGGCTGCATAGTTGTGTTCCTTGCAAGCAGATGTGAAAAATGTAGGGGTGATATTTAGTCTTTCCTCCTATTCCTTTTGGCTTATACCATGTGGAGCGATCAAGACTCGGTTGTAGAGCATCTTTTGTGCATACAGAAGTGCCCAAGTTCAATCTGCTGCCAGTCAGGATTGACAGTACTGACCTTTGTGAAACAGTATTCTGACTCAGTATAAGGCAGTGGACAACCAGTTGCCTTGAAGGACCAAGGAGCAGGGCCCAGAGGTCAAGACTTTCCCCTGATCTTGCCTCCTGTCGCTGATATTCAGGGGTTTGCTGCCTCTGTGGATGTTCCTGTAAGTCACCATGGCTAATCTCTGCTGATGGACCTCTGCTCCATGAACCTGCTCAGCCCCCTTTTAAAGCCTCCTCTGCTCATGATCATTGCTATGTCCACTGACAATGAATTCCACAATTTAGTTACTCACTGAATAAATATTTCCTTTTGTCTTTCCTGAATCTCTTATCATTCATTGAGTGCCTCCAAGTTCTATCAAGTTCTAGGAAGAAAAAGTTCCCTGTATCCATTTTTTCCACAGCATAGATAATATTTATTAATATCTATCATGCCCCCTCCTTGGCTGTCTTTTTTCTCAGTGGAAAAGCCCGAGTTCATTGTCAGTCTTGTGCAGTCCCACACGGGACTGCGCATGCGTAGGCCTGCCAGTTGGGAGTTTTTGTAGCTTAAAAAAGTCACTAGAAGGCGCCCAACACCTCCCAGAGCACAGGCGCTGCTGTTTTCCCACCGACACA
Source organism: Eublepharis macularius (assembly GCF_028583425.1). Taxonomy (NCBI): domain Eukaryota; kingdom Metazoa; phylum Chordata; class Lepidosauria; order Squamata; family Eublepharidae; genus Eublepharis; species Eublepharis macularius. The sequence continues at coordinate 178,703 of NC_072803.1, forward strand.
GTCTATACCCAGGAGGCACCGTGCCCTCCACCCTCAGTTCCTCTTTCACCGCTGGCAGGAGAGGCTAGCTCTCTGGAGACTTTGAGTCAGCATATTCTTCCGTTGTTATCTGGAAAGGAGAAGATTTCTGAGTGATGGCTGAAAAGGCCTTATATAAGCATTGCTCCAAATGCAACGTGAAGGTGATCCTGGAACCACCAACGACCCCATCACCTAGACCTAGGTCCCCATCTATATCTTCAGAGGAGGAAGAGGAAATCTTAAGGGACCAGACATCCAGGAGCCTTCACTCCACACACCCAGTGCGATGCTGTTCACATGGTGGCTCTCCACGGTACTAACAACCAACGCTCTGTGGAGTAGACATGGAAGAGCCATTCCATACGGAATAGCTCTTTTCTCAAAGTTCCCCTTCAGAGCCAGTGATAAGACCACGCTCTGTCCAAGGATCAGCTATGGCTTTTCAGCTCCAAGATCCAGAATCTGGAATGGAGGGAGGGGAGGCTAGTTCCTGCGGACCTTCTGACCCCTCATCAGATGAGAACTTGGGTGACTGGTGAAATCTCACCGACTGGTAATTTCTGCTCTTATTCAGAGCAGCTCATGAGGATGGCCAAGGCTCTGGAGATTGATATTTTATCAACCAACCCTAAACCTAAAGACAAGATACTCCAGCACTTGTACTCAGGTACCTCTTCCAGCATGACTTTTCCTGTAATTGAAGGATTTATTGAGTTGATGAACACATTGTGCAAGAAGCTGGCTTCCAACACTCCAACAACAAAAAAGGCAGAGGCCGTGTATAAAACTAAGGACAAATCCTGTCCCTTTCTCTCAATGTACCCTCCCCCCTCCTCCTTAGTGACTGAGGAGATGCAGTTGAAAAAAAAACAGGGGTCACATGCTGTAACGAAATGGTTACCAGGGGTGAAATGAGTGCCAGTTGCTGTTAATCTGTCTTTAAAGAAAGGGGAGGAAATGTTCCCCATGAGGTCTGATGGGCTGTGGGGCCAGGGAGAGGCCTGCAGGAGTCTTGGTGTGGGACGCCCTTCTTCCTGGACTACAACTCCCAGCTGCCCCGGGCTAAGAAAGGGCGGGAAAAAATAAGGGGTGGAGCCGGAATGGAGAGACTCAGCCGATCCTGAGGGGGAAAAGTCAGTCTCCTTCTTGGTTGAAGGAGGAGAGGCTCCTGCTGCTGGGTGAAACCCGGTTGCCTAGGCCCTAAATGTGGAGGGCCTCAGAGGCAGCAAAAAGGGAATAAAGAGAGTCACCCTTCTTGGTTGAAGAGGGAGAGGCTCCTGCTGCTGGGTGAAACCCGGGTGCCTGGGCCCTAAATGTGGAGGGCCTGGGAGGCAGCAGAAAGGGAATAAAGAGAGTCACCCTTCTTGGTTGAGGAAGGAGAGGCTCCTGCTGCTGGGTGAAACCTGGGTGCCTGGGCCCTAAGTGTGGAGGGCCTGGGAGGCAGCAGAAAGGGAAATAAAAAGGGGGAACCTTCCCTCAGACCACCACCTCCCTTAAAGTAGAGTAGGGAACAGTGTGGTAGGGAAAGCAGACAGTGGTTCTCTTCAGTTTGATTTTCTGCCCTATGAGTTCTGAACAGGAGAGGGGGTCTACCCCTGTGTGTTGTGCCTTTACCTGCTTTGTATATAGTGCTCTGTATATAGTTATTAAATTACACTTTTTTGGAATAGAAAGGACCTTGTGGTGATCTGACTATGTAAGCTCCCCCACTTGGCATGCTACAGGAAGGGAGAGAGCCCAGGAGAACCTGATCAGGCCAGACCTTGGCGGGTTGCCAATTCTCCAGGGCCCACCCAAAGATTGGGGAATTCACTTCCCAGTAAGGGAAATTCAGCCAGAGGGGTCTCACTGCCCCTCAGTCAGGCGGTGTACAATTCAGTGAGTGGTGGCAGTGACGAAGAGGGTGAGCCACGCCCACCAGGGACGGTGGGAGGCAGATAGCGGGGCTAGCAGGCCATTGACGGAGGCTCAGTTGCCCGGACTGAGAGCCAGCGCCTGTTCCGCCACACATGCTGTGCCCTCCGATAAGAAAGGGAGAAAACTGGACGGCATTGGCAGAAAGATCTACGCTTCAGCGGCTCTGGGCATAAAGATTGCCATTTATGCTGCCATGATGGGAGTTTATCAATTTTTTCTGTGGAGTAGGTCAGCTGCCTTCCATGAAAGGCTACCAGAGGATCAAAAGTCTCTCGCTAAGGTCATCAGGGAGGAGACATTACATCTTGCTAGAAACCAGATCAGTGCAGGCAGGAATACAGCGGATGCTGCAAGCAGAGCATCAACATCGGCCATAGTCTTAAGGAGGCATGCATGGCTGAGGTCTACGGCGCTGCCAGTGGAGACTAGGAATAAGGTGGAGGATCTTCTCTTCGAGGGCAAGACACTGTTTTCTAAAAAAACTGATGATTACCTCTTGTAGAAGCATAAGGACGAACAGACTTCCCGGTCATACGGAGTCCTTCCACCAACTGAGCAAGGATCTGGCAAGCCACAGTTTAAACAGCAGCACTCCAGGGGAAGACAATATCATTCTCAGCCCTATCTGAGCTACACAAATTCGCAAGACCGCCTCTACCAGGCAGGCCAAGGGGGCTTTTCAAAACAAGACACCACATAGATCCAGACATGGTTCACAGCTTCAATCTGGCCAGGAGCAGCAGCATGGTCAGAAACAGATCGCGACCGGGTGCAACCCTTGGGAGGGAGGCTCTGCCCCTATTACCCAGTTTGATGCTCAGCCACCTCAGATGTGTGGGTGCTGGATATAGTTCGGTTTGGTCACAACATTGAATTTAACTACTTGCCATGTTTGCATGTTCCTGGTAAAACTGATACTACTCCTCAGTCTGAGTTGATAGAGGAATTAAAGGCACTCATAGACAAAGGAGCTGTCCAGCAGGTGTAATTACACCATGAGCAGCTGGGGTTCTATTCCAAATTCTTTCTAGTAGGAAAGAAAGATGGGAGGTTTGGACCCTTATTAGATATAATAAATTCATTAAATTGCAAAAAATCAGAATGACCACACGGAACGTGGTAATGGCATTTCTGTACCCTGACTTATGGTTCACTGTGATTGACTTCAGGGATGCTTATTTCCTTATCTTGATCCACCCCTCTTAGAGGAAATATCTGAGATTTGTCTGTGCAGGAAAGATATATCAATATCAGGTGCTTCCCTTTGGGTTATCCATAGCCCCTAGGGTGTTTACCAAATGCCTGGCGGTTGTTGTGGCCCACCTGAGAATCCTAGGCTGCTCCATACATCCATATTTGGATGATTGGCTCATTTCAGCACATTCAGAAGAAGAATTACGCAGACAGATGGAGTTAACATTACACACCTGCTCAGAGCTAGATCTAATTATTAACCATAAAAAGTCCAAGATAACTCCCGCCAAAAGAGTTCAATTCATAAGTGCCATCTTAGATGCCTCTTCTAACAGAGCGTTTTTGCCACCAGAGAGGGCCTGAAAGCTGAAGGGCATGGTCAGGATGTTTCTAAGACAGATTTCAATCTGCTAGGAGGTTACAAACGCTCTTAGGCCTCATGGCCTCGACTTCAGCTGTGACAGCTAGATTACACATGAGGGAACTACAGCTGTAGTTTATATCTGTTTACTGTGCTGTAGTTCATGCTCAAGAAAAGAAATTCTCTATTCCCAGAACAGTGCTTAAGAGCCCCCACTGGTGGTTGTTGGACGTTAATCTGATGGAAGGGATTCAATTTGGTTCAACTTGTTTTGAGGTGACTTTTACCACAGATGCCTCCTCATCTGGGTGGGGGGCATGTTATGGAGATCTCACAGCCCATGGCGCTTGGGCAGAGGATAAACTTCCATTACATAGTAAAACACTCGAGTTGAGGGCAATTTATTAGATCTTAATTTTCTTCTCAGATATGGTCAAGGGCAGAAACATAAAGGTGCTGACAGACAGCTGTACAGCAATGTTTTATGTAAACAAACAAGGGGGAACAACATTGTGGTTGCTGTGTCTGGAAGCCATAAGGCTATGGGAATGGGCTATAGAACACGATGCCCATCAACTGGCAGTGCACATACCTGGACCAGAAAAAGTCATTGCAGACAGGCTGAGCAGGAGATGCACAAACACACATGAGTGGTCCATCCAAAACCGCTACATCAGTGTTCCAAGAGTGGGGCCTTCTGGAGATAGATGTGTTTGCCACAAAGGAAAACAAGAAGGCACCATTGTTTTGCTCCAGGAGAGACCTAGAACTCGACTCACAGGGGGACTCTCTCCAACTCACTTGGTCAGGAAGCCTCTTTTATGCCCTCCTTCCAATAACACTGATTTCAACAATGCAAAGCAAGATGCAGGCAGAGGGGACAACAGCTATAGTGGTGACGCCCTTATCGATTGTACCAGATGACGAACCAGACCTGCCACCTACCCAGGGAACCAGACCTGATAGAATGGCAGGAGGTGTTCCACCATGCAATTGACAAACTCAAACTGACAGCATGGCTGCTGAAACCATAGGCTGTCCATCCGCGGGGGTGGCAGAGGTGTTACTGAATGTCAAATGACTATCCACAAGCCAATCTTATATGTATAAATGGGAGAGATTTACGAACTGGGCAATGGAGAGTGAGATTAACCTGGTCACTTGCCCCTTGGCTAAAGTCCTGGAGTTTCTTTTGGAGTTGAAGGAAAAGGGACTTTATCTTCAGTGAAAGTCTGTTTAGCAGCAGTATCAGCCTTCCATGAGCCAATTTACAAAAAGACAGTGTTCTTATACTACACCTCAAAGCTGCTCTTAAAGGGACTAAAATATATATATTTCCCCCAACAGGGAAAAGTCCTTTGAGCCCCTAGCCACATGCCCATTGAGTTCACTGACTCTGAAAGTAGCATTGCTAATAGCGGTGACTTCAGCTAGGAGAGTTAGCGAGTTAGCAGCCCTTTGCATAGACCAACCATTCCTTAAAATTCATGCAGAGAAAGTAACAGGCCAAAGCTGGACTTCTTTCCTAAGATAGTGTCAAAGTTCCATGTAACACAGGAAATATCCCTACCAGTCTTCTTCCCAAACCACTTGAATGAGGCAGAAACTTCACACACTGGACGTTAGAAGGGCAATATTGTTTTATTTGGACCATACAAAAGATTTTAGGGTAGATAATTTTTCGTCTGTTATGCTGGACTGAAAAAAGGGAAGGAGCAAGTGCTCAGACTATCTCACGTTAGGTAGTGCAGGCCATTAACCTTTGCTATGTGAGTGCCAACTTACCTTGCCCACTAGACATACATGCACATTCTACTAGGTCACAGGCGAGGTCAGCAGCACTCCTTTAAGGGGTTCCTCTGCAAGATACCTGCAAAGCAGCGACCTGGTTGTCGGCGGACACCTTTGTGAGACATTATGCCCTGGATGTCCTCAACAGAAGGGAGATGGCAGTGGGCACACCAGTGCTGCGGTCAGTCTTTACTTGAAGAGCAAGCTCCACTACCCAGGTAAGAAGCTTGTTAAGCTCCCATGTGGGACTGCACAAGAAGACCAACAATGAAAACAGGGTTGCATTAACCTGTAACTGTTGTTCATTGAGGTCTTCTGTGCAGGCACTCATACCCTCCCTTCTTCCCCACTGTATGCTCTTCACAGTTACTGAAGGAGGAACTGAGGGAGGAGGGCACCGCACCTCCTGGGTGTAGGCTGTTTTGGAGACAAAACAGCTGCGGCTGCACTCTGGGAGGCGTTGGGCGCCCTCTAGTGACTTTTTTAAGCTACAGAGCCTCTGATCAGCAGGTCTGCACATGCGCAGTCCCATGTGTGCCTGAGCAGAAGACCTCAATGAACAACAATTACAGGTAAGTGCAACTTTGTTATTCTTCACAGCCTTTCTTTACAGAAAAGGTGTTCCAACCCCTTAATCGTCTTGGTTGCCCTCCTTTGTACTTTTTCTAGCTCTATGGTATTTTTTTTTGAGGAATTGCAACCAGAATTAGACATGGTATTCTAACTGAGGGCATTGTTATAGCGGCCATTTTCATTCCAATCCCTATTCATGCATTCATCATTGCGCATGAGGCATCTCATAAAAGCACTGCGTGCATGGGCACGAAGGGAGCAGCTTCCTTCTCTGACATTTCCTCCCTCAGGAAGCAGCTTTGACAGCTCAGCTCCACATTGCGGAGTCCCAAAGAGAGCAGGAGGATCTAAAAGAGGCTGTGCAACAGCTGCGTCGCACTCTGCTGGTGCTGCAGGAGCAGAAGGCAGAGCTGGAGTCGCAGGTGGAGCAGCTGCACTTGCAGAGGCAGCGGCTGCAAATGCAGGTCAGGTATGTGTCTCGGCAGCAGGTGGAGACATTTCAGGCTGGATGGCATTTGGCTCACCTCCTGTGTTCTGTCCCCAGGCCTGCTAGTAACTGTGGCTTGCCTCAGGGAGTTACGGCAGGCCCCTCTTTGAGTGTTCTTCTGCCATTTCTCAGTGAGAGAACGAGAAGAATTTGGGAAGTTTGAAGCCTGATGAGGGAGTGTGGCTCCTGTTGAGTGTGGCAGGCTGTGCTGACAATCTTTTCCCACCTCTCGAATGTGGAGGGAAGATCTGTTTGGGGCTCTATGTGGCTGAATGAAGGAGCAGATCTGGCGGCCATCACACTGCCCAGGGGATCACTTCTTGCCACACGTGGTGCTTTAGCTCTCCTGTGGTTTGTTGTTAGTGAGCTGGAGGCTGCATGCAAGAGCAATCAGGAGCTGCTGAAGGAGCTGGAAGCGCAAAGAAGTGATGCATCTCCAAGGAAAGCGGAAGAAGACCTCCGAGTGGAAGACCTGCGAGAGAGTGGTGCAGTGGTTAGTAAAACCCAGATGTTGAAGTGTTAACAAGGGTGGGCAGGGCTTCATTGGGATGGGTCAACCACATTCAATCTCAGACCTCATCTTGGTTTTTAAAAAAAATTTGTTGAAATTTTTTTAAAACCAATTAGTAAAAAGAAAACGAAAAGAAACATAGCTGAAAGCGAACAACTAAAACATAAAAGAACAAGAGAAGCAAAAATAAAGAATAAAAGAAATTAGGAATAAGTACCAATTTTCTCTGTGAAAATATATATAAGCATTACATATTATAAACTCCAAATTCAACCTTATAATCAATATTATTCCTTAACCCGAAATTAACTCTAAATGACTACATTTCCTTTCCCTCTAATACATTTTTATCCACTTCCTAATCTTCAAAAGTCCAAACCATCAGTTCATTTCTCTCTGTTTACCACAGAACGTCTAAAAGGGACTTCCAGGTAACAATATTCCCTAATCAAAGACATAAGTTCAGCCATCTCAGCATTATCATCTCTCCAGCCATTCCTCTATTGTAGCTTTCTATTTTTGAGCATATAACAGTCTTGCTGCTGTTGCTATGCAAAAAGAGTGTACTGTGAGTCACTTTTTTTAAATATAAATTTTATTTTATTGAAATAAAAAGGGAATACAAAAAGGAAGGGGGGGACAAACAAAAGAGATATGTAGCTGTGTGAGTAACTTGTAACTGTCCATTAGCCCCAATAAGAAAGCCTCCAGTTTAATATGTACATTCATCTTCAAAATCTCCTCAATAATTGAATGTATTTGTATTTAATTTTTTTAGCTCTGTTGCATGTCCACCATAAATGAAAAATGTCCCCTCCTGCTGTTCACATTTTCAACATCTGTTTGAAACATTTTTATACATTTTTGCTAATCAAGTACAATTCTAACACTATCAACTAACTGCCTCTTTGGTAGAAATCTACATTGATCTTCATGAATAAATTCTTGCAAATTTTTAATTCCTCCACTTTTCTTTTAATCTCCACCAAGATCTTTTGTATTTTCTTTTTGTCTCTTCTTCACCTTAATATTATATTGTATTAAATAGCCTCTCCTGAAGGCTTCTCATATCAATATCTTTATTTACATTAAGTTCAAAAAATATTTTAATATTTCCTTACAGTCTCTTACAATTGCCTTTTTGCAATAAGGTTTCATTTAATTTTCATCTAAATGTATTGGATGTTCTTTTACAACTCATACTGGATTATGGTCTGAAAAAGTCCTTGGTAAAATTACTACCTTACTAGTTAAAATCTTATCTATTCTTGAGAATGATCTGTCTCTCTCTGAAAAATAAGTATATTCTTTAGAACCATTTTTCAATCTACAGATGTCTACTAAAACTAAATTACCCAGCAAATAAAAAAGTCATTTGTAATTTACCTTGTGTATTTCTAATATTTTTTCTGAAGATCTATCTATTTATGGGGAGATCACTCCATTCCATTCCCCCATCAAACACCAGCTTTCATAAGTCAAATCTATTAATCTGTTCATAAGTTGTTTATAAAAGAAGCCCTTTTCTTCATTTGGTGCATATAACCCTAACACCAAAGTCTTTATTCTTCCTGAAATAAGTTTTACTCCTACAAATCTTCCTTGCTCATCAGATATCACCAACTCTGGTTTCAACTATGGATTTAGCTCAATAAAAGAATCCACTTCTTCCAGTTTGCAAGATCTGAGCAAGTCTGTTAATGATAGGGCATTCTGGAGATCTTTCATTCATAGGGTCACCATAGGTTGGAGGCAACCTGATGGCACATAATACACATACAATACTACTCCATCTTTCTTTTTAGAATCAGCTGATAACAAATTCTTTCCCCAGCTGTTTATAAATTAAATATTTTATATCCTTTTTTCTAACACAGGTCTCTTGTAAATATATATTAATTTTTTCAAATGACAAAATATCTTTCTCTTTCAGGGAGATTTTACCCCATTTATAGTTCACGTTATAGATTTGTATTCCATATCTAATCTTCATCTTCAGGAGAATCCATCTTTGCATCCTTCTACTGGTTTTCCAATGCCAGTTACAGCTGTTATCGGTCTGTTGCAGATTCTTCTGGTGCTCCTATCTCCAGATCACTTATGTATCTTTTTAAAAAATTCCCTTGCTTTCAAAATGGAGTTAAATCTGAATTTCTGTTGCTTGTAGGTAAAAATTATCCCTTCAAGCTTGTCCCACCTGAATGAAATTCTTTTCTGTTTTAATTTCTCAGTTAACAAGTCATAATCTTTTCGCTTATATAAAATTCATATAGATATTTCTTTCATAACAATTATATCCATGTTATCCGACTTCAAGCTTGCTTTGAAATGCTATTGTAGGACTTGCCATGCAATCTAAGCAGAGTTACTCCCATCTATGTGCACTGAAACCAATGGGCTTAGACTGGAGTAACTCTGTTTAGAATTGTAGTGCTGGTCTCTAACTCTCCTCCTTACATAGTGAACCAGAATGTCTCTCACGTTTTTTTTATTGAAGCAAAATGTGAATTTATTCTGAAGATATTGTCAATTTCTGAACCCATGTCCTCTTCCTCCACTTGTAATAGTTCTGCTAGAGCTTCAACAATCTTGCCTCTAGTATCTTCCACAGAATCTTCTGATATACCTCTAAACCTCAGGCAGAACTCTCTCTCTCTCAGTTCCAAAAGTGCCAGATTATCCTATTGTTTTGTGGTTAGTAAAACCTGAATGCTGGACTGTTGACAGAGTGGGCGGGACTTGATTGAGATTGGTCAACCATGTATCTGCTGAGGCCTTGGCTGCCACCTGTGGGAGGGATCCATCAAGCACAGCATCACTGCATTCACCATTCATGTTGCAAGAGAGGATGACGTCCAGGTGGAGGCTCTGTGGTCAGGGCACAATGGCACATATATGGACTATCAAGAACAATTACTTGAATTTGCAACAGTGGAGCTGCCCAAAGGTGGACATTTGTTACATGCCACATGCCTCTAGTACTGGAGGGAGTAGATATCCATCATGACTAGTAGCCATTGATGGATGCATCCTGTATAATTTTTCCACTCCCCTTTTAAAGCCTTCCAAGTGGGCGATCGTCACTACGTCAATTGTACAAGTTAACGATCCTCTATGTGAAGAAGCACTTCCTGTAACTGTCTTGATCTCCCACCCCTCAGTTGATGCCAGGTTCTAGTACTATGGGAGAGGGAGAATTGCTTCTCCTGTCCACTTTGTCCACATCATGCATTATTTTATAGATCTCTATCATGTCTCCCCTTACTCGCCTTTCTAAGCTAAATTTCTAAGCTAAATAGCCCAAAGTGTTTTAACTGATCATCCTAGGGTGGTTGCTGTAGGTCCCAGATCATTTTGGTTGCTCTTTTCTGTGCCTTTTCAAGCTCTTCAATGCCCTTTTTCAGGTGTGGTGATCAGAATTGTGCCCAGTGTGGTCTCACCATAAATTTGCATAAGGGCAGTATGAGAGTGGCAGTTTTGTTCTCTGTTCCTTGTCTAATTATTGCCAGCCAGGAATTTGCATTTTTTGCAGCAGCCGCATATTGGGCCAACAGTTTCATCATGCTGTCCACCCCCCTCCCCCAAGATCCCTTCCTTGGTCTGTTGCTGCAAGTTCAGATCCCATCAGTTTGTAGGTGAAGTTGGGATTTTTAGCCCCAATATGCCTCTCTTTACACTTGCTCATACTGAATCTCATTTTCCATTTTAATGCTCATTCCTTCACCTTCATCAGATGCTGAAAGAGCCCCTAATTTCCCAGATATTAAGAAGCCATTTTCCTTTAATGGGAACAGAACTGTTGTTTTTTGTCAATGCATCAGTCTTTGCCTTCTGTTCTAGTCTTAAAAATGGACAGGCTGCGTTCTCTCAAAGAATAGGATTAATCGTTAGGTTTCTGACACCCTTGAACTATGCTCTGACCTGGCTTGTATGCTGTTTTCACAAAATACAAAGGCTGACTCCTCTAGAACAAAAGCTACATCTTCTTCCTTTGGTAAAGGGGTCCCTTTTCCTGAACTCTTCTAGCAGCCACCTGGGTCCAGCCTTCCACCTTTGTGAGGTATTTTGTCCTAGATGTCAGAATGAGTGGATGCATCCTTTGGCAGAATTGTCCTCAACTCCCTGCTTTTCTGAAGCACCTGTACCTGCCTTCAGGTAGGGTCAGCTTGGTACCCTGTGCCCAGCAGGATGCTGAACAATGAAGAAGTAAAAACAAGTTCCTTGCAAGTAACATGATTAGAATGGTGTCCTGTGCACTTGCGCCATTTCGCACCTTCCCTGCAACAGATACCTTGAACTTGGTGTGGTGTACCTTTATTTATTTTGGGAAGAACTGAGCATTTCTTTCCTTTAGGCCTGTGCAGTCTGAATCTCTGTTGCTGAGCGGGAGCTTTTAAAGCCTCTGGGTGGTTCTGAAGAGAAACGGGGTAAAGCAGAGTTTCTGTGAAAAACTGCTTCATGGTCGGGTGAACTAGATGATAAGCTGTCTCAGTTAAAAACTCAGGTGCTGTAGTTATCCTGGGGTGGAGTCTAGGCTTTCATTGCATATTAACTAACTACATTTTAAAACCCTTAAACCCTCAAGCCTTCCCCCAGAGAGATGGCATCTGAAACTACACAGAGCAACGAAGAAACCAGCCTCATTCTGGAGCAGTAAGTGTCAGAAGTCTTTGGTGACCTAAGAACACAGCACAGGTTGTGTTTTCGTCAGTTCTTCCTGTTGAAGGCCGGGTTAGGGTTAGGGAAGGGAAAGAAGAATGCTGCAAACACGACTGGCTACATAGATGGTGTCATCAGGAGCAGTTTGTTTTTTTGGACTATAGCTTATGCTTTCGAGATGAAGCACTTCTATCGAGAGATGATTTGCACTTCACAAGGGTAGGAAAAATATGTTTGGTAAGAGCCTTGCAAACCTGATGAGAGCTTTTAACTAAATCCTATGGGGGAAAGAGACAAAAATTCACCGCCTATAACTGGAGATGAAAACACTGAACATTTGCAGGGCATGGAACGCATGCTAGGCAACATTAGTTCGCAGGTAAGCACAGAAACAAAAACCTCAGGGCATATAACTTGTGGCAGAACGGGCGCTGGCTCTCAGTCCGGGCAACTGAGCCTCCGTCAATGGCCTGCTAGCCCCGCTATCCGCCTCCCACCGTCCCTGGTGGGCATGGCTCACCCTCTTCATCACTGCCACCACTCACTGAATTGTACACCGCCTGACTGAGGGGCAGTGAGACCCCTCTGGCTGAATTTCCCTTACTGGGAAGTGAATTCCCCAATCTTTGGGTGGGCCCTGGAGAATTGGCAACCCACCAAGGTCTGGCCTGATCCAGTTCTCCTGGGCTCCCTCCCTCCCTCCCTGTAGCATGCCAAGTGGGGGAGCTTACGTAGTCAGAGCACCACCAGGTCCTTTATATTCCAAAAAAGTATAATTTAATAACTATATACAGAGCACTATATACAAAGCAGGTAAAGGCACAACACATAAGGGTAGACCCCCCTCTCCTGTTCAGAACTCATAGGGCAGAAAATCAAACTGAACAGAACCGCTGTCTGCTTTCCCTACCACACTGTTCCCTACTCTACCTTAAGGGAGGTGGTGGTCTGAGGGAAGGTTCACCTTTTATTTCCTTTCTGCTGCCTCCCAGGCCCTCCACTTTTAGGGCCTAGGCACCCGAGTTTCACCCAGCAGCAGGAGCCTCTCCCTCTTCAACCAAGAAGGGTGACTCCCTTTTATTCCCTTTCTGCTGCCTCTCAGGCCCTCCACATTTAGGGCCCAGGCACCCGGGTTTCACCCAGCAGCAGGAGCCTCACCCTCTTCAACCAAGAAGGGTGACTCCCTTTTATTCCCTTTCTGCTGCCTCTCAGGCCCTCCACATTTAGGGCCCAGGCACCCGGGTTTCACCCAGCAGCAGGAGCCTCTCCCTCTTCAACCAAGAAGGGTGACTCCCTTTTATTCCCTTTCTGCTGCCTCTCAGGCCCTCCACATTTAGGGCCCAGGCACCCGGGTTTCACCCAGCAGCAGGAGCCTCTCCCTCTTCAACCAAGAAGGGTGACTCCCTTTTATTCCCTTTCTGCTGCCTCCCAGGCCCTACACATTTAGGGCCTAGGCACCCGGGTTTCACCCAGCAGCAGGAGCCTCTCCTTCTCCAACCAAGAAGGGTGACTCCCTTTTATTCCCTTTCTGCTGCCTCTCAGGCCCTCCACATTTAGGGCCTAGGCACCCGGGTTTCACCCAGTAGCAGGAGCCTCTCCTCCAACCAAGAAGGGTGACTCTCTTTATTCCCTTTCTGCTGCCTCTCAGGCCCTCCACATTTAGGGCCCAGGCACCCAGGTTTCACCCAGCAGCAGGAGCCTCTCCCTCTTCAACCAAGAAGGGTGACTCCCTTTTATTCCCTTTCTGCTGCCTCCCAGGCCCTCCACATTTAGGGCCTAGGCACCCGGGTTTCACCCAGCAGCAGGAGCCTCTCCTTCTCCAACAAAGAAGGGTGACTCTCTTTATTCCCTTTCTGCTGCCTCTCAGGCCCTCCACATTTAGGGCCCAGGCACTCGGGTTTCACCCAGCAGCAGGAGCCTCTCCCTCTTCAACCAAGAAGGGTGACTCCCTTTTATTCCCTTTCTGCTGCCTCCCAGGCCCTCCACACTTAGGGCCTAGGCACCCGGGTTTCACCCAGCAGCAGGAGCCTCTCCTTCTTCAACCAAGAAGGGTGACTCTCTTTATTCCCTTTCTTCTGCCTCCCAGGCCCTCCACATTTAGGGCCCAGGCACCCGGGTCTCACCCAGCAGCAGGAGCCTCTCCCTCTTCAACCAAGAAGGAGACTAACTGACTTTTCCCCCTCAGGATCGGCTGAGTCTCTCAATTCAGGCTCCACCCCTTATTTTTCCCACCCTTTCTTGGCCCGGGGCAGCTGGGAGTTGTAGTCCAGGAAGAAGGGCGTCCCACACCAAGACTCCTGCAGGCCCCTCCCTGGCCCCACAGCCCATCGACCCTCAGGGGGAACATTTCCTCCCCTTTCTTTAAAGACAGATTAACAGCAGCTGGCACTCATTTCACCCCTGGTAACCATTTCGTTACATAACTCATGGATTTCGATGTCTCCACTAAAGCACAGAGTTTGGCTAGGGATCCTGGAGGTGTTTTGCTATCTTCTGGGCATGGAACAAAACCATGGAAACAGTAATGTCTTCAAAGGGCACCGTGCCTAATTATTACAACTGTTTGATATCACTATTTAATGTCAATAACGTCACAATCCTAGAGTCTAAAGTGCACAGTGCAAAAAATGAACTCATACAGTCACATGCTCACATCCAAGAATCTAAGCAGTAAATTACAATGTATTCACATCTGAAAATCCACATATTATTAACAACACGTCAAAGAGTCTTTGAAGCTCAATTGCACATTTTTCTCTTTCTCAATTATTCAATAGAGACTTGCAGTCCAACAACATTCTTATAGCAGTGTCCTCATGTGATTTCTTTTCTAGGTGGACTCCTGCAACCAGAAGCAAGGCGGTTGCCGTCTCCTGGGTGGGAGGCCACTTAGGGACTCACAAGTCTCGATGTGAAGGAGATTAAACAGCTGTTCAGACCCACTCGACAGGAAGCCAGCACTTCTGTTGTTTCGCACTTGCTTTTACAAGAGTGTTCCACTAGCGATTATCTCTAGTTCATCTTCGTTCTTCTGTGCCTCCACACATGGGACTGCGCAGGCGCAGGCCAGCCGCCGGAGAATTTTCCATAGCTTCTATAGCTCCGAAGGGGCCGTTTGTCGCGCGCTTCAGCGACCGTTTTCCCGCCCAAACGGTCACGTGCTCCTCCAGCGACCAACGGCCCCTTCCCTCAGTTCTCTTCTTGCCGCCGCTTGGGGAGAACGTTAGCTTCGTTGCTCTGCGCTTATTGCTTGTGATTGATCTTCTGGTTTTTTGGACATCGGTTTGGACTTCGGACTTCGCTTTTTGGATACTGATTTGGACGGTAATTAAAGAACGGTTTTGACTCGGACTGGTTGACCTCTCTTATTTGCGCGCCCCTGAAGATGGCCTCAAAGGCGCTCTTCAAGCGTTGCCTGAAGTGCCATACTAAAATGGCGCAGACCGATGGCCACGACCTGTGCCTTTTTTGTCTGGGGGAGACCCATAATGTGACCGCCTGTAAAATCTGCCAGGGGTTCACGAATAAGGCCCGTCAAGATAGGCAGGCCCGGCTGAACTCCTCGCTCTGGAAAGCGGTCATGTCGACGGCAACACCGCTGCCCTCCCCCAAGGCTGGCCCAAGCCCCTCTGTCGGAGGGCGCTCGAGAGCGGGTTCGGTGTCCTCCGCCCGGTCTGCACGCCCCGCAAGTGCCGCGGCGTCGAAGACAACCTCTCCAGCGCAGGGTTCGGCGCGGCCGCCCCGAAGCGCTCCTTCCACCGCGTCGGATCCGAGAGCTGCCGCCTCGGGACCGAAGATCGTGGTTCCGAGCCCTCGGTCGGAACCGACGGCTGGGTCGATTCCGGTGGCTAAGCCGCGCTCGTCGTCATCCAGAGCTGCGTCGGTACCGAGATCTTCTTCGGAGCCACCGGCTAAGAAGAAGAAGACCAGACACCGTCATCGCTCTCCACGCTCGGTTCCGACGGAGGAGGTCATCCTGATACCGCGCACACCATCTCCTCACCTGGGCTCTCCGGTTCCGGAGGATGTGCCGGACCCGGGCGCGTTCGAGGTCGTACCATCGGCACCTTCCCCGGTAGCTGATCCAGGCCCGCCTCTGAGTCACCGGGATCGGTCGTCTTCTGGTCACCGCTCGCCAGCAGCTGCTTCCAGTCGTGAGCGACGTCGGTCCGAGGAGGGGAGTGTCGGTTCCGTGCGCTCGTTGGCCTCCCGTCATCGTCAAGCTTCGGATCTGCCTCCCGCTTTCCATTGCCAATGGGAAGGGGCTCCTGGTTTTGCATACTCGGAACCGAGGCCCTCGACCTCTAGGCAGGCATGGTTCCCTCCGCCGGCCCGGGGAGAGGAATCGCACAGTTCCGAAGGGGAGGACATCGGCAGCATCGGAGATTACGGTTCCGAGTCCTGTTCCGAGCCTTCACCGGACGACAACGTGGCGCCGAGCAGTAGTTCTCCATATGAAGATTTGAGAATCTACGCAGATCAGATGGCTCGGATGGCTCAAGCTCTAGAAATGGACATCTCCTCAGCCGTCCCCCAAACCAAGGACAAGCTGCTCAGGAGGGTCTATGCGGACAATCCTGCAACCATCGGCTTCCCCATGCTTGAGGGGATAGAGGAGATTGTCGAGAAGGTGTGGAAGGTGCCCTGTGACCAACCTGCCACCTCGAGGAGGATTGAGCAGCTTTACAAGATTAAACAGGGCACCTGGCCGTCGTTGTTGAAACACCCTCCGCCTTCATCGCTCGTCACGGAGGAGTTCCAGTCTCGCCGCTCTGGAGCACCCTCAGCGCCACCTGACAAGGAGGGAAGGAAGCTAGATGCCCTGGGTAGACGGCAGTATTCCATCGCGTCCCTAGGGCTAAGGATTGCCAACTACCAGACGATTATGGCTGGGTACCAGCTCTACCTCTGGGAAAAGTTGGCATCCTATGTTGGCAACCTCCCCCCTGAACAGAAGGCAGTGGTGTCGCTCCTGCAGACGGAAGCTGTCCGCCTGTCGAAACAACAGCTAAATGCAGGGAGCCATGCGGCCGACACGGCAGCTCGTGGGATGACTTCCGCCATCGTCCTCCGACGCCACTCATGGCTGCGGTCTACGGCCCTTTCCCAGGAAGTGAGGTCCCGGGTGGAAGGCCTGCCTTTCGAAGGGGAATCACTGTTCTCCGCATCGACCGATGAGGCCTTAAAGAAAAAGAAAGAGGACAGGCAGACGGCACGGTCCTTGGGCCTAGCTCCCACGGACAAACCCGCCTACAAGCCACGGTACACTCCCAGGTACGGCCCTTACCACTACCAGGGCAGGTACCAGCAGCAGCGGCCGAGTTACCAACCGTTCCCGGCTTATCAGCAGCGACACTACCCTCCTCAGCAGCAGCCCAGGAGGCGTAGGCCGTTCAAACCTCGTTCCTCGCAGCCTCCAGCCCAGCAGAAGGAGCAGCAGGGCCCTGGGAGGCAGTACTGAAGGGTCAACCCAGCCGTACCACCGAACTTCTCAGACAGACTGAGGCCATTCCTCTCGGAGTGGGAGTCAATAACATCTGACTCATGGGTCTTAACTATTGTTGAGAAGGGGTACGGGCTGGAATTCATTGAACTGCCGAGATGCGGTTCACCGCTGACCGCTGTCAATAACACTATGGCCGAGCTGGACACTGAAATAACATCGCTCTTGGCCAAGGGGGCTATAGGGGAAGTGCCCTATGACGGCTCTGTGAAGGGGTTCTTCTCCAGGTTCTTCCTAGTCCCCAAAAAGGACGGGGGGTTGCGTCCCATTCTGGACTTACGAGGCCTTAATGCCTATTTGAGGGTGACTAAGTTTAAAATGGTAACGTTGGCAACTGTGATTGCCCTGCTCAGGAAGGGGGATTGGTTTGCGGTCCTGGATCTGAAGGACGCATATTTTCATGTGGGGATACGTGAGGAACACAGGAAATACCTGAGCTTCGTCTACCGGCAAAGGGTTTTCCAGTACAAGGTGCTCCCCTTTGGCCTGTCCACTGCCCCACGGGTGTTCACTAAATGTGTTGCTCCTGTGGTCTCCTTCCTTCGGGAGCAGGGTTGTTCAATCTTCCCGTACCTTGATGACTGGCTCATCGTGGCTGAGTCTGAGCCCAGATTAGTCCAGGACATTGATCTGGTGCTTACCACATGCGACCGATTGGGCCTCGTGGTTAATCTGGAAAAATCTAAATTGGTCCCCAGTCGCACGGTCTCCTACATTGGTGCACTTCTGGACTCTGTGAAGGGTAAGGCTCTGCTCCCCCAGGAGAGGGCTAGATCCCTAAAGGGTCTTGTGTCCATGTTTAAGAGGAACCGTTTTCAACCGGTACGCACTATCCAGTGCTTACTGGGCCATATGGCTGCTGCCACTTCTGTAATCCCCCTCGCCAGGCTGCATTTGCGGCCTCTCCAGAACTGGTTTGTACGAAGGTATGATGCCTTTCAGCACCCTCCGTCCCTCAAGCTCTCCGTTCCTAGGAGCGTACTGTCCTCGCTGGATTGGTGGTTGTCTGAGGGCAATTTGTTTGGGGGTTTCCCTTTCGGTTATCAACATCCTGACATCACGGTGACCACTGATGCCTCTCTGCTGGGATGGGGGGCTTACTGTGGGGATGTCTGTGTCCAGGACGTCTGGACTGAAGGTGAAAAGGCGCTCCATATCAATGTTTTGGAACTAAGAGCCATTCGTTTTGCGCTTGTGTCCCTTACAGCTCTGCTGCGAAATCGTCACGTTTTGGTACAGACAGACAACACCACTGCCATGTACTACGTGAACCAGCAAGGGGGCACAGCGTCCATGACTCTCTGTCGGGAAGCCACGCTCACCTGGCAGTGGGCGGTCAAGAATGGCGTCACTCTGCGAGCCATACATGTGGCTGGGTCAGACAACGCTCGGGCGGACGCCCTGAGCAGGGTTCTGTTGATAGACCACGAATGGGAGCTCAACGACGGGTGCAGTGGGCTGATCTTCCAGATGTGGGGACACCCGGTTATAGATGTGTTCGCTACGGCGGAGAACGCCAAAGCCCAGACGTTCTGTTCCCGAGCAGGGAGCGACCCGCTCTCTATTGGGGATGCCTTCCTGTTTACGTGGAACCGGGGGTTGCATTACATGTTTCCGCCCTTCCCCTTGATAGCCAAGGTCCTGTGCAAAATAGAGGAGGACAGGACAGACTGCATCTTAGTGGCCCCATTTTGGCCGAGGCAAGTCTGGTTCCCAAGGCTCCTGCAGCTATCTCAGCGGACCTATGTGAAGCTGCCCCCTTGGCAGGATCTTTTGAAGAACGGGGACATTCTTCACCACGACCCCGGGAAGCTGCATCTGGCAGCTTGGCGGATCGTCCCTCCTCGTTGAATTTTTCTACGCAGGTGGAACGGGTCCTCCTGAATGCCCACAAGCCATCTACTCGGCGCTCTTACGAGGCCAAGTGGCGGAGGTTTGAGACCTGGGCACGTGAGAAAGGGGTGGTGCCTACGGATAGCTCCCTAGGGCTGATTTTTGACTATTTGTGCCTCCTGAGGGACCAGGGATTAAGGGTTACCTCCCTCAAGGTTCACCTGGCAGCTATCTCTTCTACCCACTCTCGAGTTGATGGTAGCACGGTTTTTTCCCACCCAAAGTCCCGCCAGTTCCTTAAGGGAATGTTCAACCTCTACCCACCAGTGTCGCCTCCTGTACCACAATGGTCACTGTCTTTGGTGCTGGCACGGCTAATGTTGCCTCCCTTCGAGCCTTTGGCGACCTGCCCCTTGGACCTGCTATCGTACAAGGTGGCATTCCTAGTGGCTATAACCTCTGCCAGGAGGGTCAGTGAGCTCTCTGCGCTAAGGTCTGATCCCCCCTTCCTTTTATTCCATCCCAATAGGGTGGTATTGCGTCCCTGCCTGGGCTTCCTGCCTAAGGTAGTGTCCACTTTTCATCTGTCGCAGGAGATATCGCTTCCTGCATTCTTTCCTCACCCCTCTTCCAAGGGGGAAAAGGCGCTGCACACTCTGGATTTGAAGAGGGCGCTAGCTTTCTATCTGGACAGGACAAAGGGCTTCCGAAAGTGTCCTCACCTGTTCGTGTGTTTTGGGGCCAAGGACAAGGGCAATAGGGCTTCCTCGCAGACTCTGTCCAGGTGGATTGTGACGGCCATTAGTAAGGCCTATTCCCTGGCTGGGGCGAGTTGCCCGCTGCAGGTTAGGGCCCATTCCACGCGGTCCCAGGCTGCCTCTTCGGCTCTCCTCCGGGGGGTTCCGTTGGCTAGCATCTGTAGGGCAGCCACCTGGTCCACGGCTGACACCTTTGTCAGGCATTATGCTGTGGATGTGGATACAGGGCGAGATGTGGCTGTGGCCAGGGCTGTATTGCATTCCCTTTTTTCCTAAGGGGTTCTGAGATGCTACGATATGATGCTACAATTTTGTAGTTGTATGTTTTATATGTATATATGCTTATATATATATTTATTGAATATATCCTTATACAAGTGGTGTATATATGGGAGTATATTGTATATATGTGTTATTTTTGTATGTATATTTGTGTATAGTTATATTTGTGTATAGTATAGTTTACACTTGTTGATGGTTCTTGTGTGATACAATAAAATTGTGTTGGACTTCACCCCACCTTCCTTATTGTGTGAAGCTTGGTACACTCCCATGTGTGGAGGCACAGAAGAACGAAGATGAAAACAGGGTTGACATACCTGTAACTTATGTTCATCGAGTTCTTCTGTGCTGACACACAACCCTCCCTCCTACCCCGCTGTGAATTCCAATGCACAATGCTGTGTGGGCTATAACAAATATTGGTGTCTATGCAGGTTGTGGCTATGTGTATTGGTTAAGCGGCGGCAAGGAGAACTGAGGGAAGGGGCCGTTGGTCGCTGGAGGAGCACGTGACCGTTTGGGCGGGAAAACGGTCGCTGAAGCGCGCGACAAACGGCCCCTTCGGAGCTATAGAAGCTATGGAAAATTCTCCGGCGGCTGGCCTGCGCCTGCGCAGTCCCATGTGTGTCAGCACAGAAGAACTCGATGAACATAAGTTACAGGTATGTCAACCCTGTTCTCCAAGTGTTTGAAAACTTTTTTAGCTTCTCTTGACCCGATTGGGAACCCAGATACCCAATTACATATTGTAATTGTGATTTGTGACTGTATGAGTTCATTTTTTGCACTGTGCACTTTAGACTCTAGGATTGTGAAGTTATTGACATTAAATAGTGATATCAAACAGTTGTAATAATTAGGCACGGTGCCCTTTAAAGACATTACTGTTCCTGCAGTTTTTTCTCTGTTCCTTGTTAGCAGCCCCGTGGGGCCCCTTTGTTTAGTTATCTTCCGGGCATGGAGCACTGGGCAGTCGGGGGGGGGGCGTAGTTGTGAATTTCCTGCATTGTGCAGGTGGTTGGACTAGATGATCCTGGAGGTCCCTTCCAACTCTAGGATTCTAAGAAGAGTTACGTGTTCTAGACGGGGCCCTGTTCAGAATTTTGGGCGAATATTGATGGACAAATCGTGGTAGTTTTTCCTCGCTGAGGTATCTTAACAATGGGGGGGTGATAATCAGATGCCCTGTTGTGCTTGCTGTTTCTGCATCCCATGGTTTGCACTGCATGATTCACTTTACCACACGTTGGAATGCGGCTTGCTTGGGACTTGGCATGAAGCCTTACAGGTGGAGGGTCCAGAGCTCAGTGAGTGAGCATCTGCTTGGCACGTAGGAGATCCCAGGCTCAGCCCTTGGAGTCTCCAGTTAAAAGGATCTGGTGTGGTGAAAGCCCTCGACTGCCAGAGTGGGACATACCGAACCTGATCAACTAGTAACTGAACGCGGTATGGCAGCTTCATGTGTTTCTCTCTCTGCAGGGTTCGTCATTACATTTCTGCCGAAGGAGCTTCCATAAAGAATGCCAAGGAGTTCTTGGTGCATCAGACCCGTTCCATGCGGAAAAGGCAAACCACCCTGAGAGCGGTTAAACAGCACTGGCGCCATGACCTGCAAAGGGCGCAAGAAGCCATGCAAGATCCAAGCCGTTCCCAGGTTCTGGAGGGTGTGCGTAGGAACCTGGAGGAAGTGAGTAGTCTTTTTGTGTCGTTATTTATGGACTTCTTTTCTGCTCTACCTTTCTCCTCGATGAGGACTCAAAGCAGCTTACATTGTCCTGTTGTCCATGTTATCCTCACATTTGCCCTGTGAGGTCGGCTAGGGTTCCTGTGAGGCAGTCCCTTGCCAGTAACTCTGGGGGCCCTCTTTGTGCTGAGGGATTTCAGGGGTCTGTAACAGAATTCTTCAAACCACATTGCAGTCTGATTGGGATGATCCAGCCAGGTCCAGGACACCAAGTGGTTTGGTCCTCTCTGTGGAGTACGGTTCTCTCTCTCTCTGTTCCTGCAGTCGGAGTTGGCCAGTCTGAACTGACCTCTCCAGGGTAATGCTGACCTCCAGAGCTGCAGGACCTGGGATGTTGGTGACAGATCTTGGGGAATCAAAAGAATGCTGCCGTCTCATGCATTTGGGCACCGTCATCCACAAATGCAGTTACTTAGCCACTGCTGCTTTCTGTCTGAACCTTGAGCAGCAGCGGCGGCAGCAGCACTTCTCTGCACCCAACAGCCCCAGCCCTGCTTGCAGGCCTTTCCTGAGGCAGGTCCCATGAGAGGGTGAGGAAAGCCTCTGCCCTGATACTTCTCAGGGGAGGCTGCAAAGCTGACCATGGGATCCATTGCAGAACTGCCACTGAGCCAGCACAGCATAGTGGCCGGAGTGATGGACCAGGATCTGGGTGACCCAAGTTTGCACCCCTGCTCTGCCACGGAAGCTCGCTGGGTGACCTTGAGGAGGTCACACAAGCTCTCAGCTTACCTACGTCTTGCAGGGTTTGCATTGTAACAAACCCTGAGCCAGTGGCATGGTGGGTGGGTGGGTAAGGGGAAGCAGAAGTCTCTGCGGGCAGGTGGTGGGCTATGAGTGGGGTGGAGTGGGGTTTGCTGCTGCCACTCCTTGACCCTGTGGGGCTGATGCAGTACTCTACAGTGGGGGGTGGAACTCTTGCTCCCTCCCCCCCCCCCATGCTGCTGGGGGAGCAGGCTGGGAGGGTGTGGAGAAGGAGCTGGTTGGACCAGTAGCTGCCGTGCCAGTGAGACAGCAAGAGGGCAAGATGGGATCCGTGCCCAATACGTCTTGTGGGTTGCTACTTATAGATTTTATTAATAAGTAAATTGCTGCCCACCGTCTTGCTGCCAGAACCGAAAGGGCCTTTGTAGTAAAACAGACTTTCTGCTGAAATATTCACAAGGTACCTTTTCACACAGGAAGCGAAGCAGTTGGATGAAATGAAGTCTGCCATGAGGAGGGGGCAAGCTCTGCTGAAGAAGAAGGAGGAGAAGCTCGGCCAGCTGGAATCATCCTTGCTGGAAGAGGTGATGAGCAGCAGTTCCTCCTGGTGCAGCAGCGAGTCTGGAACAGGGGACGGGCGAGTCATTCCGGGGGACCTCAGCCTGGGCAGAAGGAGCCCTCCCAAGCTTCCAGTAGACAGCCCAAGAGGAATCCCAGCCCTCGCTGCTGCTGCTCATCCCTGTGGGCGCCCCCTCTGCTGTTTCCTGTGGGGATTTCCTGTGACCTGGTTGCTCATTTCTGTGTCTTGAACAAGGGGGCTGGGGGAGCGGGCAGGTCTGCCATTCTCCAGAATCCCAGCCCTGCCTTCTCAGTGGCTGTGGCTGGAGTGATACGCCTGCTGCCCACCTTTGCCCTTGAACCACGGGAGCAGGAAGGGGTGTGCTGGAGCAAATGGTGAGGACAGCCTCTCTGCCTTCTCTCCTGAAGCTCTCTGAGGAAGATACGCTACAGGGAACAGCATGCAAGAAGGTGGTGACCTTCGACATCAGCGACTCCGAAGACTCGTGTAGTAGGGGGAGGAAAGCAGAGGAGCCTCTCCGCAGAAGTAAGAGGAGCATCCCAGTGCCAGTTGCCAAGGTCCATTTGGAACATGTGGCGTGGCGGGGGCCAGGGGTTCGCCCGCTGCTTTTAAAGCCTCGTTAGAGAATCCCTTCTATGGGGGCCAATTAGAATGGCGCTTTGATGCATTCTCTTTCCTTGATGCTGCCACCAGTCGTTCCAAGCTGCCAAGCAGCACTCTTGCTTGTGGTTTGTTTCCCTCCTCCTCCTGCTGGCAGAAAGAAGGGGTGGGGTGGGAGACTCTAGCCCCTAAACAGATGTGGTTCCCAGCTCTGGAACTCCCGTCCTTGGGCACTCAGAGTGTTTCATTACATCCAGTCTTTTCTGGAGGTTTTAGCTCCTGTTCTTCAGACCGGGAGGGGCGGGGGGGGGGGGCTGGCAGTCTTTTCATATCCAACAGCTCTTTGCACCCAGAAAGTGCCGTCCCCTTGTGCTGCCAGATACTCTGTTGTGGGCCCTGAAGACTTGTAGACCATGAAATACCTGCCCCTTCCCTCATGGGTCTGCTCTTTTCCCCTTCCCTGCAGCAATTGACTTGAAACCAGACCTGCAGTTTCCCCACTCTGACAAGATCCAGTACTTGACTGAGTCCCTGCGGCGCATCACCCATGACTTGGACAGTGTCCTCAGCCTTCTGAGCACCTTCAGCAACCAGCAGCCCTCTCACTCCACTCCCCCCCAGGGACCACTGCCCCCACTGCTGCCGAGGGATGGCATTCCTCTGGCTGCCTACCTCTCCCTGGCGCGTGCCCATTCTACCACACCATTGGGACCTTCTGCTGGGCCCCCTTTGACTCGCCAGTGGCCCTGGAGTGCTGGCTTGGGTCCCAGGCTTGCAACATCTACTGGTCAGGCTGTGGACAGCATGTTGGCAGAGAAGTGGTGCAAGTATTTCCCAGGTGAGGAGCTTTGGGGCATCTGGTTTACATGTAACTATTCTGAAGCTCTTTCCCCATTCCTCACCTCCCAGGAAAAAGAAAGCACATCTGACAGCTGGAACACACAGGGCCATGCTGGGGAGCAGGGGAGAAGGACGGGTTGGTGGGGATCATCAGTGAGTGGCGCGCTTCTGTGCGGGTGCTGCTGAGAGATTTTCCCTCCCTGGGCCTCTTGGTAGTGGCAACAGCACCAACGTGCCTTGAATGCTCAGTGTTTCCAAGTATGGTGGCCATAAGGGCCATGCAGCCTAGAAAGGTCAAGTCTGGAAATGCAGCTTGGGCATGACTTCTGGGATTCTGCCTTCGCTTGGCTTTTAGGGCACCTTTTCTCCTCCCTTGGAGGTTGTGGATTTGGAATAAAAAGTAGGCTGTGTGATGAGTGATTGAAATATGTTAGCTTATGCGGAAATGTTTCTTGCTCATACCCGTGCAGCTTTACAGCGACCGGCACACAAGGGCGGGGAAGATGGGCCCAAGAAGGCTCTGGGCTGAGCTTGAAAGTGAATTGTGTGATCTGTTCTAGGTGGCTTCTCCTTGCCCTGCAGAACTCCCGGCTCTCTGGATGGCAAGCTGGGTTGTATGGCATCTGGGTAAGTACGCTCTTCACTGCCCAGTCCGGCTCTCCTCAGTAGGACAATGGCTCACCTAGGCATCTTGTCCCATCACAGTGGCCAGGTTCGCATCCCTGAAGTTGCCCTTTCAGCCTTCTGTGTGGTCCCTTCACATGGAATTTCTCATCCTGCCTCTCTGAGATGGCTGGACTTAGAGCAGCCATTTTGTGTGGCAAAGCAACTGGTTTCTCTGCTCTCCTCAAGATGTCTTTGCATGATGAGAGTGGCAGAGCAAAGGAAGCCCTTTTGTTCAGGCCACACAGCCCGAGGCATCTGCTGGGGCACCCCTTTCTCTCCTCGGGAAAGGAGTTCGCTTGACAGTCTCCTGGTAATAGCACAACGAAAGCTCCTTCCAGCTTGGCCTCTGGGGAGAGGGAGCTGGGGCTGCCCCTCCCCCGCCACACACGTTGGCTTGTTTGCAGCACTGTTTTGATAGACTTCCTGGGGGCGGGGGCGGGGAGAGGCTTCCGCCATTCCTCTTTCCACCAGGAAGGCTGTGCTCCTCAGTGATTCCTCTCCATCCTCCTCCTCCTTGGCAGCGAGCAAGTTTGCCTGTTCCAGCAGCGCCATTTCCAGGCCCATGAGACGGAAAAGCCGAATATCCAGGGTATGATTGAAGCCAACAAGAAATGGCTGGAAAGTTTCAGGCACGATTCCAGAGTGTATCCTTTTGCAGGGCTCTTACTCCGCTCTAAGGATAGAGCCCCTTAGGATCTGTAGGGGGGTGGCGAGGGAGAGGGCACCTCGAAGGCTGCCTGCGGGACAAAGACCAGCTGTCTGTCCCCGTGGGTCACCTCGCGAGAGGAGGAGAGTGAACATCCCCCAGGGAGTGCTGGCGTTGTACCGAAGAGGCCGTGAAGCTGCCCCTGCCCAGCAGCTTCAGGGTGGTGCTGGATGTGCTCGTTGGCAGGGGGTGGGGGTGGGAGGGAGCGGCAGGGGCGGGATGGCCTTTGCCCTCTGCTTGTTTGTGCTTCCTTGGCGAGGCTGTCCTGGAGCAGCTTCCCTCCCTGCCATTCAGGAGCACTTCTGCCACGGCCTTTTGTTTTTCCTTTACCCACCCGCCAGCCCTCTCTTGCCAAGCTCACCAAAGTCAGCAGCCAGCCCCGCTGGCCCTGTGCAGCTTGGCTTGGATGACAGCAACCAAATCAAGGTCTTCCACTTCTAAACCATGGCTGCGGAGCAGGGAAAATGGCTGGAGAGTTTCTGGCCTTGTCACAATTCCCAGGCCTGCCCTACTTAACAGCCAAATCTTGATGACGTTGTTGAGAATACACGGCATCATCTCTGTTCCTGCAGCCTCTGTGCATGGTTTGGTTTTATCCCCAAAGAACACCAGTCCTGAATCCCCAAGAAACAGAGCCGGAAGGCTAATCCTAACTCTGTGGCAAATACACAGGTTAGTGCGTATGCGAGTTGATGGCTGTACCAACCCGCAGTTTAGAAGGCGAGTCAGCCCAGGGAGGGAAGTCAGTCACTCCATCAGGGGTGGGGGTGAGTTCCAGGTGGAAGGTGCCCGTTGGCACAATCAGCGGAATAGCTGAGCCAAGCAGACAGCTCAGGACTTCTGAGAATTTGACAGAATTCAGGTTTGAATACTATGGCAGAATGTTCTGTCAGTTTGCCCAGAGGCCAGCTATCTCAGAAGAAACATTTCTCTGCCCTCGTTCTGATTTACGGGATAGAAACTGCAAAGGGGAACCATGAGCCACTTAAGATCGTTATTTCTCTTCTCCAGTCGCTGCCCTGTCCTCGCTCCCCCCCACCCCCCTTCAGCCAGGCACATCTGCCGCTTGAGTGATAGATGGCTGCTCTTAGCTTCTCCCAGCAGTTTCTGTGGCTGTGAAGGGCAGAACCAGGCTTCCCCCGCCCCGTCCATGTTGGAGGGCATATCACCATAAAATCGCCCCAAATGCTCGGTCTTCTTAGATTTGGGGGAGGTGTTCTCAGGGCTGGGCTTTGCGTTTGCCGTGAGGTAAGACCTGGTGATTCTACAGCAGCAGCAGCAGCAGCAGCAGCAGAGATTGCTCTTCCAGTGCTGTTGGAGACTCTGTAGTTGTGTTCCTCGCACGTCACCCACTCAGATGATACCGAAGGCTGATGCTTGCCTGGTGGCACTGCCAGTTGGGATGGAAGAGCAAAAGAGAGATTGCGGAGCATGTTCCTTTTCAGGCCCTCATGCTGAATGGAGGCACAGTCCTTCCTGAAGCTTCCTCTGTTGAGTCAAGTTTCGAGCATTTTCCTTCTTTGCTGGATGCTACCACAACCAATGGGCACATATACCTAATCTTATTCTGGATGGGGTGACCAGTCCTGGGTGATCTAGCATCCCCTAGAGGTTGGGCTGCCAGAGTGCCCATGCTTGGTGCCCGGTTCTGACCCAGCTTCCTGCAGCTCTCCTTGCTGGCAGTCGGGCGTTCTGGAGTGGAGATCACGGCTGTCCGTTGGGCCGAGCAGCTGCCCTCCTGTGTGTTCAGCCACCCCTTTCTGGGGCATATTTGAACAGTAGGACAGGGTGATATTTTTGGCATGTGTCAAAGTGTATCTTTCTATAAAAAGCTTTTCATCTTTGTATACCAATTAAATCAACGGTTTTGCATAACTCTGGTGGTCTGTCCATTTTCCTCTCCGCTGTAATGGTGTGTGGTAATTTCTCCACTCTCCCAACAGCCTTCCACTGGGTTCTGCAGGGGAGAAGAGTTGGTGTGCCTTTTCCCCCATCACCCACCACCATGAAGTTGACTTCTTGAACCAGCCGAAGTGTGCACAATTCTGCTCACAGGAGTTTATTAGTAATAGAGAAGCTTTTTTGTGCTTCTCCAGTTTTCAGCTGCAATTCAGTTGGCCGCTTGCTGAGCATGTAATCCCTGGGAAGGCACTTGAAGCCACTGGCCCCTCTGCGACTTTATAATCCCTGATCTGTTAGTGTGTGTGTGTGAGAGGGAGGGAGGGAGGGAGGGGTGTGTGTGACATGCCCTAAGCTCAGAGATTAAAAGCTCCAAAGGACAAACAGGCATTTCCACCAAGGCGGGCTTTCTCCCAAAGCTCATCAGGTCGTTGGGAGACTGACTGCTCTGTCCCAGCGCCCAAGGAGTCCTTCCTCACAGACCAACCTGGGTCAAGTGGGCCTCTTGCAGGGGGCTTCCTTCACCATGCTGGCCACACTGATGACTGCACTGTTCTTCATGGTGAAAGCTTTGAGGCAGGTAAGGATCTCTTGACTTTAGAGGCAGGCCTGAAAGGAGGTGGAGGGTTCCTGCCTTATGGCTTGTGGCTGTGCTGGCTTTACGTGCCTTTCTCCGTGCAGGTAAGAATCCCGCTGATCACCTGAGTGACACACCTGGAATCCCTCCCCTGAGAGATCTGTGGAGCTCTGGATTTGAGGCTCTGCAGTGCTGCAGAAAAGCCACCAGTGCCCCTGGACCCATTAGTTTGCCCTCAAGCATTTTCAGTGCCATTTCCTTCGCAGTGGACCTTTTTGTTGCTGGGCTTCCTTAAGCACATGGCTACGCTCTGGCCCTGCCACAGCTGTCCTTCCTTAGCTGAGGGCTCTTCTTGCCCCAAGCGGCATCTCACTTGTTGAGGGTTGGGGGAAGAATGCAAACGACAGATGGCCTGTCTCTGCCCCACTGTCTCAGCCTCCAGCAGAAGAGGATTGGAGGGCAGGGGGCAGACCTTGGCATCCCTGCATCTTGGGAATCACTGTGGCCCTTTGTAGCTGGCACTGGCCTCTGCAACGTGGTCTTCAGAGGCCACGTAGCTGATGGGTGTCTTGCGTGCTCAAAGTGTTGCGAGGGTGGGGCGGAATGCCAGGAAATACTTGCTCTGCTTTGTCATAAGCACTCTCTTGCCTCCTGCTCAGCTGAGCCATGGCTTGTTTCATGAGGAACCACCCCCGTACCTTGTGCATCAGCCCCTCCCGTGGCAGGTCCAGTACGTGACGCAGAGCCGCCGGACCAGCCGGGACAGTGGGGTATGTGAGTCTCCCTCTCTTTTTTGTCAAGTGGCTGCAGGGGCTTTTTAAACTGGTAGGAAGGTGTGGTGTCAAAGATTATTATCATCTAGTGGATATGACAGCAATGGGATATACATAACCAGGAAAGCCAGTTGGTGTAGCGGTTAAGAGTGTGGGACTGTAATCTGGAGAGCCGGGTTTGATTCCCCACTCCTCCACTTGAAGCCAGCTGGGAGACCTTGGGGCAGTCACAGCTCTTCCAGAGCGCTCTCAGCCCCACCCACCTCACAGGGGCCGTTCCCACATGGCATACCTGAACCCGGAACGCTGAGCAGCATGCCGGAAAAAACGCGAAAGATCGCGTTTTTTCTCTTGCGAATTTTGCGTGATGTTGCACAACATCGCGCAAAACTCGCGAGAGAAAACGCAATCTTCTGCGTTTTTTTCGGCATGCTGCGCAGTGTTCCGGGTTCAGGTAAGCCATATGGGAACGGCCAGGGTGTTTTGTTGTGGGGATAATAATGGCATACTTTGTAAACCTCTTTGAGTGGGCATTGAGTTGTCCTGAAAGGCAGTATATAAATTGAATGTTGTTGTTGTTGTGATGATGATGATGATGATGATGATGATGATGATGATGATGATTGGAAAAGACTGGAAGCTCAGTTTCAGCTTTATAAGATTTTTAAAAACTTTTGGAGACTTCATACAGTTTGGCTGTGTTATAGAAAATGTGGGCCTGCAGCTGAGTTGGCATCTTTGGCATCTTTGTTAAAGATGACAGGAGTAAGCAAAGGTGTCTTTCTGTGTCCTGTATGTGTGTAAGCGTGTACATGCCCCTGCTTGCAAAAGTGGTCACACACGGAGAAGGGGGGGGGGAGGTTATTGGGTGGCGACAGCAAATCAATGCCTGTTACAGCTCAGCTTGGCCAGTCACCATTTTTTCTACGTGCAGTTATGGGAGTTTGGCCATTTGTGTGACGCCTGAGTGTGTGGTGGTCACCTGGATGCAGGTGAAATGGCTTCTCAGTTCTTGCGCTAACAGTGATTCCAGAATGGGGAGACTGACCAAAGCGCGTTCCTGGGCACAGAGGCACCTTTAGCCTGGTCTCTTGCTAGCTTGGAATTTGCACCCATCAGGTCAGCGGTAGGACAGTTTCATACAACGCGTCCTCACATCTGGACTTCATTGCTGCAGGCTGGGGTTGCGGGGGGTTGTGGCGGCCACTCCTTGGCATTGCTTTCTCAAAGACGTAAACGAAGTCCAGGTGGACACACCTCTCAGCCAGGATAGCTACCTGCAGGCTCATAAGTTGTCATCGGGGACCGAGTCCTCTGGCTGGCCACAGAGTTTCACCCACCTCCTTGTTCCAGGCAGGGTTGTTGGGTGTGGGGATACAGACACCTTGCTGAAGCTACGCAGGTTGGCATCCAGTGAGTGCTTGGGCCAGGTAAACCGAGGTGAGCAACCATCCGTTCCGTAATGGAAGAAAGATGGTGTCTCTGTGTTGCTAGTACTGACTGTGCTTCTTGTTCTTTCCAGAAAGGTGGGAGTTCTCGACACAACAGCATCTACTCGGTTCTGGGGCGAAGAGGTGAGGACGTGTCAAGCAGTGGCCTCAGGCCCAAAGACTGAGTGGGCAGCACAGCTCCCTGGCCCGTCAGCATCACCAGCGAGTCCCTTTTTCTTTGTAACAGTAGCAGTTTGCCTGCAAGAATTGCCGGCAGCCTTTTCTGATGATGGACTTGCAACCTGTATATGCAACTGTTTCCCCCCCCCCACATGGGTTAGTTCCCCCCCTACAGTTTGGTGTAGTGGTTAAGAGCGTGGGACTCTAATCTGATTCCCCTTCCTCCACTAGAAACCTTCTGAGTGGCCTTGGGGCAGTCACAGCTTCTCAGAGCTCTCTCAGCCCCACCCACCTCTCAGGGTGATTGTCGTGAGCATAATATTAGCACACTTTGCAAATGGCTCAGAGTGGGTATATAAATCGAATGTTGTTATTTATTATTATTATTATTACAGACACATTGTTAGAATGCACAAATGCAGCTCAAAGGCATGGCCTGAGTAAAGAGGATTTTCCTGCTGCTATTCTCAGTGGCTGCTGCAGTATAATTGGATGAAAGGAGACGTGCAGGATAGGAAGATAGGAGGGGGTGGCTCCCATCTTTTTCTGCAAGGGAGCGAATGCAAAGCATTTGTGGTGTTGATGGGTTCTGTGAGCCATCTGGGAAATATTTGGGTGGCTCTGAACTGGATGCTGCTTTAATGGAACAGGAGGGGCCCTCCCTCCCCCAACTCTGGGCCTGCCTGCAGGGCAGAAGGCTGCGCTGCCTAGGCATGGGATTTGTCCTGGGGTGAGGAACAAGGCCCGGCCAATCTAAGTTGGCTTCGTCCTGTGGCCTGTCTGAAAACACGCTTCGGTGCGTTCCGGTAACTCTGTCCTGGCTGCCTTTTCATTCCCTGCAAGTGACCTCTGCTGAAGCACGGGGCTTTCATTGGAGCAGGCTTGAGCTCTGACTAGAGAAAGCTCCCTTTTTCAGTCTGGGCTGTACCACCTCATCTATGAGGGTTACCATCTTTCCATGGTTCAGAAGATGAAGGCCTTAAGGTGTAGAGACACAAAACAAAAAAATTTCCCCAGGAGGAAGAGCAAGCAACCACTTTTACAGCAGTGTGGTTCAAGAGCAGAGGCCCTTAAACGCACTGCCTTGTTTGAAGTAGGGTCATGCCTCCTCAGAAGGCAGGGTGGCTGTGCAGGGCTTCACGGATTGCCCACCCCCTCAATGACCACACCATCATAAGCAAGCAACCCTTCTTTGAGGCTCGTATTTCAGCAGCACACTGGGTTCCTGTGTGAGGAAAGCATGGCCTTTTCACAAAGCATACCTAGCCTTTCAGGGGCAGTCTTGGTTTGAAGTGGCTGGCCTATGCTACAGGGGCTTGCTTCAGCCATAGCAGCGCAAGCTCGTTTCAGATCTGTGGACTGGCGTGTCTTGAGCATGTGGGTTAGTACATCCCTTTCAGAAGGCCAAGGATCGTTATGAAGCACATTGTTTATGGTCAAGTGGAGAAGCTGTTGTATCCTAGCCCCCTCCCCCAGCCCCCCTCCTTAGGTGTTCAAAAGAGGCTTCCTCTGGTTTGAGAACCTGGAGTATGCGCGTGCGCAGCAGCTGGGTTCCTGTTCAAGCAGGAGAGGCCCTGGGCCAGGCATACGTAAGGATACTGGAAATAAGACCAGCCTTGCAGAGGGAGGCACTGAGGTTCAGGGTCTTTGTCCCATTCTGCCACTCCAGCTGTGTATCTGATCCCAAGCACTGGCCACAGCCGCTTTGCTGGGACTTAGCTGTAGCATTTTGAGCTTCCTCTGTAAGGCTCAAACCAGATGCTATGACAAAATGAGTAGGCTCCAGGTCTGTATACGTGCATCTCCAAAACAGGGCAAATAGCACCCACCCATCCACCCCGGTTTTTTGGCTTTAGAAAATGGTGTGGGAAGCAACGACAGACATTCCTCTTCTCAGGCCGCAGTGATGAGCAGAATGAGGCCCTTGCAGCTCTTTAAAAGGTAGTTCCTCACCATTCCTTTATGACTGGATGGATGCAAGTCAGGTTGTTTAGCCTGAGCCTTAACCAGTCTGACATTTCGGGGAACTACTGGCAACTTGTATTTGGGTTTGTTTAAGCATGGGGGAGGGGGCGTGAATAGAACCCCTCCCTACTGGTGGGGGCTGGCGGATGACATGGGCTTTGCCTTTGCCACTGAGGCGCCTTCCTCTGTATCCCCAGGTGATGGCAATGCAGTGCTCAGCAGTGAGAATGAGGAGCCGAGCGGTCCAGCAGAAAGGGCAGCGGTGACCGTGCAGACTCACTACTGCCAATACCAGCAGCACCACCAGGGGAAGTAGAGCACGGTCCGAAGCCTCTGCTCCCCCCCCCCCCCGCCCCGACCCTTTTATTTCGGCAAGCAAGTGCAGTGCGGGTCTGGGGTTGTCTGGGTGGCAGGATGGGGGGGGGGACGTGCTCACCCTGGGTTGCAAGTGCTAATTGTGGAGCCAGGCCTGTGCCACACCTTGTGCAGGGTCTCCTGACTTGGTCTGGCTGCTGTGCTGATCATGTCTAGGCAAGTTTCTTATAGTTTCTTTATAACCCTTTGGAAATAGTGGTTGCCACGATGTGTTTCATGGGCATGTTGGCCACGTGCCCTTGTTGGTATTGTCCTGGAGTTGTTGGGCTCCAGTCCCCTGGTCAGTCCACAGCTGACAGCAAGTTGTCCAGCATTCAGTTGAAGACTTTCAGTGAGGGCATGTAATTGTCACCATTTTCTAACGGCTCTTACTGGTAGGACATGTCGGAGCGAGTGCTGTCCTTTGTATCGGCAGAAAGGTTGTCCTTGCCCTCTTTTGCGGACAGTCTCTCCATCTTCTCTCTGTCAGTTCCTTCACCCTCCCGTCATAGGACAAGTTCTCCAGCACCTCTTCAGGCTTCAGTATGCATTTCGTTGCCGGCAGCTGAACCTGCTCCAATATGTCTGCTTCCTCCTCACTGCACTGTGAACAGAGGAGGCCTGGCCAGGGCCTCTCTGCTTCTGCTAATGGGGCCTCAAATAGCAATGGGGCCTCAAATGGCAGCCACGTCAGACTGCTGCTTCCTGCTCAATTTGAGAGCAACCCCAACCCTGAGATCCTTTTCACATGCACTCCTGCCAAGCCAGGTATTTCCCTGTCCTATAGCAATGCATTTGAGTCACTGTGATTCCTGCCTTTGGGAGTCGGTGCAGGAAGGCACCTTAAATCTAGCGCCTGTTTACTGAAGGGCAGCCCCTGTGTTTGGGTGGGGCTGGATCTCTGTCATAGATGTTGTGGGGGGTAAGGAAGACCATTGCGGAATAGCCTGTCTGTCATTGGAGAACACAGTACCGCTTCTCAGTAGATGCCTGTTTATGCTGTAGTAAATCAGGCTTAAGAAATGGGCCCCAAAGGCCGGTCCGGGCTATTTGTGGGTGAGCTGGCAGCACCCCTTCCCATCGCAGAGATTTTATTGTCCTGGGCTTCATGTAACTTGACTGCTTGCCACTTGGGCTGCCGCAGTACACAGTCATGGCTGATGAGGGAAACCGCTCTTCTCCCTACTACATGTGTTGGGTGGGGGACATGGCCGTCTCTATCCCTGCAGTGTCAACTACACTTGCCAGGAGTGGCTTATGATGTGCAAATGTTGGCGCACCCTCCACCTCCCAGCAAATAAACCCCATTTTACAAAGGAGACAGAGTGCTTCAAGGGACAGAGAAGGTGGGTGTTTAACTTGGTGGGTGTTTATTGTTAAAGTCTTTTAACTTGGGCAGCTGAATTGCCACATTTGAGCGGGGCGGCCTGTTAAGAGTGACAGACCCTACTGCCCTTCCTGTGCTATTGTCCTTGTCTTGCGCATAACTAAAGAGTTGTTGGGCTCCAGTCCCCTGGTCAGTCTCCTCACTCCAGTCTCCTCTGGCAGAGCAGCAGGTGCCCCATGCCCCCACCCCCCCACCCCCAGAAGACAAGGGAATAAATACATCTCACTGTTGGGGGTGCAAGCGCATTGGTCAAGTGGCACTTCTGTTGCTGGCCAGTGTAGCTCATCATCTTCCAGGTGCCTGTAGTGCTCCCAGCACAGCTGTGTTACAGCCTGTTCCAATCAAAGATCCCACTGTTACAGAAAGATAACTTTATTGCACACTGTGCTGTTTTTTTGGATAGAAAAAGGTATTAACTCAGAGTCAGATGCAAACTGAAGCAAGTCCCAATGTTTTCCAAACAGTAAAACAACATGCAAGTCTCAAAGGAGTCTCTTCAAAACCAACAGCAGGGTGGCTTGGTCAAGGCAAGGGGGGGGGGAGCTCACAGTGCATTTCTTGTGTGCTCCTTCCAACATCTGAAACACAGAACAAAAACTCCAGTGAGAGAGAGAGTTCCAAATGCTTTGCACCCTTGGCTGCTTTTTTTTTTTTTGCTCAAGTTGGGAGATGAAGAAAATAGTTTTATTTATACAAAAAGAAGTCCATTCTGTACAAGACTTATTTTATTTCAATATAAATAATGCAGGAAAAGAGCAAAAGTTTGTGTTGGCTTGTGTCGGCTGCTACACCAGTGTATAAGATTTTGAGTAGCTGCCGGCCCCTTGCTTTTGAGACCTCCCTATACCAGATGTGCTCATTTCTAGAAGCGAGTCTCTGGAGCCCCCCATTTTGGAAGTGGGAGGCAGACGTGGCTCTGCATTGGGGGCAGGGGCAGGTTCTGTGCTTGAGGCGGGGGCTGGGGCGGGGGCAGCTGCAGCAGCAGGAGTGGCAGCACTTGCCAAGCCCGGCATGGTGAGCGTTCTCTGAGGTAAAGTCGTTGTGGCTGTGTTCCCATGTGGCACGGCCAAAGCTTTGCTGCTGGAGTCAAGCGTCAGGTGCCTTGCTTGTGTGTGGTAGGCCCGAGCCAAGTTCCGGATGGAGGCCTCACGGGGTGGTACCACTGGACAGGGCTCAGGAAGGTCCGGTTTACGGAAGAAAGCTTCGGATTTCACGTACAATGGCAGATTGCAGTAATCACCTGCGGGAGGCAGAAAGGAGCTGATGAAAGGTGGGGGCACGCTTTGTGGTTTTCAAGAGGGAATATGCCAAACACTATGGGCTGGTCTGGTCTCTGCTTAACCTGCCTGCAGCTCCCCTCTGATCCCAGCAAAGCCATATCCTTGATGAGGAGAGAACTGGAAGAAAGAGAAGCAGCTTCACCCAGCACCAAGCAGCAGAATATGCTGTGGGGAGGAACTGGGGGGGCCGAGTCCACTTGCAGATCCGTCTGCAGTGCAGGTGCCAGCAATGGCGAAGGGCCACAGCTGCAAAGTCGCACTGTTTGGACAGTGGCTAGTTTCATAGAGTGGCACAGAAATGAGCTGTT
Source organism: Eublepharis macularius (assembly GCF_028583425.1). NCBI lineage: Eukaryota > Metazoa > Chordata > Lepidosauria > Squamata > Eublepharidae > Eublepharis > Eublepharis macularius. The sequence continues at coordinate 214,587 of NC_072803.1, forward strand.
GTAACCTCTTTGAAAGCCCTTTCCAGGACTAGACAATCCCCGCCCCCCATTGCTGCACACTAGCCCTATTCACATATTACAGTGAATGCATAATATCCTGCCTATATGTAGATATATCTGTTTGTAAGGAAGAGCCCACGTGTGTTCATTTTTCAAATTAAATAGGGGATCAGTACCTGGGTAAACGTGGGGTTTGTAGCACACAGCTGTCTGCAGCATGAGAACTATTCAACGCACATACAAAGGACAATTGTGTGTTTGCTGTACACAGATCATACAGACATTCGAGGTTTTTGAGAACAGGCTGAGGTACGCTGCACTAGCTGCTGAGGTGGGGGCCGGCAGTAAACCTCCAAGCAAAACAGCAAAAGCCAAGAAGGCTGAAGAAAAACAAGTTCAATGAAGCTTACAATTTAAAACATCCTTTACAATTTTTGATTTAAAAAAAGTTTAAAAGGGCATATTAGCCCATCTACACAGTTTACTGACCATGGGATAGATCAAGATGGGTCACCGTGTGAGTCTGTCTAGCGGGAGAAAAGAGCAAGAGTCCAGCAGCAGCACCTACAAGGCTAACAACGTTGGTGGTGGGGTATGAGATTCCGTCAGTCACTTCTTGTGTGAAGAAACAGGCTGTGACTCCTGAAAGCCCATACCCCACCACAAATGTTGTCACTCTTACAGGTGCTACTGAACTCTTGCTCTTTTCTACTGACCATAGGATAGTTGTTCAATCTTTTTAAAATTCTTATTTGTATTTTTCGGATTAATGAAAACAAACTTTTAAAGAGAAACAGGATTGGCAGGATGCAACAACATACTGCTTTGGATATTTTAACCCCTGGACTTATTTAGGATCCCTGCAGGCACTATATATTTTTCTTCCACATAGGTGGCATTTGCACTTTGAGTACAACAAAGACCCTTAGACAGAGCGAGAGCACCCCAACAGTGACACGGAGCGCTTTTCTTTGGAGGCATTCAAGACCACTGCGGCAGCTCTGCCTCTGTGCTGCTGGCGACAGGTCCAGCACCGCAAGGCCGGGTGGCAGGAGGGCGTGCAGGCTACTGCGTCATACTCACTCTTATTTGCTCTGTGAGGGATGGGCACAGCAACACTCTTGCCACGGTCACTGTCTTGTGGCTTGGGAGGGGAGGCAGTGAAACGGCAGATGCCTGGCTCCGAGGGGGTGCTCATGGAGGTCATGCTGCCTGCGTTCTCATTGGTGCCTGTGGTCATCTGGTCCGAGGAGCTGTCTGAGATGAAGCACTCGGTGATCTCGAACTTGGCATGCTGCAGCTGCTCCTCCAGTTTGGCATGCTCGTAGGCTCGCGCCAGCTCTTCATAAGTAGAAGAGGCACTTTCTGTGGACACCATGCTGTTCCGCCCTTTATCTAAGGGGGCAAGGAAAGGTCAAGAAGCTTGCACCTACCTTGAACTTGATACCCATCGGTGCGCACAGCACTATACAACTTCCCAATAAGCTTACTATTACTTTTACCTGGAGGAGGTCAATAAACCTGGCAATGGGAGAGATGCAGGTGGGCAGGTAGGGCATGTCCCCCCCCCCATGGCCTATAAACAGGAGCTGAGGAGAAAGAGCAAGCAAGGGGCCTGTGCAGCCCGCAGCGGCCTCCCTGTCCACCTGGCCTGATCCAAGCTCCACTCCCCTCTCAGTCACCATGAAGGCACATGCTCTTCACTCACCTGTGTCCTGAGACAAGCTGGCACTGTAGCTGTCACTTTCTGTCACTGTGATGCCGTGCTGGGATCCAACCGTCCTCCAGTCAGAGGTGAGAGTCCGTGCGGGTGTTGAGGCCTGACACTTGCTTAGTGTCCATTGGCTGGAATATCTGTTCCTCGTGCTGTGCACAGACTTTACACTTTTCCTGGAAACTGGATCTGAAAGACAAAAGTTGCAGAAGAAAGTAGGTCTCACTTGCCCCTGGAAAACAAAAAGCATTATGAGAGCGAAGGAGTGAGTGATGCAGCAGCTGGCACTGGAACAGCTTCTTCTGAACCAAGGTCAAGCGCAGCAGCCCCTCTGCACCTTTTCATTGAGAAGGGAAGAAACGAAGGCAAGCCTGCAGGATCAGACTGAGGCCATTTACTTTGGCATCCAGTTTCTCACAGTGGCAGACCAGCCTTATTTAAAAATCAGGTATTCTGCTTTGTCTCCTTAGGTTCAAGGTGGCTGAGAAAAGCGACAAGAAGCTGAAAACAAAACACAGTATAACAACCAACCAAGATAAAATGCGCAGGCAGATCTCCCCAAAACAATTTATCCTCCACCAAATGCTCTTTGAAACTAAGGCACATGTCCTGGAGGAGAGCCCTTGGAAAGGTTGGGTTAAAAAAGCAATTAAAATAAACTAAATGTCAAAAGAATAAAATGATTAGAAATTTAATAAAAGCATCCCTTACTAATGATTTACAAACCAGCAGGCAGCTGAGCATGCCACGGGGAAGAAGAGCAAAGCAAACCTCCACACAGTAAAAACAAATGCCAAGCCTGGGTAAATGAAAATGTCTTGACCTTATGGCTACCCCATTACAGGCTGGGGGCCCAGCAATGCCTGTACAGAGAGTAATCCGTAGTTGTGGTGCCACGGTAGAAAAGGACCAGTCTATGGCATCCAATCCCGGCCTCTGAAGGTAGGATACATAGAGCAAGGAGCTACGTAACTGTGGGGTGAAGGAAGCAATGTTTATACAAGCCTGTCCTCTCCTGTGATACTTGTTTTCATCAAGCAAGAAGTTGTGAAGCACTGTCTCAAAAATGACTCTTATATAGCTGGATGCATTGGATCTATCGCAACCTACGTAATCCGTAGCCTTTAAGTGGAGAGGGAGCCACAGCCAGTGCCCAACCTACGTCAGACTGCGCTTGTGCGCTCTTCCCCAGGCCCCCCCCCCAGTGAAAAGTGCTGCCTTCTGCTCGCTACCTCTTCAATGCCCTGTTTCAGCAACAATCTGCAGAATGTATATGACATTCCGCAAGGGGAGCGGCTAAAACAGTCTGCTTTGCCACTGACCCCCCCCCCATGAGCTAGTTGGTCACCTCCCACTCCCTGCGGCCTCAAATTGTGCCACCCCAAGAGCCTAATTAATTGATATATGTTGCCACGCAAGGCTGCTCGCTATGGTGGCTGTAAAAAGGAAATAGACAAATTCACAAAGGCTGAATAGTCTATAAATAGTTGCTAACTGTAATAGCCAGATGGAGCTGCCAGCAGCAGAGCCGTGCATGTCATGTGCCAACGGGACTTCCAGAAGGTCCTGCCTAGAGAGATCCTTGGCCTGATCCTGCAGGGCTCCTTGTAGGCGCTCAGCCCTCTCAGAAGAGCAAGCAAGCCATGCTGCACTGTGAGTGGTCCCGCTCCTCTTGGAAGCGCTCCTGGGCCGATGATTGTTCCAGTGAGGATGAAGCCCAAGAGGATCCAGTTTGGGGGAAAGCTGCCCTGATACGCGGCTCACGTTGACTTCTTGAAGTCTTGTCACCTGCTCATCTCCCGTCTGGATCCTCCTTGGCTGGGGGGTGGGTTGTGCTAAGGTGCTTCTGAGGTGGGGCAGGGTCATTCCTCACTCAGGAGAGGAGGGTTGCCCCAAGTACTCACTCGTGCCAGGGCGGATGTCAGACATATCGATCAGGGGCCCTGTGTTCTGGATGAGTGCCGGGTGGTGCAGGGAGACACCAGTACAGAAGCTCTGAGGGTTCACAGCCTGGTTGAACTCTGTGTCGGTCACAGGGATGGTCGCTTTGTCCTCTCCTGTGGAAGGCAAGCAGGAAAGTGGCCACATACCCCGCAGTTAGCAAGCCCCCTTCGGGATGCTTTCGGGTAGCCCAGCCCTCCTCCACTGTGCGCTCCAGCATCCCCAGAGGTCCCACCACCATCAGGCCAAAGCTCTGCATGCTTTTCTCTCGCTGCCTTTGCAGTATGCCATGGGTCCCTTCCCCCAGTCCACCGCAAGGCTGTATGGAAACAGAGTTACTCCAGTACTTGTTTGGGCCAGGCACTCAGCTGTTGGGTTTGAACAGGAGTTCCAGCTGGGTACCATCCGCACCCCCACCCCACCCTCCCAACCACCAAAGGGCACACATCCAGTTTGGCCTGTCCCCGGTGCAAGGGCATGAGGGCCCCAGCTGGCCCAGTTGCAGACCTTTGCATTCCTCTCCTCAAGGCTCGGTGCCTTGGGACGCCCACTTCGATGACAGCCCTTCCGTTCGCCCACAACTCAAGGATGCCTGTACTAGGCTGCCTAGTGAGTTGACTGCAGACGCGTTAGGGATTGTTCCCCTTCCGGCAGGGAGCTCACCGATCTGCTTGATGCCTTCCTTGTCCTCGATGAGGAGCTGGACACGGGGGATGTCGATGTGCAGCCGAGGGCCTTGCGGGGGCCCCTTCACTGGTGTGTCAAAACTGCGGTTGTTCTTGCTGCAAAGGAGAGAAGCAAAGATCAGCAAGCAGCTCTCCAGAGGCCTCCACTGCCCTGGGCAGGTTGTAGGGCTCCCAGAGCTATGCTACAGGAAGAATCTTTCTCCAGCGGCTTTGGGGCAAAGCAGCCTCGACTTCGTCTTGGAAAAGGGACACCCAGAGGAGGGCTCCCCCTGCAGGGTTGCTAGGTACATGCAGGATTTCTGTTTTTAGCATTCCTTGGCCAAACTGGACAGTTTCTGCCCAAGAGGACACAAACCAGACATGATAACGGGAAGACTCTGAAACCAGAGGAGAAGCACTGCAGCCTCCTCGGGCTTTCAATGACTGACTTAAATGTAGAAGGACTTCAACGGGAGATTCAGCTGAATAGCAAGTGGCCAAGTTGGAATTTATGCAGATTGGATACAATGAACATGACCTTACAAGTTGGTTCTGGGCCCTACAGTAACTATGGTTGGCCTCTGGTCCCATCATTACTATTGAGGGAAGGCAGTGAAGCAGCAAAGGTGGGGAAAGCCAGAATTAGGGGGTGGGAGGATTCTCTGAGCTCATAACATATATTTAATTTGTCCTGGATAAAGTAAGAAATGATGAGATCGTTGACCAGATTGCACTTTCATCCGATGTATTTTTTTTTTAAATCCTTCTGAAGAAATAACTCAGCTCTTGTTAGAATGCCTCAGGGAAAGGTGGGGAATGGGGGTCATGTTGCTTGGGGCTGCACCTTCCGTGGCCCACAGCACAAGCCGTCTGGGACGTGCCCCTGACCGAGGCTACAGCTGAGCAAGCCCAGCCCGTTACTGTATTCTATAGCAACACACTGAAGGATATTTTAAGTAAATGAAAATCACACCAAAGAGTTTGCAAATGTGTCCATTCTATTTTTTTTTAAAAAAAACCTAGATCATCAGAACTGAAGATAGGGCTTTAGGAGGGTAGCCATGTTGGTCTGCAGTAGAGCAGCAGAATTTGAGTCCAGTGGCACCTTAGAGATCAGCAAGATTTTCTAGTAAAGATGTTCAGCTTTCGAGAACCAGAGTTCCCTTCTTCAGAGAGCTCATGAGGTTGATAGATTTCCAGCCCACGAGACTGAATGTAGCCCTGTTCTACTGCAGACCACTGTGGCAGCCCCCCTAAATGTATCTGAAGAAAGGCACTCTGACTCTTGAGAACTTAAACGTGGAACTCTTGTTGGTCTCTAAGATGCTACTAGACTCAAATCCTGAAGATGAGTTTTAGTAGGTTTGGTGCAGGGGTGGGGGTGGGGATCTCCTCAAATGCCTGGGAAGGAACGGAGGGGTATCAGTACTCCAGTGGATGCAGCTCTCCAGCACAGAGGACACACACGGTTTATCAGGCAACTACTTCAATGGGGCAGGAAAAGCCCATCCGCCACAGACAGAAGTTGCCCACCTGCTGAGTCAGGAGACAGCAGCATGGAGATCTGCCTCTACAGTGCCAGATTTTACTGTCGTGATATGTGCTTCTGCAGCAATGCTGCCTTTAGCAGAAGAGTTTTCCCAAGACTGTTCTCTGCATCAGGTAAAAGAACTCACCATTGGACACAAACTGCTTTTCTATATCTCAGAAGTCAAGACTGCTCTGCCCTAAAACAATTGGAGAAAGGGGAGGAAATGCTAAAAAAATTTCTTCTCCAAATAAGCTCAGGAGAAGAATCATGGATTCTGTGCTGCTGCCTGGTTTACTCTGCAGGTATCTGGAGGGGATGCCTTTCCTGTCCCGAAGGCTAATCTGAAGCTGGGCTGAGTTTTGTTCTGTAGTTGTATGAAAACATATTTATCTGTTAGGAGCTTGTAATTGCGGTGTGGGGGTACAGCAGCTTTTCCAGGTTTTGTCTGGGAGCAGACAGGAAGAACTGTTCTTGGTACCACTGCTGACAAGTTTCAGATGGGTAGCTGGTTTTGTCTTTAGGAGAAGAGCAAGATTCCAGTCCAGTAGCACCTTAGAGACCAACTCAATTTCCAGGGTATGCTCTTTCGAGACAAAGCTCCCTTCCCCCAATACGAGGAGTGGGAAAAGGGAGGAGTGTTCCTCTTCCCGGATTATAAGGACTCCTCCTTTTTCCCACTCCTTGTATTGGGGGAAGGGAGCTTTGACACACACACACACACACACACACACACCCCTGTAAGCACATATCCTGGAGATCGAGTTGGTCTTTAAGGTGCTACTGGACCTGAATATTGTTAACAAGAAGGCCTTGCCTGTAACCCAAAAATTGCCTCATCATGGAACCACTAAAAAAAGAAATGCACAGCTAGTTCCCCATTTTCCTTTCAGGTCTCTCTGTTGCCCAGCCCCTGGGATGGAGGGGCAGAGAAGGAAGCTGAAGGCACCTGAACTCTGCCTCCCCTAGGAACACGTGAGGGGCTCAGGCACAGTGGAGGCAAGAGCTGCCAGTTTGGTGTAGTGGTTAAGAGCAGCAGGACTCTAATCTGGAGAGCCAGGTTTGATTCCCCACTCCTCCGCTTGAAGCCAGCTGAGGGACCTTGGCTTGGTCACAGTTCTTTCAGAGCTCTCTCAGTCCCACCCGCCTCACAGGGTGATTGTCCTGAGGATAATTATTATTTATTATTATTATTTATTACATTTCTAGCCTGCCTTTCCTGAGAGTGGGCTCAGGGCGGGTTTCAATGGTACATAAAATACAAAATATAAAATATTTTTAGCACAATAAAATCAAAGTCATAGTAAACATAATTCCAGAAACCCAAGATGGAGCCCCCCTTCGTTCTTCCCTACCCACCATATATGGGAGGCGCGGTGTGGGTTGGTACTATCCTACTGTATGTGTGTGTAGGGGGGGAGATGGCTATATAGCCCCCCCCCACTGACAGGAGACTGGTAGGGAGGCTGATTTGATGGACACACTTTGATAATAACACACTTTGTAAACCGTTCTGTGTGTGGCATTAAGTTGTCCTGAAGGGCAGTATATAAATCGAATGTTGTTGTTGTTACTTGGAGCTACTGTGGCCAGAAGTTAACACAATAACTCTCCCGCATGTAGGCTCTGAAGCAAGAGGACTGTCATAAGGTATGGAGTGACAGCAGTCCTTACCCACCTGATGAGCATCTCGGCCAGACTCTTAGCATCTGGAAAAGAAAGAGCAGAGTGAGGACTTGTGACTAGAGCTGGGCCAGAGGCGAGTCCACCCGCCTCCTCTGGAACCAAGTCTGGGAGAAGGACCACAGTCTTCCCTAGGCCTTGCTCTCTCAGAGAGGAGAGGATGGTGATCTAGGCAGCATGCTCAGCTTTCAAGGAACAGAAGCCAAGGCCGGCAGGAGTCCAGGCGGTACACACCCTTGCCCACCCCCTCCCTGTCCCTGCCAGGCTCTGCCCTATGCTCTTTAGGACACAGGGCAGGCCCCTTCCCAGAGGGAGACGGCAAAGCTCCCTTGCCCACGCTGCTTCTGAGACACACGATGCCATCCATCAGGGGAGATGCTCCGCCCTTTACCACCATCCTCAGAGCTGCACTGGCTGCAAACACAGGTGCTCCGTCTCTTTAAAAACAGGCATGAACTAGTGAGGCAGGTTCCTAATAATCGCAAACCCAGTTAAATTATCAGGTCAAATGGCCTCTTCTGTTAATTGTACAGACAACAGCAACCTCCTGTTGCTGCAGTCCATTTGGTGGCTCGTCTCCACCTGCATCCTTTGCCACAGTCTTCCTTGCTTTTATCACATAAGTTCCCTCTGTTGTTCCCTCATGACCCACCCTTCCCCAAAGGCTTTGTCTGAGAAGGAGCACAGCACGTGCCCCCCCCCGCCCCATGGATATCAAGCAAGCTGACCTCTCAAGCGCTTCAGCCGCTTCTCCTTGCGCTTCTTGCGGATGACAAAGAGCAGAGCAACGCCCAGCGTGGCCAGTATGACGGGGCAGGCAATAGCGAAGAGCTTCTTCACATCCTCCCCTTCCCCCTGGGCAGACTTGATGGGTGGGATGGTACCTAGGGCAAAACACAGTGCCTAGTTCCAGCAGCTGCTCCAGATGTGGAGGCCTTGGTGGGAAGGAGCAGAGGGAGGCCTTTTGTCCTACAGGCCAGGCGGCATTCCCCACACCCCACCTTGGCCCACTGGGGGCTTGCACTCACTCCCATCGTAGTCCAGGGTGGCAAACTGCACGGTCTCATTACCACATCCAGCACTGTTGCACGCCTTCATGCGCAGCTCGTACCAAGTGGCTTCACGCAGCTCAGTCAGAAACACTTCACTGGAGTGGTTGGCACGCACGTTCTGCCACACCCAGGTGCCTTTGGGCCGGTACTCCAGGACAAGGACTAGGATCGGGCAGCCTCCGCTGTTCCAGCCTTGCAAGTTCAGTCTGGCATGCGTAGAGTTGATATGGGTGAAGAGATGCTGCTCCTTGCTGAAGGAGGGCTCTGGAAGGATGAAGAAGAGCCTGAGGCACAGCAGCCCTTCGTGGGACTGCTTTCTGATCAGAGACCACCAGGGATAACAGAAGGCCTCCCTGGAGGAGGGCAAGGAGCTGTTCCAGTTGGCAGCAGAGGATAGGACTCAAAGCAACGGGCTTAAATTACATGCAAAAAGATACCGGCTGGATATTAGGAAAAACTTTTTCCCGGCCAGAGTAGTTCAAAGGTGGAATCAGCTGCCTAGGGAGGTGGTGTGCTCCCTCTCACTGGCAGTTTTCAAGAAGAGGCTGGATGAATATTGGTCAGGGATGCTTTAGGCTCATCCTGCATTGGGCGGGGGGGGGGGGTTGGACTAGAAGGTCTGTATGGCCCCTTCCAACTCTGTGATTCTGTGAAACACCTTCATCGGCTGCCAGTTTGTTTCTGAGCTCAATTCAAAGTGCTAGCTATAAACTTTAAAGCCCCTTACAGCTTAGGACCACTATCTCAAGGACCATCTCTTTCCACATTTCCCCATTCACAAGCTATGATTTTCAGGCTGCTCCCCTCATGGCTTAGGGGAGGCCCACCTGATCTTAACCAGCACCCCGGCCGTTTGTTTGTTTGTTTATATTCCGCCTTTCTCACTGAGACTCAAGGTGGATTACATAGTGTGAGGTTAGCACAATTAGTGGCAAGGACAAGGGCAGGCATTTCCATACAGTTTCAAGAACATTTCCATAAACAATGTCATGGGGTAAAAGTATGTAAGTTTACAAAGATACAGTATTAGCAAGGATCCAGTATGGGGCTGAAGAATTGCTGAAACAGAACATAATCAATTCTAGGACTTAAACTGAACAACATAAAGCATGGGTAGGATATTTAAAGCAACAGATAGTATGTAAGGCAACATAGTGGTGAAATCTATGGTTTCTAACTCATTAGCGAAACATTTGGGATCCCTTTTCTACAATACCACCCTCTTGGCTGAGAAAAAAGGCCTTTTTGAATAATTCAGTTTTGCATTGTTTGTGGAAGCCAGGAGGGTGGGGGCTCTCCTGACCTCCTCAGGCAGGCCGTTCCATAGGGTAGGGGCCACCACAGAGAAAGACCGTGTATGGGCTGCTGTTGATTTCATCCATGTACAGGCTGGCACCTGCAAGAGACCCTGTTCAGATGAGCGAAGCTGCCGTGGAGGGACATAGGGAGGGCGGCGGTCCCGTAGGTATGCTGGGCCAAGGCCGTGAAGGGCTTTGTATGTAATAACCATTACCTTGAACTGAGCACGGTAACTGATAGGTAGCCAATGGAGCGACTGTCGGATGGGAGTGATGTTCAAGCTCCTGCTTGCTCCTGTTAATAGTAGAGCAACAGCATTTTGCACCAATTGGAGCCTCCTAGTTAACTTAGATGGGAGACCAACGTATCACGCATTACAATAGTCAAGTGTTGATGTTCCGGCGTGGCACCACTCTGTGGAATGATCTCCCTGAATTAGAAAACAAAGTGCCCTTGTTGGAAATTTCCAGGAGCAACCGTAAGGCCATGGCTGTTGCCGTAGGGGGCGGGGAGATTTGTGGGGTTTTATTGTATGTCGCTTTAACTTGTAAGGTCTTAATACTTGACAGTTGCATTGAACGAGGAAGAAAACTGGGGTATAACTATTTTAATGAATGAAGTCAGGCTTAATACTGAGCCCCAGTATCCCTCACCTCTACTACAGCAGTAGCAGTGGGTTGCCTGCAAGGCGGGCCTTTTCCAGGTTGGATCTCTCCTGCACACAGACACTCAGGCTGCATTGGCACAGGGAGAGGCCTCCCTTTAGAGGGCTCGTGTGGTGCAAAGAATGGCTGCAACTGGTGCCACTCCGAGGTGAGGGAGGCATTTTTCAGCCCGAGGGGGAGCTGCTGTGTGGCTGGCTCCAGCTGGGGGATTCCAGAATTCTGGCAAACAAAAAAAGGTAGCTGCTTGGAGCTTCAAGTCTGTCTACCCAATTCTACAATATTCTTAAAATGGTTGCATTTTTCCAATTTGGTATCCAACTTTTAACATTAAGCAATGTAAAAATTGATTGATTGTTTAAGGTTATTTCTTACCAAGTGGTCCAGAAACTCACTTCAAAGAAGCTGAGCTATGATTTTTTCCACTCAGAGTGACGGGGGGTCACAACTGGCACATGAGTTATACATGCTGTTGCATCACCCTCTCGCCGTAAAAATCTGCCTCCAGACTATGCCAGGGAGAATGGAGGGTGAGGCTCCATAGCAGAGAACCCGGGAGGAGGAGGAGGAGGAAGAACCATTTGATTCGGCCTGCTCCAACGTGCCTATACCAAAGGAAGCTGAAGTTGGTTCCCAGTTCCTTATTGGCAGAGCCGGTTACCAGTTCACTAGTTGGTTCCCAGTTCCTTATTGGCAGAGCCAGTTCCCAATTTATTTGCAGAGCAAAATACAAATATTGGGGGAAGTTGAAAAGCTCTGTACCCCAAAATAAAGACTGTAGGAGCACATATAATACCCCTCTGTATTCAGTGGACTCTCCCCTCTAAGTGGAAATATACTGGGTCCTCCTACAAAGCCCAGTTCTTGAGTTAACAGCTTTAAAGTCAGGTAAGAGATACAAGCCCCAAACAATCTTGCCCCCTGTGGCGGAACGGGCGCTGGCTCTCAGTCCGGGCAACTGAGCCGCCAGCAATGGCCTGCTAGCCCCGCTATCCACCTCCCACCGTCCCTGGTGGGCGTGGCTCACACTCTTTGTCGCTGCCACCACTCACTGATTTGTACACCGCCTGACTGAGGGGCAGTGAGACCCCTCTGGCTGAACTTCCCTACTGGGAAGTGAATTCCCCAATCTTTGGGTGGGCCCTGGAGAATTGGCAGTGCACCAAAGTCTGGCCTGATCAGGTTCTCCTGGGCTCCCTCCCTCCCTGTAGCGTGCCAAGTGGGGGAGCTTACGTAGTCAGAGCACCACAAGGTCCTTTATATTCCAAAAAAGTATAATTTAATAACTATATACAGAGCACTTGCACACAAAGCAGGTAAAGGCACAACACATAGGGGTAGACCCCCCCCCCCTTTTCAGAACCCCTAGGGCAGAAAATCAAACTGAAGAGAACCGCCGTCTGCTTTCCCTACCACACTGTTCCCTCCTCTACCTTAAGGGGCTGGTGGTCTGAGGGAAGGTTCACTCTTTTTATTCCCTTCCTGCTGCCTCTCAGGCCCTCCACATTTAGGGCCCAGGCACCTGGGTTTCACCCCGCAGCGGGATCCTCTCCTTCCTCAACCAAGAAGGGTGACTCTCTTTATTTCCTTTCTGCTGCCTCCCAGGCCCTCCACACTTAGGGCCCAGGCACCCGGGTTTCACCCAGCAGCAGGAGCCTCTCCCTCTTCAACCAAGAAGGGTGACTCTCTTTATTCCCTTTCTGCTGCCTCTCAGGCCCTCCACATTTAGGGCCCAGGCACCCGGGTTTCACCCAGCAGCAGGAGCCTCTCCCTCTTCAACCAAGAAGGGTGACTCCCTTTTATTCCCTTTCTGCTGCCTCCCAGGCCCTCCACATTTAGGGCCCAGGCACCCGGGTTTCACCCAGCAGGAGGAGCCTCTCCTTCTCCAACCAAGAAGGGTGACTCTCTTTATTCCCTTTCTGCTGCCTCTCAGGCCCTCCACATTTAGGGCCCAGGCACCCGGGTCTCACCCAGCAGCAGGAGCCTCTCCTTCTTCAACCAAGAAGGGTGACTCTCTTTATTCCCTTTCTGCTGCCTCCCAGGCCCTCCACATTTAGGGCCTAGGCACCCAGGTTTCACCCAGCAGCAGGAGCCTCTCCTCCTTCAACCAAGAAGGGTGACTCTCTTTATTCCCTTTCTGCTGCCTCCCAGGCCCTCCACATTTAGGGCCTAGGCACCCGGGTCTCACCCAGCAGCAGGAGCCTCTCCCTCTTCAACCAAGAAGGAGACTAACTGACTTTTCCCCCTCAGGATCGGCTGAGTCTCTCAATTCAGGCTCCACCCCTTATTTTTCCCACCCTTTCTTGGCCCGGGGCAGCTGGGAGTTGTAGTCCAGGAAGAAGGGCGTCCCACACCAAGACTCCTGCAGGCCTCTCCCTGGCCCCACAGCCCATCAGACCTCATGGGGAACATTTCCTCCCCTTTCTTTAAAGACAGATTAACAGCAACTGGCACTCATTTCACCCCTGGTAACCATTTCGTTACACCCCCAAACAATCTTGCATGGCCCCACATCACACAGTCCTGCACTCACTAGACTCACTAGTCTGGGAACTGGGAACCAACTTCAGCTTCGTCTGTACCAACTGTGTGTGTGTCGGCCTGAACTTGAAAGAGGGAAAAGCTGCTTGATGCTACGTGTGGCAGAGTCCAACCCCTCTGCCCCTCACTGCAGCAGCTATTCACCACTGAAGGACAGCTTGCATCTGACCCACTGGAACTGCATTTCCCATCCAAGGCAGGAAACCTGCTGGAGAAAAAATTGTCTCCTGGGACACAGCAATGGCCGGCCGCAGCCTGTGGTTCCCCTGCTTTCTGTTGTAAGAGCGGAAACAGATGCTGATGTTCAGGCACACCCCCTCCCCCCAAAAGCTGAAAAGATTATGTGCATGTAGGGGTGCACTTGGCATACACTGTCATATCTAACAGCAACCAACTGCAACTGAAACTTCCTGTGGAGCAACATACATGAGTATTCATTACATGTGGCAACCCATGTGTAGTATGCACGTGACTGCCTATTAAGATGTGAGAACCTGGTAAAATGAAGCAACCGCACATGGGGAGGGCATGTTGTCAAAAGAAGGACCTCTTGCACATCTCTTCCTTAGCTCATCACGTATAAAAGCCCCAGTTTCCTCCCCTAACCTTGTGTCCTGCTGCTCTGCTTTCAAAGCTATGCTCTGAAAGACTCCCTCAAGAGCTGGGGACATGCTAACTGGAGGAGAGACAGGTCTGGTGTGATGGCTTCTACTTCTGAAGGACTCCAGAATCTACCACCTGCCACAGATGCCCATGAAGGAAGAGTCTCCTGACTTGGCTGGGTATATTCACAAACAGATGCACTGGCAAGACTGGGTACTCCAATGAGCACTTTCAGTCTGGGAAGAGGCGCAATCAAGCTGCATAAACACACAATCCTGGATCTTGGCACAAGTTGCTCATCCCCCAAAGATCATGTTCACCTGCTCCAGCACTCTGCGCTCAGACCTCCACCACACTCTCTCTGGCTGCTGAAGGAAACACAACGCAAGGGAAACTACTCCTAGTTGACTCCCCATGGGCCAGTAGAACGAGAAATTCCCCAAAGGGAAGAGGGCTGCAGCTGGTGACTCTCTGCGCTTGGGCAGTGGGTGCCTTGGGCTGCTCCAGAAGGCCAGCAGGAGTATGACCGGGATAGAAAGCCTTCAAGAGAAAACTCGTCCCAGCAACACGCAGCTGCAGCCCACCAGGCACCTCCATCGGCTCCCAGTTGCTTGATAGCAGCCACAGCAGGCGCTGCTGCACAATCAAAGCCGATGACGGATCCAGCCGCAAAAAGCGAAACTTATTTTTATAGAACAGCAATAAAAGACTATCACGTTGCCATGAAAAAACCAGGCATTTTGGAGAAGTTATACATGGCAAGAACTAGCTGAGGTGGACACCTCTGGAGTCGAGAAGTTGACCGTTGTGTTAAAAAAGCAGTGCCACTCAGATGTGCTCACCGCTCAGGAAAACACGCTATGAAGTGATTATCCATTTATCCTGTCGCTATGTCTCTCACTTTCCATGTATGATCACAGTGTATGTTTTAAGGAACTATGAGAATAATTTCTTTGCTCAAAGAAGAGCTTAGGATGTTGGTGACCCCAGTAAGGAAAAAATAAGGCATTGCTATTATTGGAGGGGAAAGGAGGCGGTCTGAGAGCAGCACGCCAGAGTTCAGTCCAAGGAAGACGCTTCCGTCAAGTCCAGACTGAGAGTCAAGATCCAGCACCAGCCACGCCGCGTCCAGGTGGGTGACTGGCAGTCCACGGTTCTTCCTTCCTTTTTCTTAGGGCCCATCTACACACACAGGTTTTTGTGGATCAGAAAAAATGGGGAAACTCCCCGCCGCAGCCGCCCTGTTGCTTAGTGGGGAAAAAGCTTGGGGGAGAAGCTGGAGCCTTTCCTCCCCGTGTTAGCATTCCAAGGCCATGTGGGTGCTCCTTTATCTTTAAAAAGCCATTCCTCACAGCTGCTGTGTGGCTGCAGGGAACTGGGAGCCAACGCTTTAAAAACCTGAACTCGTAGCTTGGCCCTTAGCCCTCCCTATTGGGAGAGGACGTGGAAGGAGGAGCTGGTAGCTCTTCTCCTGTCTGCCCGTCATCCCAGTCTGGGCTCAAATTCTTCAGCTTCTTCCTTAAAACTCTTTAAACAAACCCAAATCCCCAAATCACCACATGCAAACCAACTGCATACAATGGAAGGGCCCTGGCTCTATGGCATAGTGCTTGCTTTGCTTGTAGAAGGTCTCAGGATCTATTTCTGACATCTTCTAAAAGGTGACATAAAAGATCTTTCCCTGCCCAATGCTCTGGAAAGCCACTGCCAGTCAAGAGCAAAACAGACTGACTCGATAGACCCAGAGTCCAACTTGGGGCAAGGGAGCCTCATGGATTCCTCCCCCAGGTATTGTGCCTTGATAGCCCAGAAGCTTCCCAGTCCAGCCAAGAGCCCCCCCCCCTCCCAACTCCTCCCTCGCCTGCTCAGCCCTTCACCTCTGCCATGTGTCTTGGCTTCAATGATCTCACTGATGCGCCCGGCCCCAACACTGTTCTTGGCTGCCAGCTTCACTTTGTACCACGTTCCACATTTCAGGTTATCCAGCTTGAAAGAGCGCTCTGTGGCGCTGATGAAGACATCCTTCCATTCCTCACTATTGTCTACTGAGTACTGAAGCACAAAACCTACAGAAAAGGAACACATCAGTTAGTGGATGAGCAAGGACAAGAGGAGGAGAAGCCCCCTCCCCAAAGTAGGATGGGGTTGGACCAAGAAGAGAGGTGGAGCCAACCACTGGCTGAAGAACTGTGGCTTGTGGGATGTCACTGCTCAAAGCTCCAGGCATAGATGTAAACTTTGGGGGGGCTGAGGGGCTCAAGCCCCCCCCCAATTTGGCTGGGGGGGGCTGAGTCCCCCCAGGCAACCAGGGACACATGAGGGACTCAGTTATACAATGGCAGCTGAAGCACAGGACTGCCCACCCTTCCTGTTGTATCATATGACAATTTCCATGATTCCTTAGGGTTTTGTTCCTTTTTGTATGTATTTGTGTGTTTATTAAGAATTTATAATAAAAAGGAGTCACAACCTATATAAACAATTTACAAATAAATTTTACAGAAGAATTAAGAGACTCTGAAGGGAGATACATGATTTTGAAAATCAGGCTCCTGGAAGGCAAGCTTTACATACTAGCAACAATATATGCACCAAACAATGCCAGAGAAAATTTTTATGAAAATGCTTTCCAAGCCATTTTAGATTTTCAAGGAGACATGAGTGGGGTAATGGATCTAAAAAAAGATAGGTGGGAAAAAATCGAAGAAGGCAAAGTTCCCAAAAATGTGTTTAATTATATGGATATGTTACAAATGAAGATACTTTGGAGGATCAAAAATGTGAAGACTATACTTTCTTTTCTGAGAGACACCAAATATATTCAAGGATTGATATGTGCTGGATATCAAAAACCTTAGTTATTAATCTAAAGAGTGCAAAGATAAAACCAAAAACATTTGCAGATCACAATCAGTAGTTACTGTGTAACAAAACAGAGCCAGATGGAGATTAAATTATAATCTTTTATTACAAGAAGACATAGTAAAAATGGTTGCTATTATGATATAATTTTTACCATTTACAATATCATTTTTTTTTATTTCTTGTGATGTGATTATAATTGTGATATCATTTTTAATTTTTCTGTTCTGTTTTCTGTTTTCTGTTCTGTTTATATCTATAGAAAATGAATTTTTAAAAAAGAAAATTTATACACTATCTTAAAATACCTGTGGCTATGGCTCACACAAAGTAGCCAAGTCCTTAAAACCCCAGTGGGCTCCACCCACTTCCAATGTGGCAACAGTCAGACTGCGATGTCTCTGCTGGTCCCAACATACTGGCTTGGCTCCAATTTACATTTGGGGAATGTTGTCAGGTGCTCAGCATCACCTGTCAAACTCAGCCCCCACCCCCTGCTGCTGATGCTTTATGTGCTGGTGAAATGGGGATCTTCTGTGCTTGAACTGCTTGGGTTAATCAAACTGAAGCTGAAAAAATATGTAAGGGAGATCGTTGTTCCTGCCGTTATTTTTATGCTCCCTCGACTGTACTGGGAGTCTCTCTGAGAGGCATCTACACGGCCTTGGGAAACCCCATACATCATTCATGTCGTTTTCCTCGCTTAAATGCTTTCCCGCCAAACTTAGGTGACAGTTAGACTAGAGGGAGGAGTTTCGGGGGTGCCCGCACTTGAGAAACCTACGTCTGTGTGATGCTTGCATGTAACCGTTATTCCTGGCAAAGATGGAGTAAGATCATGATACTGACAACTTTTCAATGAAGTTCTTTTACTAACTGCAGTGGAGTCTTTTGAGAGTTGCTTGGCAGATCCTTACAAATGTTAGAAGAGGAGGGCTTGATGCTGTCCCTTTCCTCAGGTTTCAGAGGGGGACAAACTAGAAAGTTTAAAAGATAAACAGATCAAGGCATCTGTTCACTGTTTGCTCCTTTATTGCCCTGATCTATCCCTTGATGTGTAGATGGCTAATCTCAGGATTTCCTCCCTCTGACATCCTTCTCTTTCTTCCTCTGCCACACAACTCTCTCTTCTCTCCTTCTTGCACCATGGAGGCAGGTCTTGTTCTACCATCCATATCCATCGTTAGACTAGGTAGGTAAATAGGGATCTCTCCATTTTCCTATCCAAGTATGGAGTTCCTATAAGAACTCCTACTTCTTTTCTAAACATAAGACAAGTGTAGGTTTGTTATTTTCTCTCTCACACACCAGCCAGCATGCTATAACCACCTATCACGTTTTCTCTGTAATCGATGCTATTCTGTTAAGGGTCTGTTTCTGTTCCTTTTAATAAGGGATAAATGAGTATTTTATCTTACTTTGCAGTTTCATTATCATTACATTGTATTTGGGGAATGGAACACTGGGAAAGGGTAAGCTCTTGGCAGAGCAGAGTCACCTGGGCTCAGGAGCACATGGTCTGCAGCTGCTAGAGGAGGTAAGGGCTTTTTGCCTTTCTTGGCTGTGGTGGGTTAAGCTGAGAAGCTAAGGGTGGTCCTCTCTAGCTTTGGGGCTTTTTGTGTGTAGTTTTGTGTTGATTTGAGTGTAGTTTTGAGGCTGAGTGTGTTTGGGCTTGATTGTGTTTGAGGGTGAGTGTGTTTGTAAGGCTGCTGGGGGTTGCTGGAGTACAAGCCACACACCCCCTTTGTGCTCACCTCCTGTGCTTAGCAGGAAGTGACCTTTTGCATTGAAAAGGCAACTGCTGGGCAGGGGCGCGAGCCCTTGGCGCGAGCCGAAGGGCGAGAGCTAAAGGGCTCTTGGCCTGTGGCTCTTAGCCGGGGGATCATAGCCGTTTTCTTTCCTCTTAGTGTGTTATTCCTAAAACAGAATAATGAAGTCAGAATGCCAGCAGGGGGTTGGGGGCTTTCCAGTGTATTGCACTGAGTGTCACATGTATGACTATCTGCCTTCTGGTCAGAAGTCCTGGATGTGTGCTCGCTGCAAGGAGCTCCTGGTTCTCAGGGAACGAGTACGTACCCTTGAGGCCAAGGTGGCTGACCTGGAGAAGCGGAGACAGTTAGATAGGCACGAGGACAAGATTCTCAGGGACAGGATAGATGTGTCCCACTCTAAAAATGGCAGCGTTCTTGTTGTCAAGGAGAATGAGGATCTTGTGGAATCAGGGCACCGTACTGAGGATAAGGGGAACATGCCCTCAGAAGGGACCTCTTCTTCAGTTGGTGAGCAGGTTTCCTTTCGCATCAAGGAACCATCCCTGGGTGGGGCGGGAGGGAGGCTCTTGGTAGTTGGTGATTCGATCCTTAGACAAGTAGATAGCTGGGTGGCACAACCGCGTTCTGACCGTATGGTGACTTGCCTGCCTGGTACGAAGGTAGCGGACATTACGCATGTTATAGATAGGCTGGTAGATAGTGCTGGGGAGGAGTCAGCGGTCGTGGTCCATGTTGGAACCAACGATGTTGGGAAATGCAGTCGTGAGGTCTTGGAACAAAAATTTAGGCTGTTAGGCAGGAGACTCAAGGCCAGGACCTCCAAGGTAGCCTTCTCAGAAGTGCTACCTGTTCCACGCGCAGGGCCAGAGAGACAAACGCAGATCAGGAGTCTCAATGCGTGGATGAGACGATGGTGTAGGGAGGAAGGGTTCAAGTTTGTTAGGCACTGGGATTCTTTTTGGGACAAGCGGGAGCTGTACAAGAGAGACGGTCTCCACTTGTCCCGAGAAGGAACCCGGCTGCTGGCACTTAAAATCAAAAAGGTGGCAGAGCAGTTTTTAAACTAAATGCTAGGGGAAAGCCGACAAGAGATAAAGTGTCTCTGGTTCAGGATGGTTCATCTCAGAGAGATGAAGGGCTAGGTATAACACTTCTACAGGGAGATAGATTAGAGTTGTCAACTGAGATGGAGACAAACAGTGCAGATGACCTAACTACGTCTCGAGGCAAAGTGTGCCGGGGAAGTTACAGGTGTTTATATACAAATGCTAGAAGTGTCCGAGGTAAAATTGGGGAGCTGGAATGTTTAGTGTTGGGCGAATCCATAGACATTGTGGGCATATCAGAAACTTGGTGGGATGAGGAAAATCAGTGGGACACGGTGATTCCTGGATATAAATTATATCGGAAGGATAGGGAGGGAAGGGTTGGTGGTGGGGTGGCTCTATATGTCAGAGAAGGTATACATTCCAGTAAGATTGAGAAGGTAACTGAATTAGATTCGCTTCTGGAAATGCTATGGGTTGAAATTACGGGCCCAAATGGAAACTTAACTGTGGGAGTTTGTTATCGCCCTCCAGATCAGAAAATAGAGGAGGATTATAAAATGATGACAGGATTAAAGATGGCTGCTAAACAAAAAAACTGTGTTGTAATGGGTGATTTTAACTACCCACACATTGACTGGGCCAATGGGTGTTCGAATCGGGGGAGAGAAAGTGAGTTTCTAGACTGTCTCAATGACTGTGCTATGGAACAGATGGTTACAGAACCTACTAGGGGAGAGGTGATCCTGGATTTGGTCCTCAGTAATGCTGAAGACCTGGTGAGAGATGTAAATGTGATTGCACCACTTGGGAACAGTGACCATAATGTTATTGAGTACAACATATGTATAAATAGGAAATTGCCTAATAAGACCAACACAGCCATGTTTAACTTCAAAAGGGGTAACTTTTCTGAGATGAGGGGGTACGTGAAGAAGAAACTGAAAGGGAAAGTAAAAAAGGTCAAAACACTTGGGGAATCTTGGAGACTATTTAAAACTACAATCCTGGAAGCTCAAATTAAATATATACCGCTGGTTAGGAAAGGCACAAATAGGTTTAGGAAAAGGCCAGCATGGTTAACAAGCAATGTAATAGAAGCTGTAAAAGGTAAAAAGGATTCTTTTAGGCAGTGGAAAACTAGTCGGAGTGAGGTTGATAAAAAGGAACATAAGCTGTGGCAAAAAAAGTGCAAGTCTGTGATCAGACAGGCAAAAAGGGAATATGAGGAGCATATTGCAAAGAACATAAAGAAAAACAATAAACAATTCTTTAAATATATTAGAAGTAGGAAACCAGCTAGGGAGGCAGTGGGGCCCTTGGATGACCAAGGCGTAAAAGGATTACTAAAGGGTGATAGGGAAATGGCCGAGAAGCTGAATGCGTTCTTTGCTTCTGTCTTCACTGTGGAAGATAAGAAGTGCATGCCCACTCCGGAAGCACTGACTTTGGGAGGGGTTTTGAAAGACCTGAGTCACATTGAGGTGACGAGAGAGGAGGTTATGCGACTGCTAGATAATTTAAAAACTGATAAATCACCGGGCCCAGATGGCATACATCCAAGAGTTCTGAAAGAACTCAAGTGTGAACTTGTAGATCTCCTCACAAAAATATGTAATCTGTCATTAAACTCTGCATCTGTTCCTGAGGACTGGAAGGTAGCTAATGTTGTCCCCATCTTTAAAAAAGGTTCCAGGGGAGATCCAGGAAATTACAGGCCAGTCAGCCTGACGTCAATACCGGGTAAGTTGGTGGAAACTATTATCAAAAATAAAATTAGTGGGCACATTGATGACCAAAAGCTGATGAGGAAAACTCAGCATGGGTTCTGTAAGGGAAGATCTTGTCTCACCAATCTGTTAGAGTTCTTTGAGGGAGTGAACAAACAAGTGGACAAGGGAGACCCGATAGATATTGTTTATCTTGACTTCCAGAAAGCTTTTGACAAAGTTCCTCATCAAAGGCTCCTAAGTAAGCTCAGTAGCTATGGGATAAAGGGCCAAGTCCTCTTGTGGATCGAAAACTGGCTAATTAATAGGAAACAGAGAGTGAGTATAAACGGGCACTTCTCACAGTGGAGGGTGGTGAGCAGTGGGGTGCCACAGGGGTCGGTATTGGGTCCAATGCTTTTTAACTTGTTTATTAATGATTTGGAATTGGGATTAAGCAGTGAAGTGGCTAAATTTGCAGATGACACGAAATTGTTCAGGGTGGTGAAAGCCAGAGAGGATTGTGAGGCACTCCAAAGGGATCTGTTGAGGCTAGAAGAGTGGGCATCCATGTGGCAAATGAGGTTCAATGTAGCCAAGTGCAAAGTAATGCACATTGGAACCAAAAATCCAAAATATAAATACAAGTTGATGGGGTCTGAACTGGCAGAGACTGACCAAGAGAGAGATCTTGGAGTCATGATAGATAACTCACTAAAAACGTCAGCACAGTGTGCGACTGCCATAAAAAAAGCTAATGCTATGCTAGGGGTTATTAGGAAAGGGATTGAAAACAAATCAGCCGGTATCATAATGCCTCTGTATAAATCGATGGTGAGGCCTCATTTGGAGTACTGTGTACAGTTCTGGTCGCCACACCTTAAAAAAGATATCATAGCACTGGAAAAAGTACAGAGAAGGGCAACTAAAATGATTAAAGGGTTGGAACACTTTCCCTATGAGGAAAGATTGAGGCGCTTGGGGCTCTTTAGCCTGGAGAAAAGACGACTGAGGGGAGACATGATAGAGGTTTACAGGATAATGCACGGGTTAGAGAAGGTAGAGAAAGATGTGTTTTTCTCCCTTTCTCACAATACAAGAACTCGTGGGCACTCTATGAAATTATTGAGCAGTCGGGTTAGAACAGATAGAAGAAAATACTACTTTACACAAAGGGTGATAAACACATGGAATTCGTTGCCACAGGAGGTGGTGGCAGCTACAAGCATTGCCAGCTTCAAGAGGGGACTGGACAAATATATGGAGCAGAGGTCCATCAGTGGCTATTAGCCACAGGAGATAGATGGTATTCTCTTTGTGGGGAGGTGGTGCTCTGTTGTCTTGGTGCTGGAAGGAAGGCAGTGGGAGGGCTTCTGGTGTCCTGGCCTCACTGACAGTCCTTTAGATGGCACTGGATTTCTAGCCACTGTGTGTGACAGAATGTTGGACTGGATGGGCCACTGGCCTGATCCAACATGGCTTTGCTTATGTTCTTATGTTGTTCTTAAGCTCTATGTTTTCTTGTTGAAATAACTTTGCTTGCTGCTGCTGCAGCTGCTGTTGTTTTTTTGCTGGGTGTGGGATTGAGAACAGTTATTTTTTGTTCATGATAATGAGGGGGGAGGCTGCTTCAGCCACTAAGCTCTGCTTTCCATTTCCATTTCATTTTTAAATGGTGAGGTGGTATCTATTGAAGAAAAGGACAGTTCCTAAAATAGCAGCCTGGGTGCTGCCTCTCTAAAGCCATAAGAAAGCCCATCTGCATTAACAAGATTGAGGGAGGGGAATGCAGATCAGGGGCCTTTTTAAACTTTCCTTTTGGCCTGTGTGCAGCCCAGAGAGAACATTGGCAACGAATGTGCTCTCTGTACATGTTCATGCTCTTCATTTTGCTGTTACCTAAAATGGTATGGTACAGTTTCAAAAGGGCAACCAACTAGCTAATGCTTAGAGAAAAAATGGAAAAATATAGCTGAGTAACACTTTCAAAACTACAACAAATGTATTGCTATAGGATTTGGGGATTCTTTTGGTAGATAGATATTGTGTGTCTTCTTCAAATGTGTGATTTTCTATGTTTGCTGAAGTGGATGCTGAACCAATTCCGTTTATAAGTTAATTAACAGCAAGCCTGCTAAGCATTCTTTTTAAAATGTCTACACTTTAAAGAGTTGGTTAAGTAACCAGTAGGTGTGTATTGACAATTGTTCACCACCTAGGCAGCCACAGCTAACATGAACTGGTTTCAAGCATATAACAGTGTTATTGCGCTGTGGCTTTCTTTGCGTGGTGGTGGTTTGGATAAAAACTATAAAATACTTTGACAAATTTGAAATGCTATTACAAAAAGGTAGAAACTGCTGGGATTCTGACGATGACCAAGACTCTTTATTTTATTTCAAAATAAAATAATAAAGTGTGTTGTGTGTGTGTGTGTGTGTGATGCCACTGGCTCCTCCCCATGATGTCACGGACCTAGCATAGCAACACCTTTTGTCCAGCCGGCAAATTGGGACGTCTACGTCCTTGGATCCAGGCCCAAAGGAAATCCCCAGTAAATGGGGGCAGTTTTCTTTTCAACAGAAATGACAGCCACAGGTGGAGAGTCTAGCCTCCTCTCCCTTTGAAGCTCACTCAGCTCCAAGACATTCTGATGAACCCGGGTGGGGTGGGGTGGGGTGGGGGTGGTATGCCCATGCCCTTGCGCAGGCATTAATGCACCCCAGTGCTCAGATGCCTAACATTAGCCACTGCATAGAACAGGAGCTTGAGAAGCCAGTCCTGGCAAAAAAAGCCACAGGCCCAGCCACGGCAGGAGCAACTAACCTGGCTGCCAACTGCTTCGATGCAACTCACAAGGGCCAGTGGATGGCTTGTGCTCTTTGCTTTGGTGATAAAACAGAGTGGGGTGGGGGGCATCAAACAGCTTGGAGCCTGCATGTGGGCAAGGAGATACAGCACAGGGAGAGGCTAAAGCTGAAATTGTGTTCACTCTTCTGTTAAGCCATTCATTTTGAAGAGCTTGGCCATGTTTGTTGCGAACTCGAAACTCATCTGGACACATGGGACAGAAACACTCAAGAGATTCTCCCAGGACTGCAACCATTTTCACTCCATCAACCTGAGCATGGACCAATGTAAGGGATACATTTTCTGGACACCAGCCATGCAATGGGCACCTGCTTACCACCTGATATTGAAAACCCACCCACTGCCGTTCATGCCTACATGCTCCCAACAGAAAGCAGTCCTCTACGGTCTACAGTCAGACACTCCATCACAACTGCGTCTGCTCCCATCCTTTGGACAGGGGCAGGAGATGTAACGGGCATTCTTAGGATTACAATCCTCCTTCCCCCTGCAACTCAGTAAAGAAAGAGGGACAAAGCCAGATCGGTCCCCTGAAACGTCCTGCTATGACTCAAGCACAAGGGCAGCAGGGATAGAACGCCACTCGTCCGTCATGTGCAGCTCCCAAACACTGCCTCTGTGAGTTGCAGCCTCTCCAGGTTAAGAATGTTTCTCTCTCCAAGGTCTTGGGAGGCAGGCCTGTCTTTCCTCACTTGCCAACAGCCACCCAGCCTAAAACAGCTGCCCTCCATCACTGGTTGGCACAGCATGGCCAACCAGGCACCTCAGGGCCCAGCTGGGTGGCTCCAGACACAAGGTGTGCTCCTACGTGGCTGGCCTGGCTCCTCAGGTCTGGAGGGAGGCGTTTCTCCCCAGGAAGAAGGTGCCAGATTGCAGCCCAGGCCTTTTCAGGGGAAGCTCCTCGCAGGAGTATCTGGTACAACTGCCCAGAGTTCCACTTTAGTTTTGTTCCACACGTGTTCACGGAGGAAGCAAGGGTCAGGTGGTGGGTGGGATGGAGAAGATGCACCGCTGAGGAAGAGGCACTGTGTTGGTGCCGGACGGTTCAGATGGCCTGCCTTTGCGCTGCTCTGAGTTTCCCTTGATAAGCATCCCAGAGGCTGATGCTGATGCTGATGAGATATGCTGTTCCAGCTCTGGGGGGTCAGCCCCCCCTCCCCAACTCGTTCCTTTGCCATCTGTACAGACGGTCTCCTGGCAACACTCACTTCTCTCCAGGAGATGGCATCGTTTGCCCTCCAAAGGCAGAAGCTGAGCCCCCATTAGCAGTACGGCGCTCCGCCTGCCTGCTCCCCGCACAGCTATCGAGCTTCTGGTTTGGGTGACAGGAGACTCTGCACGATTCGACTCCCATTACAAGGGAACTAAAGAAGCCGCTGGAGTGACTCGCCAGAGGAGCATGGAATGACTGCCATGCTTTTAATGAATTGCAAGGTGACAGCCCCATCCCCTGGCTGTGGAGCACTCGGGAGAGGAGAGGAGAGAGACAGGACACCAGGGAACTCCCCCACCCCCCCACCCCCCAGGCAGTCCTGGTCAGAGCCCTCATCACAGGAAGGCACGGGCTCCACTGACCACCCGCAGCACAAAGCAAGGCACACCCCTGATCCTCGCAGGACGGACAAACCTGGGCCCAGAGGCCAGGCATGGAAACTGGGGAGGGGCCATTGCTCAGGGGCCAAGCGCCTGCTGTCACCCAGAAGGAGGTCCCAGGGTCAGCTCCGGGTCAGAGGCTCGAGAGAGCAGGGGGTGTAAAAGACCCCCCTGGAGAGCCACTACCAGCCAGAGTCGGCAACACTGACCTTGATGGACCCAGGGCCTGATCCAGTCGAAGACAGTTTCAGGTGCTCAGATATGTTCCCACCCACCCCCATCCCTTCAGTACATCCGCCGAGGACTTTAAGAAATCTCATGGTCTCCTGCAGCCCATGGAATCCATTATGCTGTCTCGCCTCTCTTTTCCCCCAGTTTCCCCACTTCTGAAACCGTCTACTCCACTGAGCAATCTCCCCAGACCCTCAGGGCCTCTTGCTTGGCTTTTCTCAGCGGAGTCAGAATCCATAGCCCTAAGGCCAATGGCAATTTTTCTCTCCCTCCTCTTCCGGTTTCCACCATTCCAAGTAAGAGCCATTCCAGAGATTGGACCCCTTGCGCACCTAGGCAGAAAGAGGCCCCCAACCACGGATAAGGGATGGGGTACTTGCCAAAATCTACCATGTCCCAGACAAAGGAATTCAGGTGTGAACTTCCTCGACTCATTCAGGAGCCATGGCTGCTGTGGACAGGATGCGGGGGGGGGGGGGACGCCTCAATCGCACCTGCAGGCAGGATACAGGAGCACCTGTGTTCATGCTAGGGAAATGAGTTTACTTAACCACACTAGGGGCCTCTCTTTAAATCTCCTTGCCTGGTTCCTTCACCTGTTTGGGCTTGGCCAAATGCATTGCTTTCATTTTTGCTAAGAGCATGCAGAGTTTCATGTCCATTGGAACAGATACTGCTCCACCACGCTGCCTGTGCAAGCAAATCCACAGTTCTGCACTCCTGTGTCTCTGTATAACTTCCCACCACTTTGCACTGATTTTTAGGCAAATTTCCAGTCACTGCGACCCTCATTTGGGGGCAAGCTTTTTATCACTTTTGAACAATTATCTTCTATGCCAGTTGCCACAACTGCACGTTTTGTTTTTTGTTTTGAATGAAGTCATTTAATAAAAGTTTTAAAAATTCTGCCAAGGTGTTGACATGTCTCAGATCCACATGTGATGCAGTTTTGTCCCTACAATCAAAGCCACGTTGCTAGAAAAAAACAGGGTGGGGGGTGGGAGAAGACCTCTGGCTTCGTCCAGGTTAATAGCTTCCCTAATTAATGTGGAAGGTGGTAGTGGTTACCATACCCAGTCTGTTCTAGGACTAAACAGGAACAGACAGGAGGGGAGGGAAAGTTGGTGAAGGGGCAGAAGTGTGTCTGTCACCCCCCCCAAGACCTCTCAGCCCACTCCCTCCCACTCCCATTACACATACACACACCCCTCCCTCCAATGAATGTTGTCGATGGTCAGCTTTTCTTTCTCTCAAAACGATTCTGTGCTGAGCAAGAGAAATATTGGAAGTGCTGGGACATTCCACCTCCCCGCTAGCTGTGATCCCATAAAGCGAGTGGGTGGCCAGAGAGTGGCTACTTCTCCTTCTGGTGAGGACCGTCCTCTTTCACTCGGGCCACATAAGGATTGGCACAGGGGAGGGAATGAGGTGACTCTACAATGTTACTGGAGTGGGGGGGGGGGGTGTCTGCCAACCAGGAAGTAAGGCAAGGAAAAAGCTGGTGGGTGGGTGGGGGGGGGCACTGGCTGGCTGCATAATCCCGAGGAAGGATTCCAGCTTGGCTGGCAGGATGGAGGAGAACCCTGTTTTGCTCTTCCTGAGATTCTGCCGGCTTTTAGGAAGCTCAAGGTGGAGCCCACCATCGCAGGGGTGTTCCTCAGCTGTGCCTGGGCTGGGCACACAGGTGAGGGGACAGGCTGTACCCTAGACAGGCTGACCCTCGCCCTCGAACAACGGCTGCCCTTACCTCGGATGGAGCTGCCGCCATTGTCTCCAGGGATCCATGCCAAGGTGATGGAGGATGCTGAAGTTTTCGATACGGTCAGCCGGGGCTGGTCTGGAGGGACTGGACAGAAACAGGTGCTGTGTGAGTCAGGTGTGGCCTTGCACTTCCAAATTCATGTTGAGCATTTTATTTCATTTATTGAAGCACAGAGTTCCAGACATTATAGTCTCCAGCATAATAACATACATGTTACCAAAAGACAAGAAATACTTGCCCATAAACCTTAGAAATAGCCACATTCCAGGACAAAGGGGGGTGGGATTGACCAGTGTTAACATGGGTATATTAACCTGCACAACCAGAGACTTCTGCGAAGTTATGGCACCTGCAGGGCCCTATCCGTGTATGACACAGTTATCCACTGCACATTAAAACTGAAGAGTTATCCATCGAAGATTAATACTGAAGAAGGCAGGCCCTGGGCTTTCATACAATTACCAATACAGGAGGGGTTCCAAATACACTGGACGCTACTGAGGGGCACACCCCCGGAACCCAAAAATCACAATAAATATGTTTAAACACTAGTGAATCGTTATCAAAATGTGCTATACAAATCACACTACATGCAATACTTCATATACATATTCCAATATGTATATGAAGTATGTAGTGTGATTTGTATAGCACATTTTGATAACGATTCACTAAATAGTGTTTAAACATATTTATTGTGATTTTTTGGGTTCCGGGGGTGTGCCCCTCAGTAGCATCCTGGGCTTTCATAGCCTTCAGTGTTGATGTGGTGGTTGAAAAGGGGGCTGAGTGAATGCTAAAAGGAGGAGATGGGAAAAGAAGAAGGGCGGCATCCAAGGTGTTCCACTGCAGCTCTCAGCCCAGAAATAAAGTGAGTTGTTAACATTCCATAGGAAACGTGCAGTTGCCATATAAGAGTGGCGATACTTGGCCCTGTAGGGTAGCACCTCCCACCCCTGGCCTGCTTTAGAGGGCCAAAATGAGGCTTAAGAAGTGTTCAGCAGTGGGCTGACCCACAGAATGTGGGCAGTGAAGAAAAGAGGAGATGGCTGCCCTGGCAAAATCAGCGACCAACAGTAGAAAGAGCAAAGGGGAAATCTCTACTCCAGCTGGAAGCCAAGGGAAAGGACAGCGGCACAGCACCGTCCCCCTTGCCCTGCCCACTGACTCCGGCTGGCCTTGAGTTCAGCAGCCCTTTCTGAGGGCAGCCAAGAGGAGGAAGGCAGCGGCTGCCGAGGGGCCAAGCCCTCAAGACCAGAAGCAGAGCAAGCTCCTTCATGGCACCTCACCTTGCACCAGCAAGTTGACAATGATGGTGTCAAAGCCCCACGTGTTGGTGGCCGTGCAGGTGTAATAGCCAGAATCTTCAGCCTTCACCGAGCGCAGAACCAGTGTGCCATTGGCCTGGATTTGCCGATGCCCATCCACAGTCACTGGAATGGCAGAATCCTCACTGCAAAGGAAGGGGAAGCATCGCTGCGCCTGAGAGAGGGTCTGGCCTCAGCCCGGTATCACCTCGCCCGTGGTCTTCAGGAGTAGCCTGGCTGCGCCACGGACAAAGCTCTTCTCAGGACCTTGCCCCTATCCTCCTCTGGAAGCACGCTTACCTGTCCTTGGTCCATTTCACAGCTGGGGCAGGCTCCCCCACTGAATTGCAGGGCAGGCGCACGTCTTTCATCCACGGAGTAGTGACTGTGCCTCCAAATGAAATTATCTTGGCAGGAGCTGCAAGCGGAGAGAGGAGAGATAAGGAAGGGTCCGCAGTCCTTTGTGGCCCAGCCCAGCCCTGAGCTCTCTGCCTTCTGTGCCAAACCTTTTCCAGCAGGCTCAATGGTAACCTTCTCGCTGATGTTGCCACGCCCTGCTGAGGTGACAGCAGCAACCCACAGTAGGTACTGCTGCCCACGGTTCAGGTGTGCAATACGATAGTACAGCTGCTCAGGGCTTGTTTCGTATTCGCTGGGTGCCTAGGAAGGAAGGCCGGAGGGCAGGCTGCTCACGGGAGGAATGGGGGGGGGGGCGGAAGGCCGAAGCTGCATCCGCCCCGCCCCCCCTGCCCCCCCCCCCATGCTGCAGGGAAGAAGCACCACCATCTTTTTTTAAGGCGGAAGTGATAATTTGAAAACATGGCATGACTTTGACATGAGTACAGTTTTACATTTATTAACATTTTTCAGCTCCCTCATCCAAACTTTTCTATGAATAGCTTGGATTCAACAAACCAAAGGACTTGTAAGCTTTCATGAAGTGTCTTTTCCATGATAGATTTTGCAGTTTGCAAGAAACTGGAGCTGGGTTTTGAGTTTGGGGAGTAAAAATCTTAGCTTAGCACATTTTCCTCACTATTTAGGGATGGGAAAGATTCTGCTTTTTCAGTGTGATGCAGCAGTTAGAGTAGCACTGTTCAAAAGTTACAGTAAACACAAGTATGTGCAGTAATTATCATATTACATTCAGCATAGCCGAACGTGAGACTGAAATCTCACGTTTTCCAAAGAAGCTGTGAACGGCTGGTCTTTCTCTGCAGAAGATCTGCTCAGAACTCAGTCAAACTGCACGGCTAGATTACTATAAAGCAATTTTCCCGGCCCTAATAAATGGGATGTTTTGCTACAGTTACTTCAATGCTTGCAATTTAGACCCTGGTCTCTGCAGCACTTTGTGGTATCATATTCATAACAAGAAAGCCTCTTTCCTGCAGAGCACCACAGAGTCCTGTATTGCCTCAGATGCTTCATAAGACTGATGCAAAACCTCTGGGGGAGTTCTGAAGTCAGGCGCCACCATTGTGCTGATGACCCCCAACCATACGTCTCTCTCCAAGTCACCCGAGGCTGCGGTCTCAACTGTAATCCAGGGTCTGCCAACCACAGTCCAGTGGTTCAAGGAGAACACACTGAAGACGAATCCAGAGAGGATGTGAGTGATATGGGTTAGCAAGGCCGGAGTTCTGGAGGGCAGAGCCGTCAAAAGTATAATTTTAAAGGGTATAGTTATCTGGCTGCCCAGTTAAGAATTTGGGAGTGCTGTCTGAGCCTGCTGTTCTGAAGAAGAAATAGGTTGATGCATCCTCTTCTTCCCCTGATGTACCCCCACCCCAGTCCCAAAAGGTCTACAGCTGGATCTGCCAATAATCTACCTGGGCCATGTACCTTGGGGGAATGGGAGACCAACAGCAGCTCCCACCCCACCCCAGGCCTCCAAGTCCCAGCCTCAGGGTGTGATCGCTGTACCTGGATGCTTTTGCTGAGGCTCTTGGGCCCAGGCGAGCAGTGGCAGCAGCAGCAGCAGCAGCACCCTACAGCAGCTGACCACAGCCCTCTCAGACTTCACGGTTCATGTAAAAAAACCAGACATTGCTTCCAGGCAAGAGAGGGAACGGTGGCACAGCCAGAGCGCCTTCAGGGGCATGGCTGCAACTAAGGTTGCCGCCAACCAGGAGAAATTTTTTTCTGCCCTTTCAACAGTGACTGAATGTCCCCTTGCAACATGGGGGTTCTCCCCCCACTGCTGACTCCTGCAATGCGCTTCCAAAGCATTCGTGATTTCTAGATTTAAAAGACTACCATCCCACACGCCAGGTGAGGGAGCTTTGCATTCTTCAAAGGAGGCTTTCCCTCCCAAACTATAGGCCTCTTCATGGCGAGAAGTGAAGTTCCCTTTTTCAGCAGGGCAGCCAATGCACAGAACGGCGCAAGATCACAGCTGCAGCCACTCCAGGACTCTTCAGAGCACACACCCAGAGGAGCTGCTGGAGAAACTAGCCGAGGTGGTTGTGCTGCTCGGGGGTTTCCTCTCCAAAACAAGGCGACAGGGCTACCAATCTGCTGAATGTACGCAACCCGAACTGCGTGCGTATCAGTCACTGTTTGCACTGGGGTGTCCACATGGCAAAGACCTAACAGGTGAGAGCTCCTTCGAGGAAGTGCAAGGAGATTGGGGGTGCTGTACAAGGGCTTGTAGTGGGGAGAGGGGGAGAGAGAGAACATTCACACAAGTGCACACACAAAAGCCTGGGTCAGATGCATAACAGTGATTCATTATATGCCCCAGGCCCCTGGGAAGGAGACACAGCGCAACGGCAGCCCCCGTCCTTGCCGCAGAAGGTCTCTGGTTAGTTTCTATCGGGAGAAAATTGGGGGATCTCAGCCAGCTGAATCAGACTTGGATTGTGCAGGGTTGGGCCAGAGGCACGAGGCAAAGGGCTCTTGGCCCTCTTGAGCAGCGCCAGCTGAACCAGAACCAGCCAGAATGTCCTTGGGGCTCATCTCTCTCTCTGCTCTGGACGGCCCAGGCTGGCCTTTTCTCAGCAGATGCTCAGCAGGGTCAGTCCTGGTTAGTTCTTGGATGAGAGACCATCAAGGAAGTCCAGTGTTGTTACGCAGAGGGCAGGCAATGGCAAACCACCTCTGTTGCTCTCTTGCCTTGAAAGCCCTAGCAGGGGTCGCCATAAGTCAGCTGTGACTTGATGGCACTTTAATACATGCACACAATCTCTAATAAACCATCTCTGGTATCAAGTTTGGGAAAGACCATACAGCGCCCC
Source organism: Eublepharis macularius (assembly GCF_028583425.1). Taxonomy (NCBI): domain Eukaryota; kingdom Metazoa; phylum Chordata; class Lepidosauria; order Squamata; family Eublepharidae; genus Eublepharis; species Eublepharis macularius. The sequence continues at coordinate 246,667 of NC_072803.1, forward strand.
TATTGGCCACGGTCAACATCACAGGGAGAGAAGGAGCAGTCATCCATTCCATGATAAAGAAGGCTGCACAGATGCCTCCAGTCCCCTCTTCTGTGTAAATTTTGGATCTCAGAATGCGGAAGAATTTTTACGCACTCATTCACCTGCAGGAATAGATACTACTATGTGCACACCATGTGTCAAAAGTCTTGTTCCAGTGGGGTTTGGTTGATACATTCATAATAACAATGCGTATGCCTGTCTTGCGTACATAAAATTTAAATATACCCCAAATTTAAATATGCAAGCATAAATATTACATTGCATACATAATTTTCAAGCCAAATGACAGCTTTGACAAGATGCCAAGAAAACAATATCAGATCCCAGTGGTTTTACCAGCTGCTTTGATGAAAGGATTATGTTGCCCGGGAAACCGTGGGCTCAGCCACTGAAATGAAGCTGAGCCTGCCTCTCGTCCACCTTCTCTCTCCCTCTCCAGGCCAGGACAGGATGCGTCCACGGCCCAGGATCAAGAGTCTTTGGGGGGGGGGGGCAATAACTTTCTAATATAATAATAACAATAACAATAATAATAAATGTCCTTCCCTTTTCTCTTGAGACAGCCACAGACAGCATCCACACATCTAATGTCTTCAATTACTGCTTTATCTACTGTTCAGGAAATTTCAAAATGGTACACAACCAAAGACATCAAATAAAATCACTGGGAAACACCAAGGGCTGTTGGCTGGGTCTGGAGCATGGCCAGAGAAGGTAGGATCTGGCCTTCTCCTAGGCAGAGAAAGGGGGGAGGGGGAGAGACCAGCTTAGTTAGTATTTTAGTCCCCTTCACTGGGGGAGGGGCTGTGAGGCCAATTGCGGAAAAGGCTCTTTGGCAGGAGGGTGAAAATATCGACAAAGTGCCTGGCATCGGACCAGCCCTCTAGGCAGTCGGAGTCTCTTATCCCCACACCCCCGCCAGGGCAGGAATATCTGACAGAGGCTTTGGAAACAATTCATCCTCTTCCAAACAGGCAATGGTCCCAGACCAGGTAATTCCAAAGAGGGAAAACCGCCTCAAATGGATATGTCAGGGCACAAGAATACTCTCAACATGAGAGTATTACTGGGAGGACAGGAATTCAGAAAGTTTTGCTCTGTACAACAATGAATCAGCAGCACTCCTGGGGAATCCCACACCACTGCTCGCCCCAAAATGACAACCGGGAGAGAGCTACAGCAGCTGAACCCAAAGGAAGCCGCCAGGGCCAATGCCTTTGTTCATGGAAGTCACTCCGACCATCCAGGGCCGAACACGCCTCTTCCTGGGCCCCTCCCTCCCTCCTCCCAAGCTCACATTGTTGGGCCATGCGGCTGAGGCCTGAGCCAGGGCCAGTGGTGGAATTTCATGCTCTTTGGGACCAGGAGCTTTGAGGACACCTCCTGAGAGCTTTTCATTTGAAGTAGCAGCTTGGATGATAGGCAAGGCTACACCTGAAGTGACTTTAGGGCGGGATTTCAGAATGTGTTTGTTTTCGAGAGAAGGATGCAGTTCGTTTCTTCTATCATAAACTCACCTGGAGCCACCAAGAGGAGGGTAGCAGAGGTCGCTGAATAAGGCAAAGGGAATGCCCCACATCCCCCAACCCCATGGCAGCCTACTCACCGGTTGACCAGAGCCAGGGCTGGAACAGAAAATGGTGTACTTTCTGATGACTCCATTGGGTTTGGTGGGTGGCAGCCAAGACACCACCACGCTGCTGGCGGAGGAAGGGACGGCTTTGATTCCAGCGGGGGGCCCAGGAACTAGAGTTGAGAGAAAACAGGGCAGGAAATTACTCCAGAAAGGACACGGTTCCCATGGCAAGGGGGCTACGGAGAGTCCTCAGAGCCATTCTGCAAACTCATTAGGACTTGCAGGCCAAACAAAGCATGCTGGAGGAGATCTCTTTTCTTGGAAAACCCTTACAATTCGGCATTATTAGCACACCTTCTCGTGGGAGGGGGGGGGGGTGAGCTGGGGAGCAGCCTCTACCCCCTCTCTTATCTAAATTTTCAAAAGTTGCCCAGGCAAATTTGCACTGGATTCCAAAGGACTGACCCTGGCTCTCTCTGAAGCATGTGCAAACGCAGGCATCAAGGCTTTTAATGTCTCAACCCCAAATCCTGCCTGCACAGCTTACTCTTCGTGCCGCTGAAGAATCCTCGTTCTTGGCATCTGATGTTGCCACAAGACTAGAAGTTCTGGAACTGGAGTACAACAGCCACATCCCCAGCCAAAGGAGAAGGCACGCTTTGAGACGCCCGCCGGGGAGAGCGGTAATGCATGCCAAAGGAGGCTGGGCAGGCATGTGTGCATTTCAGCCAAAGCTCCGGGCACTGTGTGTGGGCAGGGGAGAGAAGGCTGCAGGCGATGGGCCTGGCACGGGGGGGAAGGGTCAGCCACCGCTGAGGAACAAAGGGAAGGCCACAAATATTAAACTCGAATAGTATCTTCGAGGGTGTTTGCTATTAACAACAACAACAACAACAACATTCAATTTATATACTGCTTTTAGTTCCCATGATCAACCTTTTGGTGTAGTGGTTAAGAGCGTGGGACTTTAATCTGGAGGGCTGGGTTTGATCCTCCCCCCCTCCGCTTGAAGCCAACTGGGTGACCACACTTTGTAAACGGCTCTGGGTGTGGCACTAAGTTGTCCTGAAGGGTGGTATATCAATTGAATGTTGTTGTTGTTGTTAATCTGTCAGTCAACGCTGTGCAGATGTAATGCGAGTCACAGTTTGTACTTGAAAGGTCAGTGAGAGAGCGGTGTCCAAAGTGGGGTTGCCTCCCCAGCAAGTAAAAAGGAGAGTCGCTGAGGCAAACCGGGGAGTGTCTCCCTTTTTCTGGGGGGGGGGGGTTCCTCTGACCACAGAAACATCAGCACACTGGCTTATGGAGCGAGGGGGCACCTGCTATTGAGCAGCCAACGAATCCAGTCTCTCTCTCTCTCTCGCTCTCGCTCTCTCTCTCTCTCTCCCTCCCTCTCACACACACACACCACACACACACAGAGCAGATGGAAATACCGGCATCCCCAAAACAGGCTGCCATGACATCCACAGGACAACCATGAAGTTCTTTGACCTGAGTGTACAACAGAAGCCATACCAGCTGCAGAGCACTGTCTAGCCACGTCATGCACACAAGAGCTAAGATGGCCCAAGAGGGTCAGGAGGACCCTGAATTCATTACAACACACCCCCATGGCAGACTTCAGAATATGGCGAACAGAAGCACATGTGTGTGTAATGCACGCACGCACACACTCACCACCTCTGATGGTCTGGGCTAGCCTTCAATGCTCCAAAGGTGTCTTCACTGCTTCCCTGGACCAATCTAGACTCATGGGGCAGAGTGACCCCCCCCCCCCACACACACACACCCACAAGGCTGAAGGGGGCCAGCTGGGCCAGCTGCCCTCCCATTTGGGTTTCTGTGCCTGGACTGAAGCATGCGGAACCTCCCCAATCATCCACCAAACAGATGCTTGTCCAAACAGTTCCTGCCCCGTCGTGGCCGCCAGCCATCGAAGGCTGGCTCTGCAGCAAGGCCCAGCAGAAACACACTTGATCAGCCAGTGGAAAACCCAGAGGTGAGGCGGCTGCTTCAGAAAGGAGGGAGCAGGAGTTGCAACAAGAGGCCACGTCTGCTGAAGCCTCCCTGCAGTCCTGAGGTTTGTGTAGCCACAGCGTGCTCAGAGGGGAACGGGGGTTTCCAGTCCATTCCAAAAAAATGAGAAGGCATTGTAAGAATTAGAGGGGGGGGGGGGTACAGCCCTGCCGCTCAGATTCATGTTGGGTTTATGCTCCCCATCTCTATCTTGGGCTTCTCTACTGGGTTCATTTTGCAAGCCTGAGATTTCTGGGTCCAGCAGGAGGGCAGGGCCTGAAACCCCAAGCAGGCAGCACTCTAGCCTAACCAAGACACGCCTCACAGAAGACGGAAATGAGCAGGAACACGCCACGTATACCTGTGGTGCTTGGTGCCGTCGTGTCCAGAGCTCCCCATAACACGTGCCCACAGCCAGAGAGACTGGCAGGGCCACAACAGGAGAATGCCACTGGCACACATCCCACAAAGGGGGCATGCCCTTCTTTCTCCTCCAAGAGGTAACACGGTCTTTGGCCACTCTGGCAGACTAAGGACCCGCAGCAAGCCGCCTTCCCTGGGCCCCCAGGCCTGCCTGCTCTCCACCCGGGACTCTGCTCCTGGCTCACAGGCCCAAAGCCTTGCCGCTTCTTCCCCGCCCCAGCGTAGCTGTTGTGTGCAGAGACCCCGGAAGGCCCCTGAGAGCTGGGGGGGGGGCTGAGGAGAGAGAGGCAGGCGAAAAACAGTGACACAATTTGTTCTGGCAGAAGCAGGCGCTTTAGCCTCGTAACTCGGCCTAAATGAGACAGATTTAAATTTTAAATGAGAGCCAGGGGCCGGGGCTGAATACAGCAAGAAGGGGGGGGGGTGGCAAAGAAGCTACTCAACCACTCTATGCTGGGGGGGGGCTGGAGTGGGGGAGGGTTTGGACCCATGATGCCAGGCCACATTTGATGGAGTTAGCAGAGATGGCTAAACTTACTGCTCTGATCAGAGATAAAACACTGTCTATTTTTATGGTTAATTGGAAACCCCTTATTGACCTTCTGCGTGAGAGAAGAAAAAATGAATTGATGATTTGTGGATTTGATTTCTAAGAAGATAAACTTGGGAAAAATAAATAGAAGAAGGCAGTATTGGAAAGGTAAATTTTAGAGGTATTAAAACTACAAGTATAATGTGTGTAAAGATATGATAGGTGTTGTAGAGGAAAATAGAAAATGAAATATGTATTATTGTTCTCTGTTTTTCCTTTAATTTTTGTTCTTTTCTTTCTTTTTCTTTTTTCTGCCCTTTTATTGAGCTTTTAATATTATTAATAAAATAAAAAGGATTAATTAAAAAAATTATGAGATGTTATCACAGTCCACCAAATGTATGGCCTGGAATTTTTTGGTCCTTCTCCGACTTGGACTCCATCCAAGAAACTAGGTTTCCCATCCCCCCTCCTGGGGTGGGGATCCCCTGCCCCCACCCGTCCTCCTCCAGCCCTGCTCACCTGGCCATGGGAGGGAAGGGGAATGGAAGTGAGGAGACGCGCAGGCACGTACTTCCCCTTCGCAGAGGAATCTGGGTAAGCGTTGACTGAAAACCACCCCTTGGGAGGCAGTTTCCCCTTTGATCCCTGCTTGCAGGTGCTCAGGGTGAAAACTGCCCCCAAGGGGGCCAGTCTCAGTCAGCCACACCAGGATTCTTCAAGAAACAACAACAACAACAACAACAACAACATTTGGTTTATATCCCGCCCTTCAGGACAAGTTAATGCCCACTCAGAGCAGTTTACAAAGTGTGTTGTTATTATCCTCAGGACAACTGCCCGGTGAGGTGGGTGGGGCTGAGAGATCTCCTAGAAACTGTGACTGACCCAAGGCCAGCCAGGTGGCTTCAAGCGGAGGAGTGGGGAATCAAACCTGGCTCTCCAGATTAGAGTCCCGCTGTTCTTAACCACAACACCAAAAGGACAATCCTGGGAACTAAAGCCAGTATATAAATTGAATGTTGTTGTTCTTGTTGTTGTTGTTATTCGTGAACACCCTCAATGATACAATTAGAATTCAACAGGTTCTGAACACACTGGAAAAGGGGGCAGATTTGAATAAGATTCGATTTAACGTGGATAAGTGCCAGGCTCTCTACCTGGGTAACAAAAATGCAAAGCATGCATACTGGATGAGGGGTACACTTCTGCGCAGCAGTGTATGTGAACAAGATTTTGGGATATGGTTGGATGGGAAGCTAAATATGAGCAGTCAGTGTGATACAGCAGCAAAAAAAGGCAAACACGGTCTTGGGGCGCACCAACAAAGGCATAACATGCAAATCACAGGATGTCATTATCCCACTACATACCGCATGGGTCAGGCCCCACCTGGAGAACTGTGGGCAGTTCTGGAGGCCTCACTTCAAAAAGGATGTGGACAAATTGGAACAGGTGCAGAGGAGAGCAACCAGGATGACCAGGGGCCTGGAGACCCAGCCCTGGGAGGAAAGGCCGAGGGACCTGGGAATGTTCAGTTTGGAGACGAGGAGGCTGAGGGGAGACACGATTGCTCTCTCTAGGTATTTAAAAGGCTTAGAGGAGGGAAAGGGTTAGGGTTAGGGCAACAGAGGACAGGACTCGAAACAATGGGTTTGAACTACAGGAGGGAAGGTACCGGATGGATATTAGGAAAAACTTCTTCACGTTAAAAGTGGAATCCAGCAGTGGGATTGGCTGCCTAGGGATGTGGTGGGCTCCCCCTCATTGGCAGTCTTCAAGGAGCGGCTGGACGAATCCTTGTTGGGGATGCCTGAGACTGTTCCTGCACTGGGCAAGGGGTTGGGCTAGATGGTCTCTGTAAGGACCCTTCCAACGCTAGGATGCTATCTCTCTATGAATCCTCTGTGGAGGGAGAGTGCAGGAGCTGGTGCGTGCATAGCAAGCACACAGGAGGTAAGTGCCCCGCTGTCCCCCAGCCTCCTGGACCCCTGAGGCCCCTGGCAACCCTAGTCAGTGTTCATACGTCTTAGTATGTGACATGCTCCAAGTACTGCAGCCATTTGCAGTTGCCCAGTTGTTATCCAGTCTGTTAATATTGCTTAGATGTTTAGTTAGTCCTTTTGGAATTTCACCTAAAGCTCCTGGAATAACCATTGTTGTTATTGTCGTCGTTATGCTGGAAGACTGGTACTCAAGGATTTTTTTAAAATTAAAAAAAGATACAATCTCTCTCTCTTGCTTTTCTGGAGAAACAAAGTATTTTTCTTGCTTCCCTGGAAGGAATTATTCTTAGTACTACATACATTTTTTCAGCTGCCCTGCCTACAGTGGCACTCGAGAATTATTTATTTTGAGAATGTATGCACTGCTTCTCCAGAGAACCTGCTTGAAGTACCTTACAAACTACAACATCATAAAAAGGTAAAATTATTAACAATTAACCATAACCCAAAATCCCAGCTCTAACAACCCAGCCAGCACAAAACCTTTAGCAGCCTATAATGAGTAAAAGTCAAGGGCCCCTCTTGCAGCAGCTGGCCTCCCCGGAGTTGTGGCCTGGGCTAGCCACTAGCCTCCACAGCACTTTCCCCTGGCTTCCGGCACCTCCATCATGCTGGGAGCCCTCCCCCCCGCCCCTGCACAAGGGCCTCCAGGGCACCAAACTGAGATGGTGCTTGGGATATTCTTGATCTGGAACAAGGTCAGCAATCCAGGCCCAGTTTTATTAGGTCCAACGTGGAGCAGCCATGAGCAAGGACTATTGCAACCTTTAGAAACACCAAGCAGACCATGGGATACGATATCCATGGACTTTATTACTGACCTACCCCCCTCCAAAGGTCACAACTGTATTTTAGTTGTAGTGGATTTATTCTCCAAGCAAGCTCATTTTATACCTTGCACCACTATACCTTCAGCTAGAAAACTAGCAGATATCTTTCTAAAGCACATTGTAAAACTGCATTCTTTTCCATCAAAGGTGATTTCGGATCGCGGCGGACAATTCGTTGCCAACTTCTGGCGGGAGCTTTTGCAAATTCTGGGTATTGAGCAAGGTTTAAGTTCAAGCCATTATCCACAAACCGACGGGCAGTCGGAAAAAACTAACCAAATACTAGAACAGTTCCTCCGCTGTTATATTAACTTCCAACAGGACAACTGGGTCGATTTGCTTCCCCTCGCGGAATTCTCGTATAATAACAGTGTACATGCATCTACTGGGGAGACTCCTTTTAAAGTCGTTTATGGTTTCCACTTCAAACCCTTCCCGTTTGAAGCGCTTCCCCCTCCTACTTCTACAGCCAATGACGTTTCGGATTGGTGGGGGGAAGCTGCTCAACAATGGACTCTAATTAAACAGCATCTTGACAACTGGTTCATTTCAGTTGGATTCAGAACTGCGCAGAAGGCGGGCCACACCACACACAGGCCCTCCCCAGAATACACAAAAGCCCCCCTCTGGCTGGAAGGGGAGCAAACAGCTCGGGCGGCCTGCACTAGCTACCACCTGCACACAAGAGCTTCCGAACAGGGCTGCTAAGCTCCAGCTGTTGGGGCCTGGAGTTGTCCTGGAGTCACAACGGATCTCTAGTCTACAGAGATTGGTTTCCCTAGAGGAAATGGCAGCTTTGCAGGGGAGACTCTATTGCATCACATCCCTTCCCAAGCTCCACCCCAACATCGCCAGGAATTTCCTGAGCGAGAGTTGGCAACCCCAGCCCCCACGGAAAAGAAACAGACAGCCCACAAACCCTCCAGCTGGTCTCCTCACCCCTCGCCCCTCCTTGCTTTCCTCCCCTTGCTCCAGCTGGCTCCACTCCCCCCCCCCGGCACTCACTGTCTTCCTTGGTCTGGATGTGAAGCACGTTGCTGCGGACACCATCACCAGCCTGTGTGTAAGCCAGGACTTGTACGCTGTAGTTGGTGAACTTCTCCATGCTGCGCAGCTCCACTCGCTCCCGGGTGGTGGTGATATTCTGCATCTCCCCCCACTCTGTGGGGAAAGCAGCATGGTCAGGACAGGGCAGGATGGGGAGGCCACCTCCAGCCCCACACCACGTTCTCTCATGGGAACTGTGGCCGGCCAACCAGCATGAGTGGGGCCATACAGCACATGCCCAGCGCTGACAAGCCTAAAACGCAGCCTGCGAGCGTGTGCACAGAAGCAGGGGTCTCTGGCAGCCATCCTCACCAAAGGAAAACCCCTCTTCATTCCCACTGGAGGCTGGGGGCTGGAGACTTGCTCCAAGCCTTGGCTTAGGGAGAAGGGAGCAAGTCCCTCTACGGCTAGCCACACATGAAAGCGAGGATGCTTCCAGAGTTTCCCCAGGCCCACGTGCTCACACAAGCACAGCTCCAATTCTTCCTCCTTTTCCAGAGACAGCTGAGAATTCTCAAGTGCAGGAGCTGGGGGCAGCCACCACTCTTTGACCTTGGAATCACACCAAAAGGGAGGCTAGAAGCCTCCGCTCCCAATCCGCAGACCTGCACCCTCCTTCCCTTGCTCTTTAGGTCACTGACACTGTCGCACAGGCCATAGTTTCTGCCTTCTACCAAAGGGCGCCAGACAACATGCCCCTCTGGGGATGGGTGTGTGTGTCAATAAAGCTCTGCTATGGATACTTAACTGTGGAAGCTCTCCTGTAGCACCAGCCGTGTGACTGGGAAGAGAGGGGGGGGGTGAAGCCCAGCTGTGGAAACTGAGAGATTTTCTGAGCTCTTTCAAAGATGGATGCTCCCCCTTTCAGCACCTGCACACATCTGTCTTTAAAAATGTATTTGTGACTTTGCAGGAGGAAACAAAGCAGAGTTTCACAAAGTGGCCAAGAATCGATATATTGTCGAAGGCTTTCACGGCCGGAGAACGATGGTTGTTGTGGATCTTCCGGGCTGTATCGCCGTGCTCAAGACCACGGCGACACAGCCTGGAAAATCCGCAACAACCACAGCCAAGAATCCTTCAAGGAAAGACGTTGTCTCAGATGGGATTGCAAGAATACCCTGACTTGATGGGCACTCAGAATCTGGAGCCAAATGAAAATGATAAAATAAGAGAACAATTCATAAGGTGTCCATAATACAGCAGAGGCCTGATGTGGCCCACAGCATACAGGCAGTGCGCAGCAGATGTGCTTGATACCAGGCCAAGCACACCAGAGGCAGGGGGCGAGTTGTACTGCCCCCGTGGCAAAATACTGCTGTGTGAACATTGGGTGAATGCCACATTCCCATCACAGAAACACAAATATTAGACAGTCCTCCTCATCCTCAAGAGCCAATTAGACCCGACAGCATCACTCCTGGAGTGCAAACCGATGCTGGAAGAATCAACACCTCTGATGACTCACCTCCATCCATGTAGAGCGACCAGAAGATGACACGGTAGCCCTTCAAGACGCCATTGAGGGTGCTCCGCGGGGGCTCTGACCACGAGATCACGGCCACGTCAGAGGTGATAGACAAGGCCCTCACATTTTCTGGGGGCTGGCTAGGCACTGAGAAAAAAGACCTCTGTTCGGAAAGGCCACGCAGCCCCAGCCCGTTCCCTTCTCCCTCCCTCTCTCTGCACAGCTGCTCCTGAGCCATTGCTCCACAGCAGGGAGTCAAGAGGCCATCGGGCTGGCTGGATCCTCCTCCCTTTCGGCTTCCAGGCCACTGATTCACTTGCTACCTTGGCGCCCAAGTCCTTTGGGCATTGGCCCCATGTCCTGCTCCCTCCCGCCCTTGCTGAGAAACCAGCTGTTGGATTGCTTGAAGGAAAGGGAAGGAGAGACGAAGTGAGCAACTGGGATGAAGGTAATGAGATCCCACCGCCCCCAAAGAGAGAGCTCTAATTTTTACGAGCATTTAAATGATGATACATCATCCTAATGGTCCACTTTGAAAATGATTATTGTTTCATATTACTTAGGTGTAAAACTGTAAGCACTGTGTAATTAGGGGCCGGGTGCAATAAACTAATAGAGAGTCCATTTGAACAAAATGAAGGTAATATAATTATGGGAAAGATACTATTGTTAAAACAGGGACCCTTGAATACCCCAGGAGGAGTGCTAATGTAGCCAGAAAACGCTCATGCGCTGACGGGCTAACAAGGGTCTTAATTAAGTATGAAAAACTGCTGAGAGATTAGTGGGAGAAACTTTTTTGGTTTCTAAAATGACTCCAGTGCTGATCTTTCCTTCACAGGGGACCTGGAGGCACTTGGGGGGTGGACAAAACCAAAGAAGGGCAGAGGCAGTGAGCGCTTCGCTGGCAAGCTGGGCTCAGCCAGGGCTCCCGCGCAGCTGCTACCTTCAGGCCTGGGGCAGAGGCTGGGCAAGTAGCCAGGACAGCCCACGGGCAGGGCTGGGGGACTGCAGCAGAAGCCTCCCCGCCGAACTCTGACTGCTCTGCTTTGGGCCACTGAAGAGCACAGCCCCGGGAATGTGTGTGTGGTGGGGTGCTCTGCGGCGGTCCAGAGCTGATGATGGGGTGCATTAATACGAGTGGCTTTATTCCCAAGTAAGGACTTGGGAACTGGGAATAAGGCACTGGGAGCCACCCTCAGCTTCCTGAGTTGGGAGGGGGAAGGGGAAGAGAGCATTCGGCACGATAAAGACTAAAATACAGGGATTGTCACAAACAAGGAGGCAATGCAAAGGTCCAAGGAAACTCGCCTCTGATAATAGTAGGCCTTCCGCATCAACTCATTTGGGAATGAGCAAACAGTGATCTGCTCTGGGGCTCTGGCACAGCAGGAAGAGGCCCTGTGCCACCCGCCCCCATCTCCGGCATTCTAGGCCAGGGGTGGGCAATTGTTTTGGCTCGGGGGCCACTTTGTGGGAGCGGAGGTTAGCGGAGGGCCGTACCTTTTAAAATGATTGCATTCATTAGTTAACTTTGCATTTCAGAAAAGGTATAAATTGTATCATAAAAATCAATAAATATAAATTAAATAAAATAGTGGTAGTTTTATTCAATTTATTTATTGTGCTAATTTCATATCATCTATAGTTGCAAGCACATCCACTAGCCGTCCTAGTGGAAAATACGAGACGAATCTTCGGTCGCGCACGGGAAGGAAATCTTGGTTCAAGGCGGATTTTTCTGACTGTCTTGGCGGGCCACAAAAAACTCTGTAGCGGGCCGCATGTGGCCCGCGGGCCGCAATTTGCCCACCCCTGTTCTAGGCCATCAGGGAGAAACTGGGAGTGGAGAAGAGACCTTCGAGCACTTGCTCCTCGTAGCCCACTTACCATCCTCCAGTGTGGTGGCATTGATCTCGCTGGACGAGGGGCCAGTGCCCGCCCGATTGAATGCCTGCACCACCACCCCATACTGGGCAAATTTCTTCAGATTGTCAAGGGTGTAGACCTCGCTGTCTCCAGTCGCCTTCATCTCCACAATACTGTATTGTCCATTGCTTCCTGGACTGTTTTCCCGATAGCCAATCTGGTAGCCTCGGATCACCCCATTCTGGAGCTCCCTTTTGGGGGCCTGCAGAGATCAATTATGAAAAAGCAATACTAAAAGGAGTGAGGGGTGGAGGACGACAGAGTCCACCAGTATTAGTGGAAACCAGCAAGTCCAGTGCTTATGGGTTTGGGGGGGGGAGGTGCTCCAAAGGATGGAACATCCCATTGCAAGCTTCAGCACCCCCCCATCATATCATAAATGGGTCAAGTGAATGTAGAATTTTACATTCTCCTCCCAACCTGGGCAGTTTGACTGACCAGAGAAGAGGTGCTCAACTTGTTCCAAATGAGCCTCACTCCACACTAAAGGGTGAACTTGATAGCTTGGGGTCATCACTGGACAGCCAAGTGGCCTCGCGGCCACCAGGATAGGGCTACAGATCAGCTGCGACCCCTCCTGGTCCCAGACAGCTTTCTCATTGTCTTCCATGCACTGAAAGCATCCAGCCCGTATGAGCGCAACATGGCTGTAGGCAGAGCTACCTTCAAAGCTGACTCAGCAGCTCCCGTTAGTATTCTGCCCAAAAATTCTGAATGGAGTATTCTGCCCAAAAAACATCTCCCCAGCACAGAAAGGTCCCAAGGCACGAGCCGAAGGGCTGGTTTTGACTATCAAGCCTTTTACATCTAGGGACCGGAATAACGGGAAGGCTCCTGTGTGAATCCGTCAGATCTCCAAATTCATCTTTGGAAGCTCTGCTCCATACCTCTCTCCCCAGAAGTTAGGTAGATGGACATGGCCTTCTTTGGGGTGGTGCCCACTTATGGAAGACACCCTCCAGAGATACTTGCTCAGGGTCCTATTAAAACAATTTTATTCTCCTGAGTTTTAGTCCTTGCTTGTTTAATTTGCTTAGATTTCATGCTTATTAGCTGCCTTCAACATTTGTAAATAGAAAGGCCATACATATTTCAAACAAATATAAAGGTTTTTTTAAAAGTATTTAGTTGTTTGAAGGATACATTACTCCCACTGAAGCATATTTTTTCTTTTTAAAAACAACAACAAACAACAAACAACAACAACATTCGATTTATATACCACCTTTCAGGACAATTTAATGCCCACTCAGAGCGGTTTACAAAGTATGTTATTATTATCCCCACAACAATAAACACCCTGTGAGGCGGGTGGGGCTGAGAGACCTCTGAGAGAGCCGTGACTGAGCCAAGGTCCCCCAGCTGGCTTTAAGCGGAGGAGTGGGGAATCAAACCCCATACTCCAGATTAGAGTCCCACCGCTCTTAACCACGAGACCAAACTGGCACCAAACACCAAGAGCACTCTTTCATGTTCTGTGAAGTGGCTGTTGCCTAAGAATTGTCTTTGAATTGGGAACTGGAGGGGAATTGCCCACAAGCTGCTCAAGTGCCCCCACCAAGGCATATCAACCCCTTTATCCAATGGCAAAGGAACTGCTTAAAAATCCTGCTGACAGGCCCCATATGGTCTGACGGCCCCACAACTGACAGCTGACTGGGTGGGCACATTGGGCCAGAACATCCTCTGGGGCTGCGTTCAGCCTCTGGAAAGGGCGCTCATAGGGCGGGACGGTGCAGATAGATCACTCTGGTGAATTCTGCATTCACTTGACCCATTTATGACATGATGCGCTAGATCACTCGAGAATGTTAGTCTAGGACCTGGGAGACCCAGGTTGGAACCCCCAATTTTCCCAACCTGCTGACGGGCCCAGTTTGAGGGCACCCTAATGATGATAGATAGAAACATTCTGGAAATGTTTCCTCCATCACCCTGACTTTGCTATTCCTGAGCTTCTGTCTAAAATGAAAGGGGTAGATGAGACACATTTTCTTTGTGACATGGAGAAGAATTGAAGTCTATGAGAGAGATACTCCATTTGGACAGCTTTTATGTGTTTTGTAATTGTCTAAAGTACAATTGTTCCAAATGTTGAATGGTGTTGGATTTCCAGGTGCTTGTACAGGGCAATGGCTAACTGCCTGAGCTGAGAAATCCAGAGTCAGAATCGCACCTGAACCACAAGAAAGCCAGTCAGCATAAATGTAAAACAAAAGTCCAGTGGCACCTTAAAGACTAACTTTTATTTCACTATGAGATTTTGTGAGCCACTGCTCACTTCTACAGATGTGGAAATCAAACTTAGAATCCTTCTTATGGGGCAGGTTGGGTGAGGCGGGGATTAAAATCAAGGATGAATTCTGTTATGTCTTTCAAGTGCAGATTCATTATGTGGAAAAAGAAAATGTAAGAATGATTCTCAGGTTGGTTTCCATACATATCTGAAGAAATCAGCACTGACTCACAAAAGCTCATCTTGAGATAAATGTGCTAGTCTTTAAGGTGCCACTGGGTGTCTGCTTTATTTTGCAGCAACGGACTAACACAGCTACCCTTTTGCAATCAGCATGAACATATATCCATTTTTATACAGAACTAAACTCTGGGTTTTTTGACCTTTTCACCTAATGGGACTAGATGGTCTTGGACAACTGGATTTTATTGTTAATTTGTTTTGATTGTAATCAAAATGTATTACACGGGTTTTGTTTTTGGATTCTACAGAGGCTAGAAATCAATGGGCTTAGACTGGAGTTACTTTGTACAGGATTATACTGTAAATATCTCCGCCTACCTGCTGCAATCTTGTTGGAATAGAGAGGGCTAACATTTGCCCAGGATGGGATGCAGATCCTAGCACATGTTCTAAGATTTTTTTTAATATCAAACAGTATACTGTTTGTATATCAAACAGTATACTGTTTGTATATCAAACAGTTGGGAAGGAGAAGTATTAATAACTCTACCTGCAGAGTAATTGAGTTTGATATTTAGAAACCATGTAGGAATGACTGCTTGCATTATTGTTTCTAAGCAAGAAACAATACTAATTAAAGTAGCTTGTAGCTTATGTTTGTATATTTTGTATGTTTATAGACTGAAATACATTTTTTTTTTAAAAAAGAGGTACGCTCTAAACTTTAATGCAGGTTGTTGTTTCAGCTCATGTAGATTTTTGGCTCATAACACTGCACAGTTTAGAGGGAATATTGATATGAAGCCATAACTAGGGGAATTTCCAAAGTGGGGAAAAGAATTGGAAATAAGCGATTTCCAAAGTGGCAAGCCGCTTTGGAAACCGCTTATTCCCCTGTTCTGGTGTGCTCCGTGAAGATTCGGAGTACACAGAAACTTCCTGCCCACCCACTTATTTCACCCAATGGATGTCAGGCAGGCAAGCCAGCCTGCCTGCCCTACCTGTAAATGTATTTCTACTGGGGGGGATAGGTAGTGGGGTAGCTTTTCTCCTTCACTGTATCTTGCTTTGCTTGGGCCGAGTGGTGTTATCAGTGCAGCTGGAGCGGCGTGTCCGGGAAGAGACCCTGGGAATTTCAGCTCCGCATCCCTTTCAGGACTTTCGCGCCAACTTCAACTGACTCTTGTTTAGACTGGGGGGAGGGGACTGGAGGTATGACCTCTCGGGGAAGACTTGGCTTTGGCGTTCCAGGCAATTACTCTGTACTCGTACACTAATAGGGAATATTGTCTAATAAAGACCTTTAACTCATACAACCATGTTTGATGAAGTGGAGAGTCTGAGAGAATCCCCTAGCCAGGCCTGACAATGGGAGGGGGAGGGAGGCAGGACTTTCCGGTTCCCGTGCTTCAGCTGGCCCACAGAAGGGGATCCCCTCATGGGCCAGCTGGAGTTTAAAGGGCCCATTCCCTGCCGCTTGTGTGGCAGGGAAACGGCCCTTTCTGAGCTTCAGCTGGCCTGTGGGGGGGGATCTCCCCTCCATGGGCCAGCTGGAATTTAAAGGGCTGCTTGTGCGGCAGGGAAATGTTCTGGCAAAGCAACCTGTCCATAAATAAATCTTTTTTGTTACTTTTACAACCCCCTCGCTTCAGAGATCTCTTCAGTGCTTACTCACCACAAAACTTACTTCACAGCAGCAATCCCAAGACCTTTTACACTCCCTATCATAGGAATTAGGGGTGTACATAGCAGGAAAAACAAGCTGCAATTACACACAGAACTTGGTGGTTCGGTTCATTAAAGTAGCTTCTGGAAAGCTGAACTAAGTCCAGGAAATGAGGCTGTAATGACTTCCCCACACTGAAAAATTTGTGTCTTTCATTTTGGCACTTATTGAGCAGAGACTGTGCAGGCAGGCCAGGAAGTGGGGGCCATCCAGCAGCATCTTTATTTCCTTAATGGCAATTCTGTCTGCACTCGTCATGCAACCAAATGGCTCCACAGGCGAGAAGAGACTGAGCCATTAGTGTTAACTCCGTTGGTGGGAAGGGGATTTGCATGGCACACATTCGTGCATTTTCCCCCAAAAAACTTCCTGGACAATGGGGTTGAGGCTTTGGCATTGAGTGGCTTGAAGTGATCAAAGGTGTGCTTTGCACCGGGGAGGGGAGCAGCAGACAGCATGGTGCCCTCAGCACCAGCATCACCAGCCCTTTCTGTGAGCTTTTATGCACAATGCAAGGAGAGGCCAGCCCTGCAACATCCACACAGACGGGCACACAAACGTGGGTTTGAGGACGGGGGGGCCTCCCTCAGCCTCTGAGTCCCCGACTGCTGCCAAGTCTCATTTTATGCAGATTAGGGTGAAAACTGGAAAGAAAAATCGATTATTAAGGGAGATCCAGGGCATGGGGTGCTGGCGCATGCCCATCCAGCGGCCTTCTGCCGTTGCTGTCCTTCGCGTAGGTGCCCAAAGAGAGCAGGCCAGGGAGCACCAGGAGGAATTTCATCTGCCCCAGCAAACCTTTAGGCTTGTTGTGCTGCTCTGGCTAAAACTGTTCACCCAGCATTAAATGACTGGGCGGTAGCAGGGATGTGTCTTGCCCGCACACACACACCCCCTCCCCCGGCAAGTCTTTCCAGATCAGTATTCCGCATGGAAGGACCGACCTGGGGGACTCCTTCAGTTCTGCCTGCCACTTTTTCTTCTTCTTCAATTAACTGTGTTTTAATGGTTTTAGTCAGAAAAGGAGACTGGCAGTCAGCAACGTGTCCAGTCTCCCACTGTTACTAGTAAAAATGTAGGAAAAAAGAGGTCCCTCCTCCCTCTACCTCCCTTCCTATGGAGGAAGAACTGTAGCTCTCCCTTTCTGCATGCTTTTATGCACAGCCCAAGGACAGGCCGGTGGCTGGTGGGTTTAAACGGGGAGTCCCTGCAGAGATTAGGGAGCAGGGTTCACCCAAATGGCCCCTCAGAGTGGAAATGAAACCACAAGGCACAGGGAAGCATGGCATAACAGCAAGGCCCAAAAGTAAAATTTATTGGCTTTGTCACTATGCGCTCTCCTGCTTGCGCGCTGTACTGGCACCACTGGTTTCCCACCACGGTATGTGCCTGGCCACTGCCAACACTTCCTTTCTCTGGGGTCCATTGTGGTGTGAGTTTTCATGTGCTTGAGGAGAAACTCATTGAACCGGCGGGTTTTCAGACGATGCAAAAAGAACAGTGTGTGGGTGCATGTGCAGCTGCTCAGCACTCGCCTTGACATGCACCTTCCCCAGTCCTTGCAGCCAATAAGCACAGAGCCCTGTCGCCGTGTGCTTTCAGACTCGGCGATTCAATGGTTTAGTGGAAGGACTGTGTTTTCTGGGCAATTTTGTTGTGTAGAAACAGCTGCTCCAGAGGATCACCCCCTTGAAAAGCAGAGCATGTGTTTGCACATGCGTGGCCAACGTGTGCACAAGGGGCCAAAATTCATGAAACAAAAGAAAACCAAATGGATCAGTTTTGAGCCGGCACTGCCCCAGCTGGAACAAGCCAATAATGGGATGCAATTGTTCTGTAACCGCCAGAACCGAAACCGAAATGGGATGCACTTTCTAGATGCACACCTGTAATAAGAACATCTAGCAAATGAGGGAAAGATTTACATTTCAAAACAGACATGGGCCCCCAAAATTATAGAAGGCTATGTGGAAGGAAAGGCCAGTTACAACGACTTAGATGAACACCAAATGGTAGGATTCTAAAAAGCACATTTCTTTATGATTGATTGATATGATTTGTGATCGATTTAACTGCCCCTGCTTGCTCTGACCACCACTGGAAGTCTTTCTTGGGGCTTTAAAAAAAAAGACAAATGCTAAATCGCAATCTAACTTCTCTTTTTAAAAAACTCTTAGTTTCTAGCCCTTTTTGTTATGGATTTCCAAAAAAAGCAGTCGAGGAATTTAGAGAAGCCCGTTGATTGTGGCAATAGATTTTTGTAATATTATTGTGTAACTATGATTATTGTGTACAGCCAAACCAAAAAATTAAAGATTGTAAAGGTACTCCAGTAGCTGGATGGCTGGCTGGCATAGCGTGAATCAAAACAGGGCAGGGCAGCAGCAGGGCAGCAGGGGCAGGGCAGCAGGGCAGCAGGGCAGGGCAGGGCAGCAGGGCAGGGCAGCAGGGCAGCAGCACCACCACTGGGAGGGGTAGGGTGGGGTACAGCACTCAAATGGGTGGTGTGAGCAAAGTCATGGCATTATCATGCACCGTTAAGAAGGCAGATGTTAAACCAACCTGCTGGCAACCAGGGTTGGGCGTGAGCCACACTGGCGGGTGTTTGGACATGCCTTGTCCTCACGGGCACAGCCCCACTCTAATGCCTTGGGCTGCAGCACCACAAAACTTTGGGCACCTGGTTCTTCCTGGCTGCAGCCTCATGCTTTTTCCAGATGAAACATTTAATAACCTAGATTATCTAAGGCAGCACTAAGAGACTGATCTCAAACACTTTGGAGAACATTAAGATCCGAGCTATCCTGATGACAACCAGTGGCTGATTTGCTCCTGAAGATGCAGCAATTTATAGGAAACAAGCTAGAAGCCGTTCCAACCAACAGCAGAAGGATCTCATTAAGGGGCAGAAATAACCCTCCAGGCCTGCTGGCCTTAAAAATGCAGCAGGCCAAGTCTAATCAATCTTAACAATATTTCTTTGAAGCATTAAGAAATCAATAGGGCTGATTGCAAATTTACGTTACAAAGCTGAAGTGATCCGTCTTGCTGAAAGAGTCTTAAAACAGTGACTTATGCTTCAAGTGAATCTTATTTTTCATTAATCTGTTATTCATCTCTTAAGAAGTGGTGGGGGAGGGGGGGCAGGCAGGAAGAGATGGCAGGGCCCTAAATTTACTGACTTGCTGTCTAATTCCAACTCCAAACTTACTAATCAATTTTATTTTTCATTATCCTCATACTGAAAAATAAATCAGATTCTACATTTTATAGACCTTTGTCCAAGCATGTTGTGCATGAGCAGCTCACACACACATCCTCTGTCTCCTCACCCTGATTCCTCGCACACACACAGAGTTGAGGCCCTTGCACCTAAGGGCCTTGCATGGCAGAGCTGCACTCTAGAGACAGAGTCAGGCACTGAAATCAGAGCCAGAGCCAGAGCAAGGAACAGAGAAAGAGTCGGACCAGAGGTGGAGGAGGCGCAGGTCAAACTCCTTCCTCGCCAAAGAAACTCACTAGGTGAACTCCACCTAGCCAGCTTCATAGGGCTGTGGTGATAAAGGAGGTGGCTGGTCTGCTCCTGTGATGTCCTTGAACAAAGGGGAGGATGTAGTCAATAGAACCCCAAGAAATCCCAGGGCTTTCAGCTGCACGGCAGCTCTGTCCCCCATTGCTTGCAAACCACCCATTTGTGGATTTTTGCAGACATTTGAGTTGTAAAAGTGACTCTGCAGGTGGGGGGACAATCACCTATTCAATTCTGTTGGACATTTGCTAGCTAAGTCAGTTGATGGCCTGCAATAAGTTTGCTGCTTTGTGGCTACTAATGCTTCGATAGAGCCCGGAATTGATATGTTTTAAATAATTGTTCTAAACATGTTTCCCCTTTTGTTAAAATGCATGCTGCTCTGAGTGAGGGAAAAGTGACACACCCAGTGTTTAACTAAACCAGAGAGCCAGAGATCTCTCCCCCTCTGCCCCCAAGCACTGGCAACACGTACCTTCCATGTGACCTGGATGCTCTGGGAAGTCATGGGCTGCAAGGTGACGTCCATCGGAGGTCCATCAGGAGCTGGAAAGCAGAGGTAGCAGGACTAGAGGCTCGCATGGGGCTTCTCTCCCCAGGAAGGCAAGCGTGGAAGAGGAAAGAGCACGCCAGTTTCCATTTCAGCTCTCTTTCTGAAACCCACTTCTCTACGTCTCCTGAGCCTTTGCCCGTAAAATGTCGGGACATTCTCCTCATTGGTCGAGGAAACCTAGTGGGGGCTGGAGGAGACTGAGAGCCGCTCTTCACTCTTCCTCCTCCCAGAGCTAGATATTCCAAGGAAGAATGATCTGCCTCTCCCCATTACAGCAGCATTTCATAATGGAACTTGCTGGGCACTGCGCTGGCCTGGATTTGACTGGGGACAGGGCTGGGTGACAGATCAGGAAGCCTGAAAAGTCAGGAGAAGCTGCACAGCTGGCCTAACCCTAACTCTGCCCCCCTTCAATGTAAAAAGCTCTTTAGGGGAGGAACACGGAAAGCCTCAAGCTCTGGGGTCAGGACACAGTTAGCCAGACCATGCAGGGAACGTAGCCAGGGTCCTATATGTCTGTCTACATATCTGCCATGAGTATGCTCTGTGTTCCGCATTGTATGCTGATCCTCTGAGAGTACGGGAAGTTGCCTGTTGGGGGGCCTGTTTAGCTGGGAGTTGCTTATTTTGCCTTTTCACAGCCGCTTGCGAATGTGTCCTTGAGTGCCGGCTTCTTCTTGGGAACTGAAAAGAACTTCATCTCTCCTACAGTTCTTGTCTCCTCCTGTCTCAAACCCTCTCCCCCCCCTTCTGGCTCCTTCGCGCCAGAATCCTAACCATCCATATCCTAAAGGCAGGAACTCTCCCTATAACTAACCCCTCCAGCCTTACACACGTCATTTCTGCCAATACCCTTGTCTGTGTTTGCTGATACTGATGGATCGCTAATAAAGTAACTTTAACTCATACACTGGAGTGTGTGGAGTGCTATGGGGACAGCCTGACAGCTAGCACACAAGTTCAAGCTCCAGCTCTGCTAAAGAAGAGCAGAACCACTGAGCCTCTCTCTTCATGGACCTTTCTCTAGGCACGCAGCAGTTGACTGACATTTTGACACAGAGAGGCTCCGCACAGCAACAAGGGTCTATGTCAACATGCCCACGGCTCTGGTGCCAAAGCCATTTGCTGGCTTCCTGCCAGTTTCTGTGCACAATTAAAGGGATAGCACTGACCTGGTTGGCTATGATAAGAACGGTGTCCGTCAGTTAAAGTAGTCGTGGGAGGTCCTGCTATGGCTGCCTTTGGCCCTTCCACGTGTCTCTGTGGGCCCTTGCCGGTGGTCGCTCCCCAAGAAGGGCACTCCCTCACGAGAGAGGTCCTTTTTGGTGCCAAAGTCTATCCTGTTTGGCCAAGGCCTTGGCGGTTGACCTACCTCCCTTTGTTCCAATTTCTTTTGGTTTTCTAGTTATTTTCTGTTTATGGAAAACTATTCATGTTTTTTGCTCTGGCTTCTCTAAATTCATGTTTTTAATGTTTATTTTTCACTCCAGCCTAACTTTATTATTTTGTTGTTCTAGGAATCTTTGCTGTTAGATTCAAATACTGTTCTCTGCTTTTGGATTGACTGCCTCGAGTCCCAGTTCTAGGAGTACTGAGTTCATTATTGCAAAATAAGTTTTTTCTCTCTCTATATATATATATGTAAAGATTATTTCTCTAGTTCATGTTATTTTTGACACAGCTATTGTGAAACACGACTCTGAGGAAGGCATTGAAACGCATGCTATAACTGGATGTGTGTAGGTCGTGTGTAATGTTAACAGCATTACAGAAGATGAAAAACTGAAACAGTGGGAAGAAAGTTTCCTGTACATTGAGAATGACTTCCATTTGATTGTATATCTGCTGGTACACACCTTATTTTAATTTGTCAAGTATTGTAAGAGTAAACTTTGCATTGTTAATTGCCAGTTTACAGCGTGGTGTTTATTGGTTTTCTCTGTACTCACACCCTGGTCCAGCCGTATTCTTTTATTATTCCTGTGGACCTGCCTGTCCCCTCCGGTCATCTCTGGAGGCCCCGCACCGGAGGCTGGCAGGGGGCAGCCCAAGAAAGGCCTTCTCAGTCATGGCACCAAAACTGGGCAGCCCCCTCCCCAGGGAGATTTATCCTCCCTCTGTCCTCGCCTTCTGCCAGTGGGTGAAGGCTTTTTTGTTCTGTTCGGCACACCCCCAAGAGCTGTTTTTGATGTTATGTATGTTTATATTTTTTATTGAATTATTGTATATAAAATTTCGTTTAAATGATTTTAATGTTGAAATGTTTTAATGACTGATGTTCACCACCTTGAGGACCTTATCTGGGTGGAAAGGGTTACGGGTATTCAGGCTCCCCACGGGTCCCTTCTGCCCTGGAACCCATCTCGTTCACTAAACTAGTTCTCGGGGGGAGGGGGCATCCTCAGAGACGACACGGGCAGCAGCTTGCAAAAGAGTATTCGGAACCCCACCTGCTTCCTCCGTACTGATGGTGAGTTCTTTGCTGGGCTCGCTACGGCCGATCTTGTTGAAGGAATACATGCGGATGCTGTAAACAGAAGCAGGGTGGAGGTCCACGATGTTGGCCTGGTTGATGCTTGGGGAGATGTTGCGTGTAGATTGCTTGAAGTCCCAAGAGTCTAGAAGGAGGAGAAACTGGTGTGTGTGTGTGGGGGGGGGGGGGGTTGTAGAGCATACCCACACTTACAGGTGCGTGAGGCATGAGCTGATACCCCAAAAGTGCACAGGAAGTGCCACATGCGGCTCTGGATACAGAATTCTGCCTCCTGAGACTAGGCAGAGGCCAGGGAAGACTCACAGTCCACCTGGTGGCTGAAGAACGTCCAGCAAAGCTCTTCACCCCTCCCCCTGACTAGCAGAAACCCAACGGAGAGCCTGGGACTGCCAAGGTGCCACTCTGGGGTACCCAGAGCTCTCCCAAGACAGTGTCCTCACTGGGGGCTCCTTCAGCAGAGTCAGGCCCCCCCTCATCTCTGCCTTGCAGGCAAGGGGCTGAGAGGGAACAGCCCTTGCCTACGGCCCCCGCCCAAGGAGTTCACGAGAAAGAGGCAATGTGATTGGAGCCTGGATCGGCAGCGCAGCCTCCTTGCCTCACGTGCTGTGGGAGAACGGTGCTGCAGGTCTGCGACCCGGAGCAGGCCCTGCAGACGCTGCAACTGTGTCCCACGCTGCCCCCGGGGAGCTCAGGGCACCAAACACGGCTCTCCTCTGCCTGTCTCTCCTCTCAGCATCCCTGTGAGGTGGGTCAGGCCGAAGCACACAGCTGCTCTCTTGCTCAGCCCCGGAGAGCGGTGGAGGAGATAAAATGGAGGGGGGGGGCAGCCATATGTACAGCACCTCAATCTCCTTGGGGGAAGGGTCAGTTAATGAAGAGAGAGGGGGAGGGAGGGGGGGAGGGGGGGTGGGAGAGTTGTCCCCAGTTGCAGAGCATTTAAGTGTCCCAAGTGCAAAGACCCAGGGCAGAAGAAGGAAGGTGGTTTTAAACTTGAACGAGTCTTTCCAGGGCTCGGGAGGGGGCCAGAAGGGAAACTACCGTGCACACAGAAGCTGGGAGGTCAGTCAGTCTGAGGGGGGGCAGGCGAGGCAGACGGGGCAGAACAAGCCCAGCCAGACAGGGAGCAGAGATTCCCCAGCAGGCACCCTGTGACCCAGCCCAAAACCACTGCCTGCTCCTTGCAGGACACAACAGGCAGCTGCACGGGGCAGCTATTTTCTCCAGTGTGTGTGTGTGTGTGGGGGGGGCAACCAGGGCCTTCTATGCTCTATACTCTCTTCATGAGCTTATTAGCCATTGCCAAGCAGCCCAATGATTACGGAGTGGGACATTCAAGCCACATCACATTTCTCTCTGAATCTGATAATAAACAACAGCAACATCAACACAAGATTCTCTGCGAAGAATGTAAGGACTTCAGAGGGACCAGGGTGGATGGGAGCCAGTCTCTCTAGCCCAGCATCCTCTTCTACACAGTCGCCAACCAGGTGTCTCTGGAAAGCTGTAAGCAAGACAAGACCCCCTGCGGCTGCCCCTGCCCCAACTGGCATCGAGACGTATCCGGAGGCCCCAGCCAGGCACAGTGACCGGATGGTCCTCGATGGCCCCGCAAGACACTGGTGACCATAAAATCCGTACAGAACTGTCCGTGAAGCCCTTGGAAGCACATTGTGTGCTTGCCACGCTCTGTTCATGGCCCTGCAGCCAGGGGGAAGTTCTGCCTGCTCCTTTCACCAGTTTGGACTCTGAAAGAGAGAGGGCCCCCCACCCCCACGTCCATTCCTCTCCAGCAACGTTCAGGCACCTGCCCAACTCACCAGACTTATTTTTATACTCGATGTCGAAGCCGGTGATGATGCTGTTGCCGTCAAACCTTTGAGTCCAGCGCAAATTCATGCTGCGGGCCTTCACTTCCCGGATCTCCAGCTCAGGAGGGTCTGGGGGCTCTGGGACAGGAAGCAAGGGGTCAGGGAGAGGGGCTCCAGATGCCCTGTTGCTGTGCCTGCTCACCAGGCTTGCCTGCCTCTCAGGAAAGGAAAGGAAAGCACAGGTGGCCCAGGCCAGAGAACCGTGGAGGAGAAGGCTCCCATGGCCAGGAGGGCCCCAACCTCTGCGGCTACTACAACGGGGTCAAAACCATGACAAAGCTGGACAAACTGGCCGTTCTTCTCTGCTTTCTGTATCTAGGGCAAAATGGCAAAGTCAAACAGAGGCAGTGCAGGAGCTTGGAGACTGAGCAACCGGGACTGAGGACAGGTATGAGCATGTGGCAGGAGCCCTCGTAAAATGCAGGTATAATACTGGGGTGCTTCTAACCTCCCAGTGGCAATGGGGCCAGGAAGGCAGTCCGTCAGCTGGGGGAGCAGCCACTAGAGCCTTGTCTGTCTCCAAGGCAGCTTCCTGGCCACAGCTGGAGCCCAAATGCTTCTGCCGGGCCCAGAGGGGAAATTCTAATGGTGGGTATACAGAATCGAACTGTGTCCAGCTCTCTTTCAGCTGTACACAGAGACACACCCTCAGCAGGAAAGGAGACACCACGGAGTCCTTGACGTTTTTGTTGTTCGAAAAATGTTAGTAAAGGCCTGCATGTTTGGTGTGCCGTCTCTTGAAGTTCTCATTTGGGAGGGAAGCAAAGAATGAACCGGAATGGAAAGCAGCCATTGCCCCACTGACGCCCTTTGGAAAGTCACCACAAACGCTACATACAAGCACACACCCCAGGTCCCACAGGCTGCTCTCAGCTGAGGGGACAATCCAGCTGCTAGATTCTCGTACCTTGGACAGTCAGCTGGATGAGGCCTCTGTCTTCTCCATAAGAGTTAATTGCATGGCACGAGAAAAAAACGGAGTCCCCGCGGTCAGCTGGCTTGAGCTACAAAAAAGACACCACCTCATCGTCCAGGGCCCCGAATGAACAAGGCCGTGAACCTAAGGCCCATCCCCTCCAAGAGAAGACGGCCCTCACTGCCCACCTTCCTGCCCCCAGGGGACCTTTCCGTGTCACGCTGCTGAGCAAGGTGATTTCACGTGGGAAAGAGGGTCCCTGTGCATCGGATGAGGTCTGGTGGTCCGGCTCTAGGGAGCAACTCTGCACGGCCCCGCCCAAGCAGACTGCCCCCCCCACCTGCAGGGGCACCCGCTCACCTTCAGTGTGGAGATGACCTCATCCCCGCTGTCCTTGGTGGTGATGGCGTATCTGATGTTCCGGTCCGGGTCGATCACGGTGTCTCCTTTCTCCCAGCGGATGATGATGGGGCGCTCGCCCCGCGCCGTGCAGTTCAGCTCCTTGGACTGCCCTTTGATGGCAATGGTGGTGTTGGGGTGGGAAGTGACCATGGCAGGGACTGCGCGGGAAGAAGGAGCACAGCAGAAGCTGGTGGGCATGGCACAAGAGAGGGAGGGGGGCAAGGAAGGGCACGGCAAGGGGGAAAGAGCCCTTTGACACCACCGCCTCCCATTGACGGCTGGAAAATCGGCTGCAAGCAGCTCTCTCGCCCGATGTTCCCTTGCCCTGGTTGTCCTGGGGCCTTTATGATGCCGCAGGGACCGCTGGAGCAAGTTCTCCTTTCCTGGTGGGAGCTGCTGGGCCAAGGCTTGCTGGTCAACACTGGACCCTTGGCTGGGGCTGTCAGGTTCAGGGATGCCCCAGCCTAGAGCCACACACTGCTCCCTTGCATTGGGCATGCTGGGAAAGCAGGCTTCTCCATGTGGTTGAAGTCTGGTTGTTGCAAATCGAGGAGGAAAGGTGGTGCCCTGGCACTAGACAAAGGGGCCACATGCGCAGTTGTGTCAGCTTCTGCCCAGAGTCTCAAGACGAGGTTCGTACCTGGTCTGCGATCTGAGCTCGGCTAGCTTTAGGCACCAGGGACTGGGACTTTTTGCTTGAAGAGCTGCGTAATTGCTCCAAGCCATGAGGCACATCCAGTTCCCCTAGAAAACTACCCTTTGGGTATGGTCTCAGTTTCTTTTACACGGGGACTAGCAGGAAAGTCCCACAGGCCAGGCAAGCACCCAAGAGCCAGGTTCAGCCCCCCTTCGATGGCCAAGATTAGGCTGACTCCCCTGGGGACAAAGCAGGAGCCCCCAGATCTCTGCCCCACGGTGTGCGCGCAGCGTGACGGCTCCTGTAAATTACATCTGTTTTGCTGTAATATAAACATGAGCGCAGAGTACCAAGAACGCGCCTGCGGATTGCCTGCAGATGCATTTCTATGGCTCCAATCTCATGTCCATTCCCAGCCAAGGAGCAGGGCACAGGGGGCGTGTGTGAGACGGGTCAAGTGGGGCCTGGGGGTGGGGGTGGGGGGTTACACTGGTTGCTTCGCATGTAACTCCGCCCGTTCTAGCCAAATGCATTGGCATTGCAGCCCAAAGTGGAAACATTTCCTTGGACTGTAGGACTTGGATCATAAAATAATGGGGCAGATAAATTTTATAATGCATAGTATTACACCCAGATATACAGTAAAAGGTGAAAGACAAATAACCAGGCAGAGGTTATAACAAAGAAAAAAACACCGCTATACAGACAGGCCCAGATGAATTATTGACTAAGGTTTTACACTCTCAAGGCTGTGCCGTGGAATATTTTTCCATCAGAGATTTGCATAATCCACTCAGAGGAACCTGGGCAGAATGCAGAGGCGGCTGCAGGCTGGGCTTTGCAATGCAGATGCTGGCAATTGAGCGCACAAAAAAACAAAAAAGGAGGAGCCTGAAGCAGGTCCAGCCCTCCAGCCCCTCACAGGGAAGTTGAGGTGGGGGGTGGGGAGCTGATGGCCAAGCCCCCTCCTCCTGCTAGGGGTCTCCGGACTTGAAGTCCGGCTGCTGTCCGCTGTGCTTTACCTGAGCAGCTGCTCAAAAGGCACCTCTGATGGAACAGCTGCAAAGCCAAAAGACCTTTGGCAAATGCAGCTGTTCCTCTCACAATAGCACTAGGTGGGGAGAAGGAATTCTTCTTCATCTTTCTGCAGCCCCCCAGAGCAGCCATATAGCCCGTCCTCATGAGCTGAGGAGCAGCAGTCGACCCCTCTGCCGGGGATGGGAGAGTAGGTAGTCGGTTCTCAGTGGCACCATGGAGCTGGCATGGAGGGAAAGCGAAGGAGCCAACGGCAGGCCCGCCCAGTGCTCTGGCTCCTCTCTCTTCTCCTTGAGGTGGGGGGGGGGCCAAGCTCATTTCTCACCCACCTGCCATCCTGAGTGAACCAGGGCAGGCTCACTGCTGAGGGCGAGTCTCTTGGCTTCCGAGAAACTGGTTCCTGCCGGGCCGGGCCTGCTTAAGAAGGGGGCCTCGGGCCTTTTAGCTGTCCAGGGCTGATCGACAGCAGGTGTGAGCAAGGCGACTTGGCGTGCAGGGGAGCCTCTCCAGCCCCACCCTGAACTTGTCAGTCTCCGGTGCTGGCCTCCGAAAGGTGGCGACCAGACCCCCTCCTGCGAGCAGCAGTGCCAGCGGGCTGATGTCACTCGCGCTCCATCCACCAAATGAGACCAGGGCTCAGCTCAAGACTGGCATTCCCAGATGTGCCCCCTCGGCTGCCCCTTGCCAACAGCGGCTGCTCACTTGCCCAAGATCCAGCAGTGGGAGCAAAAGGCCAGCACGGCCAAGGGGGAGGGTCGAAGAAGGCCAGTGTGAGCCTTCGAGAGTGTTCGTGGCAACGTGGCTCAGCCCCCGCCCACCCCCACCCCCCGCGCCCACTCCAGGTCACGAGCTGGGCGCACAGCTTGTCTTTCTGGCAGCCCCACCTTGAGCTCGCCAAGCAAGGGAACGTGACCCCTGCCTGAAAGCGGCTGCCGACAGCTAGCTGAGAGTAGAAAGCCGGGCACAGAGGGACCCGCCCTGTCTTGCCCCCGTACCAGCTCTCTCTTCTGACTCCGGTCCACTGGCCTTGGCTTCTTTCAGTCATTTCCTGGCTCCTGCCTCAGCTCAGGAACCACCACACAGTTATCCACTCTGTCCGCGAGAGGGCATCAAGCTTCCCAGTGGCTGCAGCACACAGACTGGGGGCTGGACCTGGGCAGCCCCTCATCCGAAGGGAAGGGGGGGGATGGGAGGTGCCCCAGCCAGGGCTGCTATCCTCCCAACCAGTCATGAGCATAGAGCGAAGCAGGCTCAGGGGGCAGGAATTAAAAAATGCAAAGCATACACAAACCGTGCCGTAATAGATGGTAATGACTCTCTGCAAAGACAACACACAGTGTTCTAATGGGGCGCAAGAGGGTTTAATGAGCTGCAGCGCCTCTGTTTCCCATGGCAATATAATTCAATTAGCAGTTAGGGAGGGCTGGGCTTGTGGCTGGCTCCAGTTTGTAGGGTGTGGGCACCACTGGGGGCTGACTGAGGAGCTGGGTGTGCTGCAGCCACAGCCCGCCACATCACGTGGCATGAAAGAGCCCACCATGAGGAGGCAGAGGCACGGAAGCCAGCGAGGGACAGGTCTGTCCACCTGAGAACCACTAAGGACTGGGGAGAGGGGAGAAAAGGCTCCCAAGCAAGCGTAGCCCATATAGCCTCTCAGCAGGGGCTGTGCTAAAAGGAACAAACCTTGGAACGCCTAAGCTCTGACTATTCAAAGGACTGCAGCTTTCGAAACAACAAAACATTTGTGCACGTCACACAGGAAGGGAATGGGCAGAGAGCAGAAACTGATGCAGGAAACTGAAGGAAGGAAAGAGGTCTGCAAGATGGGGAAGCATGAGCAGGGAGGGGGGGAGCCTGCGTGTGGCCGAATGCACCCACTGAGCACTGGACGCCAACTCGAGCGTCTCAGCCGACAGGGGCAGCAGCTGGCCAAAGTGGGAAGCGGAGGAGTCCCTCGGACCCCCGCGAGCAGAACTGCCCTGTCCACAAACAGGCAGCATCTCTCCCCTGTGCCCCTGGGCAGGCAGCCCCGGGCCACAGCAGCCAGCAGCAGCTCCAGCAAGCCCTTCTCAGGCGCCGGCTTTGCCGGCAGACACGGGGGCAGCCAAACCTCCTCCGTCCCTCTCCCTCCGGGTGGATGCATGCATGCGCAGAATACCCTCCCTAGGGAGGGGCCGGGCCCGGCACGAGGCCCCTTTCTCCTGCACTCCCTGTTCGTGTGGAGGCGGCAGCTAAATGGCCACTGAAATCTGGACCCTCAGCAGGCATGACTGGCAGGCAGCCAGAAAGGGATTGCACCAGCGGTGGGGGGGAGGGGGGCGATGACGACAGAGGGACGCTGCTTCTCTCGAGCGTGGCCTGGCCTTTGCACTACCTGCCGGCCCGGCGCAGGGCTGCTTTGCAGGGACTCACCTGCGGCCACCAGCCTTCCTGCTCTCAGGCCTCCACAGAGCTCAACATGGCTGGAGCTCAAAGCCAATGACAAACAAGATACGCCTGGCTGCTGAAAACTGGGCCGTGGGAGTGGTGGCCAGTGAAACCTCCAAGGGCCAGAACAGCCCGCCTGAGCTGCCCCTGGAATTCCTTGGTTGCTTGCCACGGGAAACATGAGGATTGCACCCTGAGAGCGAGGGCCAGGGCCCCGGGGCAAGAAGGGCTGGCCTCCCTCCCGCCCTCCCGCTTCTGTTCACTGCCGCCACTAAGCCGAAGCGGCCTCCCTTTCAAGCTCCCCCTTTCTGTACGGTGTTAACATGACACAGACAAGAGGTTGATCCCATTTGGTGGATTGTGATAAGAGAATGACAAAGGAAATTGTTGCAGCTCTGGGTGTTCCTCAATCCTGAGAACAGCTGAGCGGAGAGCTGAGCTATGCCTGGCTGGAGCGGCAGAAAAATGGAAACAGCCACAGAGGAAGGGAAAGGGCGGCGGCGGGAGGAGGGTGTCTGAAGCGCGGTTGGGTGATGTTAATTTGATTGCGCCCATTTCAGCTTCTTGTCTACACTGATTAACTGCATTTCACCTGAAGGATGAGATTAATTCAAGTTGCCTGGAAGCAATCAGGGCCGCTTGGGGAGCCCTGCCAGTAGCACATGCCACCAAGCCACACCTGCTGCCTGCAAGGAGGGAGGGAGCAAGCCCAGGGGGCTGTGGCTGGGATCCGGCCCCAGGGATTTTGCTGCCTGCAATATGCAGGGCGAGCACTCAGGCCACCCCCTGCCGGCCTGGGGAGGATCAGTCTCCACCGGACTGCCACTCCACCTCGAGTGGTGCCGATTAGCAAGCCTGCCACAGACTCACACCTGCCCCGCAGAAGGAACCCAGCCCCCCGCTTTCCCTTCCTTTCCTTTCCCTTCCCTTCCTTGCCTTGCCTTGCGGTCTCCTTCAAAGCTCAGGTAGCAGGATGGACTTAGCTAGCCCACGAGGTGCTGCCTGGCCCCCCCCCCGTCTCCTGGTTCCTGGGGAGACGGCCGGGGGCATGCCTCTCAGTGACTCAGAATACCTCTCTGCCATCTGCCGAGTGACCCTGGAAGGGATGTCGATGGAGGGCAACCTCTGGAGGGTTAAACGGGGTGGCTGCAGCCCTGGCCTTTCTACCCAGGGACTGAAGCCATCTGCCAGATGACTTTTAGCCCACAAATCAGGTGACTTCAATGACCAGTATTAGAACCATCAGCCTATTAAATTTTAACTTGATTTATTGAAACTCTTAAAATGCATTACACAGATAAACAGATTTGCCTACTATTTGTTCGGAAAAAACTACCCCATTTTTGATCAGCACAAGATAATGTTCAGTTTAAAAGAACAAAAATGACAGAAGGAACAGAAAAACTGTTTTCCTTTTTTCATCAGTTTGGATAGCTGGCATATTGCCCTTATTACCTTGCCAAAAAAGCTAAAACTAGCAAATGAACAAGCTCAATTCCCATCAGCATTACAGAAGATTTCAAAAAGAGAATCAGAGAATCCTAGCGTTCAAAGGGTCCTTACAGAGACCATCTAGCCCAACCCCCTGCCCAATGTAGGGACAGCCTCAAGCATCCCCGACAAGGATTCGTCCAGCCGCTCCTTGAAGACTGCCAATGAGGGGGAACCCACCACATCCCCGGGCAGCCGATTCCACCGCTGGATTCCACTTTTAACGTGAAGAAGTTTTTCCTAATATCCATCCGGTACCTTCCCTCCTGTAGTTCAAACCCATTGTTTCGAGTCCTGTCCTCTGCTGCCATCAGGAAGAACTCCTTTCCCTCCTCTAAGTGACAGCCTTTTAAATACCTAGAGAGAGCAACCGTGTCTCCCCTCAGCCTCTTCCAAACTGAACATTCCCAGGTCCCTCGGCCTTTCCTCCCGGGGCTGGGTCTCCAGGCCCCTGGTCATCCTGCTGGCTCTCCTCTGCACCCGTTCCAATTAGTCCACGTCCCCTTTGAAGCGAGGCCTCCAGAACTGCCCACAAGACTCCAGGAGGGGCCTGACCCATGCAGGATGGTGCCCTCCAGTTTCTTCCTCACTACATTTGGTACAGGGAAGAAGGACTAAGTGGCTCCTCTTCAAATGCCAGAACAGCCCAGAACCACCCATTAAAACTTCAGAGCATTAACTTGTTGAAGAACCGGTTGAGGATTGCCGGTTTGGCATTCCGAGGATCTAGACAAAGAGTCTTCTTGACACTACCGGAAGTGTATGAACATGATCTTAAACCAGGAGGGACACGGACAAGGAGCAGAATGGTGACTGCCCTCTCTCCAAAGCCTGCCTTGCCCTGTGGCAAAAAGGGATGAGCTTTTCTTGAAACCCACACCAGCAAGAAGATCTCCACCAACGTCTCACATGAATGAAACGTGAAATGCAGCAGGGCCACGCGTGCACCTTTCCCACAAGAGGAGGCTGCAGTGGCGCCCAGAGCCGGCATGCTGCAGCAGCCAGGAACAAGGCTCAGGAACAAGGCTCCTGATCCCTGCTGGGCTCACTGGAAGACCTTGGGCCAGTCACACACCCTCTCAGCCTCCCCAACTGGCCTCACAGGGTGGTTGCTGTGAGGATAAAGCAGAGGAGGGGAGAATGATGTGGAAGGCTGCTTTGGTCCCCAAGGGGGAGGAAAGGGAGAGAGGGAGATCTAAACACATAAACTAATACCCGTGTGAACTCGGTGAATTTAAAGCAAGGCAAATGGGGGTGGGAGAATGTGTGGGCAAGCACAGGCCGCAGGAGACAGACACTGCCTGGCCAAGTCCTTCTTCCCTCCGTGGCTCCTTGCTTCCCTTGCCCTCCACTCCGCTCCTGTCCTTCACCCATTCCTGAGAAAACTGGAAACAGAATACATGATGGGAATATGTCCATATTTCAATAAGCTGCAGGATTTATTCCTGTTGCCCAAGTGGGGTTCTGCATACAGATAAGCCGGTGGCTTTTCTATTAACCTGCACTGTCCATTAACCTGCACCCCAGAAGCCAACACCCCCCCCAGTGCAGAGTGAGTCAGAACTTACACCAAGGCAAACACAGCCCAACTGTCCCACAGGCAGGGGTCTCCAGGAGGTCTAAGCCCAACTTTTGAAGCCTTCTTCACACCCACGACCCTGGCCCCCCTCTTCCTTGCTTTGCTGGCTGGAGCAGCCTGAAACCCCAGGGAAGCACCCTATGGGAAAGAGTTTGGCACCTGAGACATGATCTGCTCTGGTGGAAGCCAGGGCCACTGCTCCACTCCTGGGTCTCCTATTCCATCCACCTGGTCCTGTCCGCATCTTCAGCAGGCAGCAAAAATTCCAGCCAGCATTGTGAGTTTAGGCTGCTTGCCGCAGCCGGAAACAACCTATTCTGTGACCCGAGCAGAAGCCAATAACTGACAAGGTCTCTAACAACACTTCCCAGCCACTGTATGCCGAATTAGCAGAACTGCTTCCTTGCCGCCTCTCCACACCACCACGATGTAGATTGATTGCCTGCTTTGATGAAGGACAAAGTGTTTTTTGATAGTGTGAGGGAATCAGGTCCCCGAGGGAACAGAAATCAATCCAGCTCTCCACTCCTTGCACATCAACTGGCAGGAGCTTGTGTGCTGGCCGCAGAGGAGAGCTCGGGAAGCGCAGGGGCAACGCAGACACAGCCAACTGATGACATGACAGCACTGGCTTGCAGCCAGAAAGGACAGGGACCAATGCAGGGAATAGCAAGTGGGACGTCCGTTGACAGGAGGCGACAGGCAGACGAGGATGCCAGAAGGAGAGGTCTTGGCACCAGCCTGGGTGTGCAGCCATGGCAGCAGGCTACAATGCCACAGACCAGACCAGCTCCCCAGGGGTTGTGGACGGCCTACGCCAGATGTTATTCTTGGGCCCCGGAGTCTGCTCATCACAGTGGGGCCCATGGCCTCCTCCCTGCATTGCTGCCTGCTAGGCACAATTACCAAGGCAGAAGGGAAGGGGAGCTGCCCAGAGGGGCCGGGCACCCAGTCCCCATGGCCAGCCACAGAGGCCCCACCAGCGACATGCTCACAGCCCCCTCAGAAGGACTGAGGGAAACCTGGAAGGAGGCCTCTCTCCTTTGGCACTCAGGCCTGTGCCAAGGAAAGCCAGCCTTGGGTGACTCACTTTTCACAGTCAGGAACATGGACTTGCTGATGTCTGTGCCCACTCCGTTGCTCGCCTGGCACAGGTAATAGCCAATGTCCTCTTCCAAAACGTGCCGAATCAGCAGGGAACTGTTGGGTAGAATCTGGATGCGGCCAGTGAGAGGGACAGGATGGTACTGCTGGGGATTTCCACTGCCTGTGGGGGAAGCAGATTTGACAGCCCTTAAACATTTCTAGCCAACCCCCAAACCAAAGAAAGCGCGCAAGGCTGGGATTCCCCCAAGGTCTTCTAGCTTCCACTAGCTCAAACTGGGAGCTCCGCCCACCTCATCAGAAGAAGAGCCCTGCTGGATCTGACCAGCGGTCCAGCCGCCCCAGAGTCCTGCTTCACTCAGCAGCCAACCAGTTGCCCAGGGAGGCCAATAAAGAAGGCGTGGCGGCCAAGGCCTTCCTTTGGTGCTGCCCCCTGGCACAGTTCAGAGGTCTCCTGCCTCTTGGTATAGAGGGCCCCTTTAGTCACCATGGCTAGGAGCCGCTGATGACCACCACTCTCTCCACTGGCCATGAGTTCCACAGCTTAATGACCTGTTGAGTAAAGAAGTGTTTTCTTTGGTCTGTCCTGAACCTACAACCCAACAATTTCACTCATTGCCCTTGACTTCTATTCTTATGGAAGAGGAAGAAAGAGCTCCTTTGATCTTCTTCTTCCACCCCATGCATAATTTATAAATCTCTACCATGTCTCCCCTAAGCCATCTTGGTTTCCCAGACTGAAAAGTTCCAGGCTCTCCGGCCTTCATAGGGAAGGTTCT
Organism: Eublepharis macularius; assembly: GCF_028583425.1. Classification (NCBI taxonomy): domain Eukaryota; kingdom Metazoa; phylum Chordata; class Lepidosauria; order Squamata; family Eublepharidae; genus Eublepharis; species Eublepharis macularius. The sequence continues at coordinate 281,498 of NC_072803.1, forward strand.
CCAACCCTTTTATCGTGCCCTCTGTGGCATTCCTCCTTTTTGAGATATGGCGCAGTGAGGCCATGCCATGGCTCTGTGCTCAGGCATTACAATGTCGGCCATTTCATTCTCCTGATAATCTTCATCACATAGTTTACTTTTTCACTGCCACTGTACTCTATGCTGGCATTTTCATCAAGCTACCGACCATAACACCAAAGTCTCTCAACCCCGGTCTCAGGCAGGCAGGGCATCACCTGACGCTTGCTGGAACTTGGTTTGCCATGTCATTGTCAACTCATCCAACATTGAGAGACCTCCTAGAGCACAAGCCACTTGGGTTTTCACCACCATGAATAACTTTCTGTCATCTGCAAACGGAGCCACTTCTCTGCTCGCTCCCAATCTCAAATCATGTACAAATGGACTGAACCGGCTCGGTCCTTGTGGAACCATGTGGCTCACTTCTCTCCACTGGAGGAACTGTCTTTTTACTCCTACTCTTGGTTTGCTTAATCAGTTTTTGATCCATCAGAGGACCGGCCCTCTTATCCCAGGACTGCTAAGCTTGCTCAGGTGTCAGAAGCCCTTGGGAAGTCCGAGTATATAATGGCTACCGGATCACCATCAGCCACATGCTTGTTCACTTTCTAATAGAACGGCAGAGGAGGCAGGACGTTCCTTGCAGAAGCCACTTGGGTTTTCCTGCAGCAGACTTCGTTACTCTCTAATATCAGTTTCTACTAATTTACCTGGAACAAATGTTAGGCTAACTGGCCTGTAATTCCCTGGATCTCTCCTGGACCACTTTTTCAAAACTGGCGAGACATTTGCCACTCCCCTGCCCTCTTGCAGAGTCTGACCTTAGCAACCTTTTAAGGACCTCTCCCGCCTCCCACCCAATGCAGGACAGCTGGGCACAGAAAGGCTGTACCCTGAAAATGCACAAAAAACAGCCCCAGCCTCCATTCCACCCCTGCCCCTGCTGAGGGGTGTCCGTGCTTGAGAACAGTCCCTGGAGGTCTCTTGCAAGGCAACGCCAAGGAGCAGCACTCCCACAAAGGAGGCGAAGGGGCCCGCTGACCTGGTCTCACGGCCAGGGTGCTGGCAAACAAACGGCACCCAAAAGCAACAGGCAGGTGCCCAGCCCCACCTCCCCACACCCGATGACCACATGAGGCGCGCTCCCGCCTACCTTTTGCATGTTTCCACATGACCTTGGGAGGAGGGTAGCCATCCACAGAGCAGTTCAATACTCCTGCTTTCCCATAGATGCCGTCCTGGTTGTTGGGCTGCACCACGAAGCGGGGAGGAACTATGGAGAAGGGGACACACTGTGAGCACCAGGGACAGCTTCTCTCTGCCTCTCATTCCAGCCCTCCCTGGCTGACTTCTCCCCAGCACGCTCTCCTAGCGCTCTCCTTTCTCGTATCCAGTCCGGAATTCAAGGCTTGGGTGAGATCAAAGAGGTGACGCCCTCTGCTGCCATTTACTGCTTTTGCACTGGGAGGGCCACGTGTGGGAAAGAAGCTGGTCTTCGTCCCAGAAGGCAGCAGCGCCAGGCTTGACAGTCTATGTGCAAGGGAGGGTGGAACGGCAAGGCTTCCGCCCCTTCTGAACTGTCTCCATGATTAGCAAGAGGAAGAGGCAGGGTCAGTAAAGAGATGCTCCAGGGCCGGATTGCCCGAGTTCTGGTTAGCACCACATCTCAAACAGCTACAGCCTTAGGAAGAATGCAAATGCCTTCCCTTAAAGAAACGTAAGGACAATGCCTTCATCTGGAGCTTAGGAAGCCTGTTTCCAGTTGCCGCCAACCTTTGCTCCCCAACTATTCCTCCTAAGGAGCAGACGGACCTCCCCCTTTATTAGGTTCACCAAACAGCACTGTCACGGCGTCTTAGAATCCTAGGGTTGGAAGGGACCTCCAGGGTCATCTAGTCCAACCCCCTGCACAATGCAGGAAATTCACAACTACCTCCCCTCCCCACATCCCCAGTGACCCCTGCCCCATGCCCAGCAGATGGCAAAACATTCTCAGGATTCCTAGCCAAACTGGCCTGGAGAAAACTGTTTCCTGACTGCGTAAGAAAGGGCCACAAGAACTAAGCACTGATGTAACCCTTCCTTCCTTCCCTCTCATGATCTGCCCAGGTTCACAGAATCAGCACTGCTGTCTGATGGCCTTCTAGCCTCTGCTTAATAACCTCCAAAGAAGGAGAGCCCACCACCTCCCGAGGAAGCCTCTTCCACTGAGGGACCGCTCTAACCGTCAGGAAGTTCTTCCTAATGCTTAGCCGAAAACCCTTTTGATTTACTTTCAACCCTCTGGTTCTGGTCCGACCTTCTGGGGCAACAGAAAACAACTCCGCGCCATCCTCTGCAAGGCAGCTCTTCGAGTACTTGAAGAGGGTTCTCCTATCCCCTCTCAGTGGTCTCCTCTCCAGGCTAAACATAGCGAGCTCCTTGGCAGTGCAAGGCCCTTTCAGCAGCACTCCAAGCTCTCAAGCTCAGCCTGGGCCAGGCGCGCATGCCCACGCTCCCCTCTCCGTCAGCGCCTCAGGAGGCAGGCCAGTCCACCAAGCCTGCCCCTGGGAAGGCTCCGGGGGACACAGGAAGGAGAGTGCTCAGCAGAGCTGGCTGCTGCCGATTCCCGGTGGCTCCCAACCAGCACACAGGAACCGGTCCCTGCACAGAAGCCCCTCCCGGGCACCTTCTCACCTCGCACAATGAGCTGCCGCTCACGGCTGACAGTGGCAGCATCATTGGTAGCAATGCACGTGTAGTTGCCGTTGTGCTTGAGAGAGACGCTGGAGATCTGCAGGGAGCTCATGAATTCTTTGCTTTCGATGGTGATGCCGGAGCCAGAAAGGATCACCTGCCCATCTTTCCTCCATGTGATGCGGATGGGCATATCCCCCGAGGAGACCACACAGGGGATGTAGAGGAGCTGCCCGATGGAAGCCGGAGGGAACTCGAAGGGCTGGATCAGGGGAGGCACTGCCAAGAAGAGAAGCCGAGGCATCGCACTGGGCCTGAAAGACCGAGCCCCAGGAGAAAGGGCCTTGCCCACCGCCACTCCTCCCTGCGCCCAGAGGAAGGTCCTTTCCGGGCCAGCAGAGCCCTGCCGCCCGAGGCCAGTGGAGGCCCCAGGCTCACTGGCCCTTCTGCAGAAGGGCAGCAACGGACAGGGCTGTGGTGAGGGGGCAGGGCGCGCTGCAGCAGCAGCACCCCCCAGAGGGTTGTTCACAGGGAGCATGAGCCAGAAGCCCCCAGCGTCAGCGACAACCCACCAGGTGGCCTCTTGGCTTAGGCAAAGCACACTCTTGGGAAGGGGAGGGGAAGATAGAGAAAAATATTGCTCTACTTTGCAAGGCTGACACAAGGATCACAGCATGGCACCGTCATTCGTTTTACTAAAAGCACTCCCAAGCTTCCCCCCCCCCCGCCCCCGTGCAAAAAGAGTGTGGGGGAGAGACAGTTTCCCATTTCGTCTGCTCCACGTGGTATTTTGTGCACGTGTGGCAACGTAAATGGGAAAACTGTCCCCCCCCTCATTGTTTTTACATGGGGGGGCAATGCTTGGGAGAAGAGCAGGAGCCCTTCCTCCCCCGATGGCAGCTTTCCAAGCTCATTTGAGATATCATTTCTTTATACCAGCCACTCCCCAGAGCTGCTGTGTGTCTGCACAAGCCCAGGCTGGCTCAGTAGTGAACTTGGGAAGGAAGTAATGTTTAGAGTGTCCCTGAGAGGCTGTGAGGTCTGATTTGTTCCCTTTGAATCGGAGCACTCTGGAGACCTCTGGCGTCTTTGTAAGAGTGGCTTTATTTACAAAGATGCAAGCAGAGCCTGAGGCACTCTTGAGAGGTAGTCTTTCCACTCCCTTGCCTGAGACCCTGAGCAAGAAAGCATGTGCAAGCTCGCGTGTGCACGCACGCACGCACGCACACGCACACACACACACTACAACTTCAGCCGACTTGCAGATGATTGTCTCTGGTCCTCGGCATTAAGAAAGCTGAAGAGCAGCTTTCAGACTGAGCTGTATGGGAAAGCCAAGAGGAGAAGGGGAGCCACCAGTTTCAGAAAACTCGTCCCTGGGGGTGACGATGAAAATTTGTTAGATCATCTTGGTGAGGACTTCTTGTAATGAATTGTGGACCTAGGCGCCACACTCGTTGCTACACTTGTTGTAACTTTCCATACTTGGTTATGTTTTCTGCTCTTGTGACTTGACTAGGTCCTCAGGGAGGCCTTTTTTGCATTTACTAGACGGAGGTTTTTTCCCGTGGTGGAGGGGGCTAGTCCTCTCCCTGCCTAGAGTTTTGGGGGCGTGGAAGACCCAGGGCTGGTGGGAAAAGGTTTACCAGCCCTGAGTCAGGAAACCACGATGGGGGGAGGCTTTGTACAACCTCTCCAAGGAGGTGTGGGCATTTTCTAGGCTCAGTTCGCAAGGTGGTGGCTGCTGCCGGTGGCGGGACGTGTGCCCTCCTGCAGGGGGAGCGTGGGCCCGCCTTGCTGTTCCTGGCATGTTGTGTGAAGGGCTAAATGCAGGTGTATTCTCACCCATTCATATCTCACATCCCACAAATTACTCTGCACGACCCCAGGGCACACCATAATGGAAACGAAAAGCCCTCTTCCGCAAGAAGGATGTTCACATGTTGACAGGCATTCTGCTTTATATTTATCATTTACAACAGGTTTTAAGGAGATAAAAAATTATTGTAGCATTGTTGGGAGTAAATTTTATTGCCATGGCTTTAAAACACAAACAAAAATAATAATTCCATTAGTAGCTGAAAACTGTACTAACAATGTTGAGTATAATTGTTGCTGCTTTAACTGTAAAATACATAAGGGAGGAGCAGAAGCATAACAGATAATCTCTGGCGGGGGGATTGGCAATAAGTGACACCTCAGGCAATTGCTGGTGGGCAAGGGGGGGGCGGGTCCACGGAAACAGGCGCGCCTGCGATTCCCTGCCAGCATGCCACAAGGTCACTGACAGATAATCCGCGGCAAGGAGGGTCAGCAGGAGACGGAGGAGGGACACGGGAACGGGGAGCAGGGGGATTCTGAGCCCGCGCGGAGATCGCTGCACCCCACCCAGAGGACTTCTCTGCCCCACTGCTGGCACACGTGTCGCCAGCCGAGAGCCACGGGATTACAGCATTCCTTGCTTTTCTTTGCCTGGCAACCTTCAACCAGTAAGAATGCTTGGTTTTTGTACATTTTGATTTCTTCCGCCTTGAATACAATATTTTAATAAAACAATTTAAAACGGCTCTTTGTCTGGGATAAGGATAAGAAGACAAATCCTTTCGAGGTTAAAAATGAGGAGGCATGAAGTGAGAATAAACGGACAGTTTCCATAGCAGGAAGGGGGAAGAACTCCGTGGGATACGGACACCGCTGGGTAGGAGGTTGTGCTGTACAGCCGAGGTCGCATCAAATCAAATAACTTAGAAAACATTAGAGGAATGAACTCCCCAAAAGAAGCAAGACGGCTGGAAGTGGGGGTGTGCTGTTGTTTACCTGATCAAACCCTTGAAGCTTATCTCAAGAGAGAGAAGGAGAGAAGGGACGTGACTAACGACTAAAGTCTGACAAAGGGAGCTTTGACTCGCAAAAGCTCACATGCTGAGAATCTAGTTGGTTTCTAGGGTGCTATGGGACCCAAATCTTACCCAAGTCAAAGAAGTCATAAAAAGCAAAAAGGAGGGGCAAGATCCTGCACCAGCAGCCAACGGAACGTGGGGAAGGATCCAAGAACTGCGACCCCAGAGGTGTGATGGTGCCAGGCCGAAGGGCCGGCCCAGAGCAGCACTTCATTGGAGGTGCCCAAGAGGCTCGGGAACAAAGGAGATGTGCTGTGAAGTGTGGTGTGAATTTAATTTGTGTGAGTCAAGTGTGGGAGAGGTATCTGTCTCACTTCCTTTTTTGGTAACCGAAAACGGCATTCGGGTGAGGGGAGCCAAGCGCTGCCCCCTCTGTACTCTGCGGCACGAGGCATGTGTCTCCCTGCTTGCCTCTGACTCCAGAAGACATCCAACTAGCCATTTCCAAGGGCTTTGCGATGCTCCACAGCAGCCCTCAGAGCCCTTCTGCGCTGGCCGTGACTCCGCTGCACTCCAGAAGGGCTGGAGGGTTCCGTTCCCAGAACCTCTTTCTCTGAGATCTGGGAGGGAATGTTGATCACACGGGCTCGCTCTCTGTAACCTGCCCTGGGTCTCAGTGAGAAAGGCAGACTAGAAACAACATTAAATAAATAAATAAATAAATAAATAAATAAATAAATAAATAAATAAATAAATAAATAAATAAATAAATAAATAAATAAATAATGCTGCCCTTAGGCAGAGGTTTTAGGGTTTTCCACACAGGGTCTTCCCATTTGTTCTGGCTCCATATTGCTTCAGCTTATCCTTCAATTTCTGCATGCATTTTTTTGCCTTTAGTTTTCCCTTTCCCTTTTCTGTTTTTCCCAGTTCTTTTGAGACCACTTTTAACCTGATCTTTTTTGAAGCAGATTCTGAGGCACCTGCATTCCTTGTGCATAATTTTTCTTTTGGTTTTGCTTACCCCACCCACCCACCTCCAGCCTACTTCCTGATGACAGGACATTCATCATCATCATCATCATCATCATCATCATCATCATCATCATCGAACCATTCCTCCCCCACAGCTTCCTTTACCCCTCCCTCAGTTTTATTTTCAGTCTTTTTTTTACACTGTCACTTGCTGGTGTAGTAATTGATGCAGCAGGGTCTCTGAATCTCTAGCTTTCATTAAAAATATAGTAAGTCTCTAACCCCTTCCACTGTGAAGATACAAGGATAAAGGCATATCACTGCAATGGAAGGGGCTAGAGACTTACTTTTTTAAAATGAAGGCTGGGATTTCAATGACTCTGCTAAACCTATCATCACAAGTCTATGCCAATATAGCAATATGCAAGCAACAATTTTTTTAAAAAATTGCAAAAGCCCTGGGGGCCCAAAGGAAGGGCGGGTGGCCACTTCCAGAACCGGAACAGGCAGCCCAGTTTGAAAGGGACAGCGCCGCTGCTGTTCTGAGCTCCATCCCAGAGAGGTCAGTTTGCCCCGCTGGCTGGGACCAGCCTCTGCCTTCTTGCTCTGGGTCAGCCAGCTCAGGCAGGGTGCTCTAGTTTGGACCACAGGAGGCATTAAGGATGGATGGTGGAGCTGCTCCCCTTTTAAGCTTCCCTGTGCAAAGACAGCCCATGTGTGCATTTTCAAATTATACCATTGACGACAACAGCATCCTATCTTGTAAATCCTGATTATTTAAGGCACTCCACTTAGGCCTCCTCTTCAAGTTAACCTGGAGATTCCAGTTGGTGTAGAGGCTGCAGCTCAGCTAGTAACTGGAGCTAAGAGGACCATGAATATTACTTCCATTTCACAGTCACTCCATTTCCCACCCATCAGTTACCAAGCCCAATTCAAGGCATTGGCTATCGCCTCCAAAGCCTGTCGTGGTCTTGGTTCATCATATCTTTGGGACTGCCTCTGTCCCAATATTTCACCATGGCAGCTTTGCTCATCTGAACAGGGCCTTCTGCAGGTGCCACCTGTACAAATGAATTCTCTGTGGTGGCCCCCGCTCTACAGAGTAGCCTACTTGAGGCAGCCAGGAAAGCCCCTGCTCTCCTGGCTTTTGGAAACAATACAGAACTGAATTATTCAGGAGGCCTTTTTAACTCAGACAGGAGAGAGGCACTGGAAAGAACTGCTCTCAAAGAGATCCATAACTCAAGGGATAGGGAGGGACCACAGAATTCACTTCTATTGCTGTAAGTATTGAGGGACCCTAGACTCCACTACTACTGCTTTAAGTATGATCCTACTGAGTGTTCTATATTGTTTAACGTATCAGTCAATAGAATTGCTTATGCTCTTTCAGCATTTCTTCAGCTCCGTGTTGGATTTCTGTGGGTTTTTTAAATCACTGCAAATCCGCAAGTATATACCCATTTTATTTTATTGAAGTGTCTTTGATATTGACTGTAGTGACTCACACTGTGTAATTTGCCTTGAGTCTCAGTGAGAAAGGCGGTCTATAAATAACTTAAATAAATAATAAAAATAAATCAACTCCAACTATAAAAATGCCGAGGGAGGGCAGGCGTGCCAAAGAACCATACCGAAACTAATTCCAATGCTTGGGAGTATGGTTAGATCCAGCCCTCCTCCTCCAAAACCAGGAGGCAAAAGGGCCTGTCTCCAGCTTCCTCTAGCACAGAAATGATCCCCTTCCATTGACTCAGATGACGTGACAAAGTTGTCCTATGCTATGGGAACTGTGAGGCTGGGTGACTGCACAGCACTCTATGTGGGACTGTCAAGGCAACACAGGAACTTCAGGTGCTTAGCAATGCACCAGCTTGATTCTCAGCTCGGGTTACCTGCTGCATGGATATTACCCTGGTTCTTCAGTCTCTACACGGCCAGCAGACTTGGTTACTCTCACGTTCAATTTCAACCCCTCTCTGACCTGAAGGGCTGCCTCTCCCTATAGGCAACAGCACTTAAATGCTGACTGTCCTCTCAGGTGACAAATCCCATCCGTTGGGTTGAGACAAGAAATTTCTAACAGTACGGGTGGGTGGCCACCCATGGGTGCAGGGTAGCAAGGCCTAGTGAGCATGGGTGGCCAAGACCTCTTGGGACACAGCTGACCTAGGGGCAAAGAGGACTTGGGTGGCATTTGCACAGGTCTCCACAACGGGAGGGGAAAGAGTCTAGGTGAGCACAGAGGAACAATTTACACCTGGCCTGTTTTCTACAACCTGGGAAATGGGAAATAGGGAAAGAAATCTCAATTCTCCCTCGCTCTGCAGAAGCTGCTCACGGCAAATAGTCACAGAGTGATGACGGAAGTTACTTTCTTGCCGTGACTCAACTGGGCAGACAGGAAAATCCACAGGGAATCTCCCTTCTCCTTGGGCCCAGAAAATGGCCGGTAAGATCAGCGGCGTACCAGGCACCTGGGGCAACTCCTGGCCAGTGGCGCCCCTGTCACTACACGTGCGCACGTGCAAAGCGTGCACGCACACTCCCAGGACCGTGCGATGACATCACTTGCTGGAAGTGACATCAATGTGCAGGGCATGCCCGCCCCCGGGGAGCGCTCCTACAATTCAGGCCGCTCACCTCCCCACTCGTTACCTGGCAGCGCACATTCCTGGCCAGCAGCTGCTGCAGGAGTTGGATGGCCAGCTCGGCACCCAGCGAGCCAGCTGCCCCATCTGCATGGCAGGCGGCCAGGGCAGCGTGGGCAGCCTCCCAGCCCTTCCATGCATGCTGCTGCCCACGCGGCTGCCACCAGCTCCACACGCTCCCAGCCAGCAGCCACGTCCACCGCCCTTTCTCTGGCCCTCAGTTGCAATTTGAGGGGTGCCTGGCTGCCTGGGAAGCCTTAGTAAGCTGCTCATTGGAAAAGAGGGGGTGCACATTAAAAATAAGCCACATCCCAAGCTGGCGTCAAAAAACCCATTCTGGCATCTGGACCAAGGAACTAAGAGGAAAACCTCTACCACACCCTGTACTTCCTTGCTCTCTAGGGTTAGAGAAGAGCAAGAGTCCAGTAGCACCTATAAGACTATAAGACTAACAAGAAACTTCCGTGAGTCTCTTCAGATAGGAGCTGCGGCTCACAAAAGCTCCTACCTGGCCACAGATTTTGTTAGCCTTCTAGGTGCTACTGGACTCTTGCTCTTTTCTACTGCTACAGACAGACTAACAGGGCGACCCTTCTTGAGCTATTTCCTTGCTCTGATAAGCCTAACCCCACTTCCCAGAAAACGACAACAGCGGTCACCCCTTCCTGACCACGGAGGAAAAGGAGGAGGCGAGTTCAGCCGAGTCGGTGCCCCAGCAGCAGCTCTTGTGCTTGTGAGAGCCAGGGACAGCCCAGGCGGCAGAAAGCAGCCCTTCCCTCTGACGTGGCATCCAGAGGCAGAGGGCAGCACTTGCTCCAGCGGTGCTCCCCCAAAGGCCACCGTGGGCGACGCTAGCCCAGAAGCCAGGAGCTGCTGGCATGGGGCTCAATCCCAGCAAGGCACTGGGGCAGGAGGAATGCCTCGCTGCAATTCATTAGGGCTGATGGCTCCCTGAATAATTGAGGGGCTGGAAAAGCTTTCAAGATGTTTGGCACACTTGGAAGAGAGAGGGGATGATTTTTTAAAGAGCTACACGTACAGAAAACCACGACCAGTGGTGATGTGAGCACAGGTTAGCTGTTTTAATACGCCATGTTTACACTGTACATTCTGCTCTGTGGCATGTCATGGGAAACAGATACTCTGGGACTCATGGCACCCTGGGGAGGAGAGGGGAGACGCACCTCTGGGCTCCACAGCGACAGGGTAGATCTGCGGACAAAGCCACGGCCCCTCGCTTCCCCCCTTCCCTGCTGCCGGCCAGAAAGGAACCACCTGCTCCCTGAGTGGCAAAGGATGGCTTCCAGGAGCAGCTCACATCAGTGGCAGGCAGGCAGAAAGGGAGGGAGGGAGGGAGGGAGGGAGGGAGGGAGGGGAGGGGAGGGATGGCTGCAAAGCGCAAGACCCTACTGCAAGCAGGGGAACGAGAGCCCCAAGCCGTGCTTTGGGCATGGAAAAGCAAACAGCCGCAGGGAGCACTGAATACAGCTGCTGACTGGGAACCAACCCTGGAGAGGCCTCCGAGCTGGGAGAAGCCACTGCCAAGCCAACTCCACTGTCAAGAGCCCAGCAGCGGAGTGGGCTTGGGCTGCCTCCCCAAAAACAGCCCAGCCACGATACCTTCTCCCCAGGACAGGAGCTGATGCTCCTGGCACCCGTGATCAGTGGACAGCCTTGAGGCCTGGCTTGCGACTCTGACTGCCTGCTCCTATGGGAGGACGCAGCTTGCTCCAGGAGCAGGGGCGGCGAACAAAAGTGGCGCACAGACAGCTCCAGGACTGGCACTCCACCGCAGAGCCTGGGCTGTGCACGCAAGGACATGCTCTCGTCCGCAGCCTGCACCCACCTTTCACAGTGACATGGACACTCTGGCTGATGGAGAGCTGTGGCTGGATGAGAACACTGCAGAGGTACTCCCCCTCGTCCATGCCCTTCTGCACGTCCATCAGCTTGAGGGTGCCGTTCTCAAAGACCACTTGCCGGTGGTTGTCAGGCAGTAGCAGAGAGTCCTTGTACCATTTGATGGAGTAGTATGGATAGCCGATCACCCTGCAGTTGATGAATGTGTCCCGCCCTGCCACAGCCGTGATGTTCTTCATGGCACGGATGCTGGGGGGGCCTAAACAGGGGAAGGGGGACACAGGCAGGCCAGGTCAGTTTCAAAGAGCAGCTGGCTTGTGCACAGGAAGGGCACATGGTTCCAGCAGCAGCAGCAGGAGAAGCACAAGGGGGCCAGGGCTGCTCATCAGCTGAGAACAGTGACCTGGGGAAAGACGTCACTTGGGCTAACCACCTTACAAGTCTTTGCCCAGTGTGGCTCAGCAGCCTTCTGGTGGCCTTTTTAGCATATAGGGAGAGGAAGGAGGGAGGGAGGGAGAAAGAGAGATGCACAGAGGTCTTGAGTGACTCTGACGGTGGCCACCTACTTTCCCGGTCCACAGGCCCATCATATTTTGTTGCAAGGAAAAGGCAAAGCCATCAACCAAGCTGTCATGTCAAAAGAGGCAGCCCAAGCAGCCTGCAATGTGAGCCCCCAAGGCACTCAAGGGAGACAGCGCAACACCACAGGGGGTGGGGAACAGCTCTCAGCCTGCCCCCCCAGCCCCCCCCCCCCACTGGCAAACTGCCTCTTTGAGGACCACAGAAAACCTGGGGCTTTAGAGGCCACGTGTGTCCCCCCCCCCCCGCCCCGGGGAGCTCTTGGGGAGCCCTTTGGACTTTTCCAAACTATGTGGCAAGCATCTGCGGCACAAGCTCCCCCTCCTCCAGCAGCCAGACCTGCCCTTCAGCTTTCCAGGCTGTGACAGCCAGTTCTAGTTCGGCGGATGGATTCCCAGCACTACCCCGCCCCCTTCAATCCAAGGGCACAAGCAGCAGCAGCAGCAGCCGCCCCTCTGCTGACCCCACCGGAAAGCAAGCAGAAGGGCCTGGAACGATGCATCAGGGCATCAACCAAAGCACAGGCTGGAGTTAGGAAGGAGGGCCAGGCGCAGGGGCCAAGAGGGAATGGGTAAGCTGCCCCCCCCCCCGCATCAATTTCCCTCTAGCTGGCGTTCAGCAGGACCTGAGCTTTTCTTCCCTGCTCATGCTGTGGCCACAGAGCTGGCTGGTCACATCTTTGTTCTCTGCTGACCCCCAAAGATAACATATGGCTGAGGAGCTTTTCCTAGTGTTTATCTTTATTTCTAAAATATATAAACACTTGTGTACTCTAGATTACAAAAAATGAAAATGTAACCTTTTAAAGAAGGCAAATGGCAAAATAATAAATATTGCTCAGCTCAATGGTACCAATCCTGTCAATTCCCCGTCCTCTGTGGAACACTGCGGGGTGACCCAAGTGCCCTCCCTACCCTTGCTGGGCCTTCTCCAGGTCCGTCTCTGTCGCATGCACTAAGACAGGCCAGCCCCAACATCCCGACATGCCTGCAGAAGAGTAGCAGCGCACCAACAAGGGAGGTGCGCTAACAAACCAAAGCCAACAGCCAACACAAGAAAACCTATTCTGATATTTAAAAGTAGACAGGCACCTCTTACGTTTATTCGCGCTTGGTATTCGGCGCTGCCCACTGAGTTCCGCGCGGCACATCGGTAAACCCCTCCATCCTTGATCTGCGGGCTTGTCACGTTCATATGGCTCACAGTCGTGCCGTCGGACATGGTGTACTGGTTGGTGCGGTGGGTGCCATCTCTCTGGATGGGCTCGTCATCCAGTGCCCAAGTGACGGTGGGTGGGGGGGCCCCCTTGGCTGCACACGTCAGGGAGAACTGCTCTCCTGGGTTCACTACCTTTTCACTGAAGGGTGAAATGATCCGAGGGGTTCCATCTAGCAGAGACCCACAACAAGAAGCAAGTTTAGGTGAAGCAGCCACAAGCCAGTGGGAATGTTTGAAAAGTTGTGCCCCTTCCCGTCCCACCCCAATCACACATCTTCAGGGAGAGAAATGGGGGAGGCACGTCAAGGAGCAGCCAAAGCGAGGAACCCCAGTCCACCCCAGAGTTCAGCACAACAGGGACTTCCCAGCGTTCCCTGGGCCCCGCCCCGTGCCACAGCGCCACCATCTGCTCACTGAGTCTTCCCCCCTTCCCCCCCTCACTGCCCCCCATGCCCGGACTTCAGTGGTTCTCTTCACGGCATGCCAAGGAAGAAGAGCCATCCACCTTTTATTCCTACCCACCACTTCTCAAGTACAGTGTTTCTCAAAGCAGGTAACAATAATAAAATGACAAGTCAAAATAACGTTTATCCAAACAATAGTAAGCAATTACAAAAAAAAGCAATACAAAAATAAATCAAGATGGAATCTAAAACAGTAGCCTGTTAAAGCACCAAAATTGTCTGGTAAAATCAAACAGAAAAGACACAGAAAAATAAACAGATCTTTCTTCCCTCAAAGGAAGTTTGCAAAGGAGCACATCCGCCTCAATGGGCAGGAATGCCACGGCTTGGGGGACATCCCTGAGAAAGCCCTGCTTGGAGCTGATGATAGGCTAAACCCCCTTCTTGATGGAGGGCAGAGGCACGCCGGATAAAAGAGGTGCTTGCAGCGAGGGGTGGGGCGATGTTTTACAACATCCTGCTGAAGGAAGCTCTAAGCCATACCCAACCAGGCAGCTACATTCTGCGTTAATGAAAATTCACTGTCAATAGCAGACAGCTCCTTGATACTCAAGGAGGATGCCCCGAGTCCTGAGGGTGTACACGTGGAGGTCTTTTGAGTAACAGCCACTGACGCCACGGAGCAGGAACCAGCTATACAGCCCCAGGAAAAACTGCAAGCCTTTAGAAAAGAGCGAGAGTCCAGTAGCACCTAGAAGACTAACAAACTTGTGGTAGGGTATAAGCTTTTGTGAGTCACAGCTCACTCCTTCAGACAGGAGCTGTGGCTCACAAAAGCTCCTACCCTACCACCAATTTTGTTAGACTTCTAGGTGCTACTGGACTCTTGCTCGTTTCTACTGCTACAGACAGACTCACACGGCGACCCGTCTTGACCTCTCTCCATGCGAACCTTTGTCCAGTCAACAGCCCTGCCCCTTGGCCCAGGTGGATGCTGGTTCCTGCCCCTTTTCAGCTGACCGCCTGTGCCTCGCTTGGGACCTCAGTCCCTGGCATCATTTGGCCAAGTCTCAGCTCCCGCTCTCTGGCTTCCTCGCCTCACGATTTGGTGCCCTCCTGGCTTCTGACTTGCTGCCCCTTTCACTGGTGCCCCGTTACCCCGTATTTGGAGCCTGGTTCCCTGCCCTGCGTTCTGCTTAGCTGTGGCCTACTGTCCCAGTCGTGCCAAAGCAGAGGCCTGCGAGGACTGGCTCCCGCGAGCCCACTGCCACTGCACGATCTGCACTTGTGGGAGGGCATCGCCGACAGAACCTGAGCATCATGCCAATGCCCTACTTTGCTGGAGTCACACATTGGGCTGCCGACAGTCAAGAGCCTGGCTTTGTTCAGCTGTCACATTTCCTGCCGCCAGATAAAGAGCCTTCCGCGTGCAGATGACACCAACAACACTAGCATAGCCACGCCTCCTCTGGTTGGATTGCGTAGCATTTCTGCAGCCTCTGGGGCTCTGCCATTCATTCATTCGTATCCAGCCTTTCCTCCCCAGGCAGCTCACAACACAAAAACAAAGGAGAAAAACATAAGCAGACAGGAGAAGGGAGAGCAGAGGCTCAACAGAACCACAGGCACCAGGACTCGCCAGGGGAGGGCACATGAGGAGCTGAGCAGGGTCCCTTGCCCGTCTTTTCCTGCCCTTGCCCATGCCAGCCACTGCTCCTCCCCGCTGGCTGAGAAGGCGGCCACAACTCAAAAGGCTGAAGTGCCTCAGATGTTGTTGTTTTTCCCGAGCCATGTTCTTCTGACAACCTGCTGCTGTGGGAAATCCCAGCCTGATTCATCACCTCGCCTAGGCAGGGGAAATGCTTGGGTGCTCAGCTCAGAAGGGCAGGGATATAGCTTGGTTGCAAGCGGGACGCACAGCATGCAGAAGGTTCCAGGCAGGTTCAATTCCTGAAACTCCCAGTTTGGGGATTAAGGACAGGAGAGGCCCTCCTCCGCCAATGACCCTGAACAGCCCCTGCCAGCGTAGACAGACGGTGCCCAGCAACACCAGCCAGTGCTCAGAGTATTCCAGATAAGGGAGCGCCAACGAATTCATACACGGCTGAAGACCTGGAATCAATCAGCCGGCCAAACAGGAAGGCTTCCCATTCCCCTTGGGCCTCGAAGGCAATCACAGGCCTGCTTCTGTGGGCAGAGCACGCCCACGATGCCGAAATATGCACCCCCCCCCAACCCAGGAGCCCCACTCACCCTCCAGCACAATGACGGCGAAGTCCTGAGCGGTTTGGGCCTTCCGGGTGGCAAAGCACTGGTAGGCCCCCGAGTGGCTCTTCTGGGCAGCCGTGATGAGCAGCGTCTCGTTATTGATGCCCCGGATGGAGATGGAGTCATCTGGCACCACCCGCTCCGTGTTGCGATACCAGCGGAGGGTGTATTCGGGCGAGCCTGAGAGGGCGCACGAGAGGATGACTGTGCTCCCAATGCCTGTTTTCAGCTTCTTTGGTGTGAGAGTGACATGCAGAGGGTCTGCAGAGAGAGCAGAGATCGTGAGCAGGGTCACAGGCACCACCCAGAACTGCATACTCTGGTATACGGCCCCCTCCCCAATAGCCCCCACAGGAGAAACCACCCCTAAAATGTTGATGTCCAACCAAGGCTGGGGTGGTCCAGTGACCCCAGAAGAGGAACAGATGCCTCTTTGCAGAAGGAGGCTGTTCTGGTGGCTCTGAAAGAGGCAGTTGGGAGCCCTCTCCAGTGGAAGCCTCCCCTGGATCCGGGCATCGACAGCCACCTCCTAGGGGCCAACATTCCCCTTCTGGGCAAAGTGCTAAACTGGGCTGTGGTTACGCAGCTGCAGGCAATCCTGAAGGAGGTGGACCCCCGAGACCCCTTTCAGCCCAGATTCAAGCCTGCTTTAGGGCAGAATTGGCCTTGGCCACTCTGAATAATAATCTTCACCAGGAGAAGGCCAGTGGAGATGCCGACCTTCCTGGACCGCTGGAGAGGCTGCCCGAGTTGAGGGGGGGGGCAGCAGTGCATTTGGGTGGCGCTGCTCTTGCTTGGATGGTTGATTTGAGAAGATGGGGGGGGGTGTCTGTGGGGGGGGGTTGCTGCTTGGCCCCCAGGCATTGATGCCAGGAGCAGGTTCATTGCTGGGCTGTGCACCTGGATCCTGCCCTCTGGTTGGTAGCTCAGGTCTCTTCTGCAGCACATTGCACCTTTTCAGTTTTCTTCAATCACTGACATGCCAGTTCTGGCCATTCCTTGAAAAGCATGATCTAGTCACAGTGATCGACGCTCTGACTGGATCCAGGTTCAATCGCTGACGTGCTGCGCAGGGGCTGCCTTTGAAACTTCCATTGCTTCCCAATAAGGCAGCCGGGTGCTGGATACAGGGATCTCCTACAGCTGTGCTGCCCATCTGTTTCCAGGCAGAATTCGAAGTGCTGATTCTTACCTTGAAGGTCCTCGGGGCTTTGGTGCCTGCCTAGGTACCTGTAGGACCTCCTCCTCCTAGACTGTCCCACCTGCCTGTTCAGACCCTCCTCTCATGCCCTGCTCTTTGTGCCCCCGCCTGCAGAGGTGAGGCAGACAGTGAGCATCAATGGGGCTCTTTCCGTGGAAAGCTCTTCCCCTCAAGGGGTGCTTGGTGTCCAATTGCTCTCTTCATGCCACCCCAAAACATCTTTTTTAAACCAGGCTTTTGGTTTAAAAAAGCAAATGTGACACACATCAGACAGGAGCCCTCGAGGTCCGCAGCCAGCACCCTCTTGTGATGGACTAGGCAAGCTGTCCCCACAACTCTGAGTCCTCCTGATGGCGAAATGTTCAGAAACAGGGTGCCTCTCACCTGTGGCTGGGGAAAGGGGTAAGCCACAGTGGGGGGGGGCAGCTGACTTCATACACCTTCAGTTCAGAGAGAGGATGCAGATGGGCCGGGCCCCGATTCAGAAAGAATGTTTAGAGGTTCTTGCTTGTAGTGAGTAACTACCAGACAACACTGAAGGGCAGTTTTGCTGCCAAGCCACAGTGTGCCTAAGTGCATTTTTGGAAGGTGCATGCTGGGAATGCTTCCCAGAGCCATAACTTGCTGGGAAAACACATCGCTGACTTTCCCCCTTTGATTTCTGGGAGTATTTTTAACATTATTCCCACCCCATTCACCAAGGTCCTCTACACCAACCCAGGCCTGAACTTGAGAAAAACAAGAGGCGGGGGGGGGGGGGTTGGATTTGACTTCTCAAAATGTCAGAACCCTCTGGTGAGGAGCTCAGGTGACGAGGCCGCAGATGGAGGCAGCCCCTGAGAAGCCGAAGAGTCGCTCACAGCCCCTCGCCCATCTCCAGCAAAATGTCACTGCACAATAATCCAGGTGTACGCAGTGCCGGCAATCTCCTGTCATCAGAGTGCTGGACGCCAGCAGGCCCTTCTCTGTGTATCACTTCCCCTCTCAGGCAGCAAGGCCGCCTCTGCTGCGAGAACTCGAGCCGTTGTGCGAGGGTTGATGTGGGAGGGGTTACAGCCCTGCTCAGAGCACACCACGCTCACATGGGCCACTACCTGGCACTGGAATCCCGGCCTTCTGTCATCTCCGGGCACCACGAGAGTCATCAGAGCGTGAGTCCCAGGGGGTGGGTGCGGTGTCTCCAACAGAGTTGCCTCACAGAAGCATTGAAGCCACACTTGTGAGGCTCACAAAGACCCAGGTGGTGAGAAGGTGTTTCTCCATGCTGGGACTCTTACGGTTTGCCTGGATCAGCTTTGGGGAGGAGTGAAGAGAATGACGCTTGCTCTTTCCAGTCATGACCAGCACTCCTGGCCAGACGTGTAACAAGGAACCAGAGTCCTCGTGACTCCCACCCCCAGGACGACAGGAAATGTGTTCTGCATCACCCCTTGGACTCTAGGAAACTGCACGGACGTCTGTTACGTGCCTGCTTGAGTCACAGCAGGACTATGAAGAACATAAAGAAATTTACCTGGGCCTGCGGCAGCATGGCGGGAGCGTCTTCCACACACTAGGACCCCACATGACTCTTAGAGATGCATGTCACAGCATGGACTTCTGTACACAGAGTGCCCAGGCATGCCACCTCCTGCAACTAGCCACTTACCTATCACGGCCAGAATCCCGGTGACCTCAGCAGAGCCAAAGGTGTTTGTGACTTCGCAGATGTACGTCCCACTGTCCTCCACTCGCAGGTCACTGATTGTCAACCCTGTGAGACGTTTGGTCCATCTACTGTCAGCAGGTAGTGGCCGGCCATCCTTGACCCATCGGATGGCAGGGTTAGGGTAGCCAGAGGCAATGCATGGGAGCTCCACCAGCTGGCCGGCCTTTACCTCTCGAGACTGAAAGCCGTCTAGGATGGCAGGAATGGACTCTGCTGGGTCTGTAAGGAGAGAAAGTAGGAAATGAACTCCTCTTCAAGCCCCGAGAGGCAGAAGTCGTGCTGCTTGGGGAGCACGAGGCCTTAAACAGCATCCTGCTTCCCACTTCCGACAGGGTTCAGCTGACCCTTGTTGACACTGGTTAATAACCTAGGGGTCATACTGGGTCCAATATTACTGCAAGCACAGAGCAAGTGAATGCAGCCCCAAATATTGCTTCTTCCAACTTAGTTTAGCTCAGAAAATGGCCCCCTGTCAACTCGACTTGGCCAGTGTGGCCACCTGGACGCATGCCGTACGGACTCTGCAGAAGTCTCCTCTCCTCTCCAGTGCGTAACCCTTCTCTCAGAACCAATTCAGAGACTCCAGTTGGTGCAGAATGCCACAGCTGGGTTATTGCTGTGAGCAGAGTATGCATATTGCACCCATTCTTCAGTCATCCGTTACCAAGCCCAGACCAAGGTATTGGCTATCATACACAAGGACCTTCATAGCCTTGGACCCATGGACCTGCAAGACTGCCTCTCCTCCTATGTACTGCCACAAGTTCACTTATTTGAGCAGGACTTTCTGCGGTGCCACCCTACAGATGGGCAAGACCAACAACTACCTGTACATAGATCGAGAGGAGTTAGCCGTGTTAGTCTGTAGTTGCAAAACAGTAGCACCTTTAAGACTAACCAACTTTATTGTAGCATAAGCTTTCGAGAAGTATAGCTCTCTTCATCAGATGCATGGAGGGTATGAAGAAACTCCAGAGATATATAGTTGGTGAGGGGAGGGGGGAGAGGGTGTAGGGAGAGAGGGTCATGTAAATGTAAATCAGTTACAAAAAGTCATGAAAGAGGTGGAGTGCACAATCCAGGCTGGGTGTGACCCCTCCCCTCCATAGCAGATTCTGAATGGAATGCCTGAAGGCAGTTACTTCTGGTAATGAGATAACCATCCAGAGTCTCTATTCAATCCAAGTCTGACTGAGTCAAATTTACATATGAATTCCAACTCAGCAGCTTCCCGTCAAATTTTGTTTTTGAAATGTTTCTGTTGATCTATGGTGACCTTTAAGTCCTTGATGGAATGTCCTGGTAGATTGAAGTGTTCTCCTACTGGTTTCTGGATGTTGCCATTTTTAATGTCAGATTTGTGTCCATTTATTCTTTTGCTCAGAGGTTGGCTGGTTTGTCCAATGTACAGAGCAGATGGACATTGTTGGCACATGAGGGCATATATCATGTTGGAGGATGAGCAGCTGTAAGAGCCAGAGATGGTGTAGTTGATGCCATTGGGTCCTGTAATCGTATTTTCTGGGTAAATATGTGGGCAGAGTTGGCATCTGGGTCTGTTGCAGGGTCTGGTACCTGTGTTGGTGACTGTTAGCTGGTTCATGGTTGTTAGTGAGAAGTCATTTAAGGTTGGCTGTTTGTAGGCAAGGAGAGGTCTTCCACCCAGGGCCTGTGAGAGAGAGGCATCGTTTTCCAGGATGGGCTGTAGATCACTGATAGCTGTAGCTCTCGAAAGCTTATGCTACAATAAAGTTGGTTAGTCTTAAAGGTGCTACTGGACTCTTTACTATTTCGCAACTACCTATACACACACCTCCTCTGAACTGCCCCCCCCCATGGTAGAATGGCCTGCCTAAGGAGGTCTGGAAGGCTCCCACACTCCCATATTTTGCAAACTATGCAAAACAAAGCAGTCGAGGAAGACATTTTTGTAAAGAGCTACATCACAAGAGATTGCCTCAGGAAAATGCACTGTATTTCTACTAAAGTAATATCATGTTCTGCATTAACATGTCATTAAGATTTGTTCAGACAACAGCTGTGTGTTGACAATCCATAGTCCTCTTACATTGCTTATCAGATGTATCCTTCTGTTGCTTGCATTGATTTACACTGCGGAATCCTCTTTGGGTTTCAGTGAGAAAGGCAGACTATAAATAATGTCAATAAATAAATAAATACGAATAACCAATCACCACACCCAAATTCTGTGAAGGGAATAAATTATACAGACTGGAGGATCCGACATCTTTTCAAGGATGTAATATATCCTCCAGTCTCTTTCAGCTCTTCTCAATGAACTTGCTTCCGTGCACAGAATCATATCCCTCTTGAAGTGTGAAACTCACAATTCCATTCAACACTCCAAAATGGGGAGGGAGCTGCTCCTACAGCCTCACCTGTGGCACCACTGTGCCTTCCCAAGGCCACCTTGGCAAATATCGGAATTGTTTCCAACCACCAGCTGTCTGTTCCCCCAGCTGGACTAAGAACCTTGCAAGCCACCTACCCACACCAGATGACAACAACAACACCCGTTCAACTCATAAACCCCTCAAGGTCACATCGAATGGATGCCACGTGTGCCACTCCCTCGGTACATTCTGACATTCACAGGCAGGCGATTGGGCCCATCAGGGTGCAAGAGATGAACCACCAAAGCTCGGGAGTGAAATTCCACTCAAGAGGAAAGCCTCCCTTGACCGGCAGGCAAGGCTGGGATTAGGCAAGGATTCAGGCAGAAAGAAAACGTGAGAGAAAGGGAGGGGTGCCCCTTTGCCAGGCGGGGCTGCAGGAAGTGAGGGTTTTTCACCTGGAATGGGGGAGCCTGGCATACCAAACGCAATGCCAAATGCCAAATGCCAGGCTACCCCTTGCCCATCACAAAAACACAGCCTACTCTTCCCCCTGCGTAAAGGAGTCCAATGGCTAGTGTTATGCCTTCCTTGTTGCCACAGAAGGCCGTTTTGGCCTCCATCAGTCCACAAAAGCCAAGATATCATGTTCAGAGGCTGAAAGAAGAACAAACATGCCAAAGAGCCCATGCGGGAGAGCTGATGATGATCCTGGCCAACAGGCAAGAGTCAAGACCCCCTGGACGGATGAGCGTGACCCCAACCCATCGACCCC